>NC_081764.1:29832160-30188875 GCF_963082965.1 Carassius carassius | reverse complement strand
TTTTTCCCATGAATTTGAGTTGTTTTTTCTAATTGATTCTAATCTAATAATTCTTTCAACAAAAACACCACGTTTTGTGCCTCTAAAGGACAAGTGTCTTGAGAACTTCACAAACAAATCATAATTCCTGTGACATCATCTAGCATTCTTAGATGCGAATGGGAGAATGGGAGAGAGAGATGGAAAGTGCTAGAGTGTGAAAAGTATTTTGCACGCATGTGTAGGTGCACCTGTGTGCATCTGCAATGAAATAATAGATCTATATCCCTCATATGCCCTATGAAACATGTTTAGAGAGACTTATCAAATGGGTTTCTCCTCATTGCTCTGTTCCTGAACTCATTATTAAAGCCAAAGTTCTCTCCATTTTTAACAATGTGAAGTTTAACCTAGTAGATAATAGACATATTTGGTCATTCATTTGCTAAACACTTCAACCAAATGCCTACCCAATATCTGATGTTTGGAAATGCTCAGAATTGCTAAATCCAAACAATTTGACTTAGTACTGATATAATTAACAATAAACTGAACTTAAACACATTATATGATATATTTAACACTATTAAAGGTGTAAGGCAAAGGATTTTTAATGAAATATTTTATTTTTATTCTGAATATCAGCCTATTTGCATATGTCTCCATACATTAAAATTACACTGGGTTAAAATGTTTTTTCTAATGGTAAGAAAACAGTGAATTTGTCTTTATTGCTGTATTTTCTGTTTAACCCTGTTGTGTTGTAATATTTATTCCCTTTTAAAAATAACATTATATTATGATTTCTGACTACATTTTCTAACACTGGTAAGTTAGTCTTTATCAGTATTTTGCTTACACATATCAACACAGTGATCAAATTTGACAAAGTATTGTTATAAAGAAAGAATATTGACTGTGAATAATGGGGTGTGCTGCGAATACATGTACCTGCTAAACCTGTTACTTAGACATTTTCTGCATTGATCATCAACCCCCATAACACTGAACTCCAAAAACCTAATAGTTTGAGAACTGAGAATTGTAAAACTAATAGTTATTGACCACTCTGGGGTAATGCATCCCTCTGTGGTGGTGTCTTTCTGTGGTGATTAGTCCTTGACATAAACCTTTGAAAACCTTCCAGCAGAGACTCAGGAACATTTTAGATATCAAAATGTCTATGTTTACAAATAAAAATGTCAGAGCCTAAAGAAACCTAGTCTCATTTCAGTCTTTTTGGGATCATTGGCAGAGGTGATAATTGCCAAATTCATCAGTGCTTGAGTTCCTGATAGACAATTCTGAAAATCCAAGACGTTCCTGTATAAACTGTTGCCTACTTATTACTTCATTTTTGCTCTACTCCAGTAAGATATTTTCTGCTGACTCCTCCTGCTGTGCGTGCTTTCATGTTATTTCTATCTCCTATCCCACATGAACATGAGTTTTCTGCTCTTATAAATCTAAAAGCAATCAGAGAATGGGCAGGCAGAAAGGCAGAAACTCCATGGTGGCACAGATAGTGGGAGCAACCACAGGAGCACTGCTGGAAGTTGTGGCCTGATGTTGCAGCCCCAAAGTACAGCATGAATGACACCCCATGGCGGAGTCGATGGAGGGAGGAGCCAAGGTGTTGTCCGCATGGCCGACAACATCTGCAGGACGACCGAAGGAGACAGAGCTGATATCAGGGGATCCCAGGGCAATGACGGAGAGTTGATGGAACCAAGCGACAACGCTGGCACTGAAGACCTAGGTGGAGCCGTGGCGACGAGCATCTGAGGTGGAGCCTGAGTGCCCGAGGAATAAGGCTGAGCTGGTGTGACCGAGGACTGAAATGGAGCCGTAGGGAAGGAGGAGCCCGCCGAAGCCGTAGGGGTGGAGAGACGGATCACAGCAGAGGGCTCGTAAGTCCGTGGCACAGGCAGAGGGATGTCTGACCAAGGTGGAGCCGGAGGGACAACGGAACCCAGTGAAGTCGTAAGGCCAAGGGTCTCTGGTGGAGCCGAGGGAGGGAGGAGCCATGGTGGAACCGAATGGTCGACGGGCCCAGGTGGAGGGAAGGGATCAGAGGCCAGAGGCAGAGCCAAAAGATCCACGGACTCAACCGAGGCTGGTGACTGCATGACCTGAGGCTTTACGTCGCTGGAAGGCATCACTAGGGAATACAAAGGGCTGCAGGCATCCAGCTGAAGAAGGGCTGGAGGATTGGATGGGATTGGTAGTGTCGGTAGGAGAGTGAGGTTGGTTGGGATCTCACAATAATTCACAGTTCATACCAGGTGAAGAATCGGTCTTAGTGCTGGGTAAAATCGGCAGCGATGAAGAAAGCATAGCAATATTAGGGTGGGGTAGGGTGGAAAGCAGTGCCTCCGTGTTCCAGTCAATTAGCCAATCCTCCCCAGTATCAATGTCCACCAAAATTCCCACAGGGACGGCTGTTGCCGGCTCACACCCCTGGTCAGACTTACATAGGGGCTTCAGCTCCGGGGCGTAAGTGAGTGCTGTCAACACAGGCTCCATTCTCACAGTGGATGGAAGCTCCCCTTCTGCAGGGGGCTCTGGCATTGTCGTCTCCTTTGTGAGGGGTGTTGGTGGGTTGCGCTCTGGGTCTAACTGTGCGATGTCTGTGCAGTGTGATTGGACGAGGTAGTTATCATCCTCCACTTCGCCCACTGTGAATGTGGATCCATATATCCACAGCGCAAAGTTAATATAAGACTCTAGGGTCCAGCTGCGAGCACCGCGGGGCATGACAAAGCGGAGATCTTCATCCAGTCCACACCTAAATCCCTCCATAAGACAGACGTCATCACAGGTGGCAAGATGGCAGATGTCAAGGAACTCCTCCACATAAAGTTCCAAGTCTCTACCTTGCTGGAATACAAACACTGTTCCTCCCTTTAGTAAATTATTACCCCACGTCGGGGCAACATTAATGGAAGCAATGTCCATTGTTGTTCTTCTCATTTTCCTTTTGGGTCTGGTATTCTGTCACGAATATTCCAAGGATGAAGACAATGATGAAAATGAAACAAGGTTTATTAAATAAATCCACAGAATGCCAAACTGCGAGACAGCTGTGTATTACACAGACAATACCAGACGAATGAAAGATCACACAGCAGCAACTTAAGTGCAAGACAAATAAGGGCCATAACGATGAACACCTGAGTAAATTAAATGAATTACCATAACAACTAAAGAATGGCGGGAAAACTGAACAAAAAGACATGTGACTGAAGAAAACCAATGACAAGTCCATGAAAACACAACTAAGGCCGGGTTCACACCGCAAGCTGCAGCAGAGCAGAAGCAGCGCGTTAGCAGCAGGTAGGCAGAGCGGAAGCAGCGCGCGCCTACTTTGCTTTCACATCGGCAGCGGAGGCAGCGCGCAACTGAACAGCGGATTTTGGTGAGAGTACTCTATAATGGGTACGTTCGCATTGCTTTATTTCCATTTAAAATACATTTAAATAAAAAGACTTGGCAAGAAGCTTTTTTAATTAATAATTTCATTGTTACTTTTGTTGCATCTTTGTTTTGCTGTCTTTGTTTTCCGTGCAGTACGTTTTATTGATAGAAGAAAGGCCATCGCGCTATATTTGTTATTAAGGAGACTATGAAAAAGACGCATACTTTGGGTTCATCCCATTAACCGACGTAGGAGAGAACATGGTGCATATTACCATCTTGTTACTGGGTTTGTTTGCAATCAAATTTACCAAAGGACACCCTGAAAACCAATTTAATAAACGGTTTTAAATTATGTGTATATTGTAAATAGTTCACAGCCTTGACTTCCTGCTCATCTTGAAATCAGCATTTACTTGTTTATTACATATGCATGTATCACCTGCTTTTGTTATTTGTGTGCTTATGTGTAATTTAGAAATTGTAAATAAATGGTTCCAATTGAATCAATTTTGAATCAAATAGACTATTGAGTTGTTCGCTCGTGTGCCAGCAAAAGCGTCAAAAAACACTATAAAATTACTTACCATCTGCAATAAGAGCCGCTGCAACTTCATCCATGCTTTTTCTTTCTCCTGCAAGTCTTTGTAAAGTACATTGTGTGGATCATAAAGAACTTGATATTTCTCAACTTCCACGATGAGACGAGTGTCGTCCATTATTGTCTTTCCAGGTGCACTCTGAAGACCACAGCCTGTGACACCACGTGCTGTTGTTTATGATTGTCAGGACGACATCCGTTCTTCTGCCAATATATAGGCCTAGTTATAAGAATACGACTACTACTAATAATAAATAAATCTCCAAGGCTAAACTAGCAATATAAATTATTTAAAGTTGTTTTTGTATTTCGGCAAAAAAGTTTATTTTTGGATAGAACTGTAAGTACTTTAACAGATTTTGTAAAAAAAAAAAAAAAATTATAAAATAATAATAAAAAAAAAATTATAATAAAAAAAAATAGAAAAATGTGATTTTAAATATCATACATTGTTATGTAATTTGCTAAGAACACAGTAGATATCATTAATGCAAATTTTGGGCAAAATTCCTTTTTCGTTTCAGTACATGTGTATTTTGGCCCTGATCATTGTCACTTTATCTTCTATACATATTTTTTTTATATTAATTTTCTTTCCTAACATACTCCAGTTCTTGTTAAAACACCCTATATGTGCTTTTTTGTGCATTTAGAGCACTTTTTGTGTGAAATCATATTTATTTTGTCCATCAAATGTGTACTTTCACTTTAACTGAGCGTCAGCAGCGCAGCAAAAATAGACCCACAGCGCCGAAACGATCGCGGCACTGCTGCTTCTGCTCTGCTTCTGCTACGCTTTGCCGCGCAGCCTCTGCGTGCTGTGTGAACGCTCTCATCTGTTAACATAGGCACCGAAAAAAATACGCGCTGCTTCTGCTCTGCTGCAGCTTGCGGTGTGAACCCGGCCTAAGTCCATGATGAAACTAAACAGAACCGTGACAACAGTATTCTAATACAGTTTTAGTGTTGAATTAACAATTTGCTGGAGGATAATAATCCTCAATCAAACATAACTCATGAAATCCTCTCTAAACTGGTTTGGAATAAGTCTGGAATACAGAAAATTAAACTGATAAAATCTTTCACAATAATTAAAAAACTCCAACTACAAATTGTATATATATATATTATATATTTTTTTTGAACTTTCAAAACATTGAAGGGTCAAGAAAAGGTTAAGCAGCATAACTGCTTTCAAAAAAAAAAAAAAAAAACCCCAAGGAGTCACTAGCTGAGAAATAAGCTACATCTTTTCTTTAGCATGCATTAGGCTTTTTACAATAACTAAGCAATGCAATACTCTATTGCACCTGGGGAAATGACACTGCTGTACTGTGTGCAGAAATGACTCTGTTTGTAGTGTAGGCTGCATGACATTTGGGTTTTTACAACTTGTTGATCTATTTTTCTATAGATAAAAAAAAAATTAAAGGGACAGAGAGAAGGTGTGGGATAATAAAACTGGCTCACTGAAGCTCATGTAGGATGTTCAATGATGCCCATACGTGGTTAAAATAACTGTTTTGAGATTAATAACAAACTGGGTCAGTAAACCTCAAAAGAGAAAACGTTGAATGGAACTCTTTTGAATGGTTTTATAGTTGTTTGTTTCAGCAAGTTACCTAATTAATGCTGATTTGAGAATTCATAGATGCACGTCTACCAACTATTCAGTGAAATAACTGCACGATTGCCCATGTATTTTTGCATGCAAGAAAACAAATTAGTGTATGTTTTACGATTACAAAAAGTAGAAAACAAAAGACTTATTTTAGGACAACAAAATAGAAGAAAAAAAGAACAGAAGAATCTTTTCAGAGTTTTTTTTTTGTGTACTAACTCCTCAAATTCTACCAGATCTTTTTTTTTTCTCAGAAAGCCTAATTTATTATTTATAGATCTCTACCCTTGCTGGAATACAAACACTGTTCCTCCCTTTAGTAAATTATTATATATATTATATATATTTAGCTTTTTCCAATAACATATTATTCTTTTACATTGTATGGGTTTGTTATTGGTTTCTACTGAGTGCTTCGGTTTCCCTACTTGGAAACATTTTCCTAATGTATATTTTCTTTAAGTTACATATTTTACGATTATATTTTTCATGCAACACATTGCATTCATCCTCTAATTTGCTTTTGACTTGCTTTTGTGATTGGCCTGAAAAGAACTAAGACAAACTGTGATCAAAATAATGATCTTTCCTCTTGGCAAACACTTCCGTGTATTCCTCCCACTTCTGCTGTTCTGTGGAAGTTCAAAATTAGTCTCTTATCTCTGGTCTTATCTAATCTCCAGCAACACACGCTGAACACCGACACGGGGATGAGTTATCTCCTCTGGGGGACATAAGCGGGGACTTCAAAAACTGAACCCTAACTAAACATGTATAACAGATTACAAGAACGCTGGGTGGTGGCAGCTCATGAGGTGAGTAGCTGGGCAGATATTTCAAAGGTTGTAGGTTCAAATCCCAACTGGAAAATTCAAGATTTAGAGAATCAATATGTCTCCACTGCACTCAATCGATTATAAAATAATCAATGTTAAAAAGTACTGTAAGTTGCTCTGGCAGTGTAAATATGACACTGTAAAACATTTTTTTTTTAAAGTTGTAAATAAAAACAGTAGGTTAAAATGCTAGAAATACAAGAAATTTCTAAATGAAAATAGTTTCTACACATTTTTAGTGTCACAATGTTTTGTACGTTATACAACCAGGTTTATCATTGTTAACTACAACTAAGACTACTTGTGTGATGAAACGGCTGAGTCAGTTAGATCCATCTGCAGCAGTTTATTAATACAGGTGATTAAACAGAGAACAGCAGACATAAACTCAGGCTGGCATCAAAAGGGAACTCAAGCAGACATTCGTAGAGAACTCAAATAGGATAATCAATCAGGTTACAGAGTCCAGAGATAATACGGAGAATAGCAATATAGACCAGGGGTAAATCAAAACTTCACAAAATAACGAAGGGGAGAGCAGTCCATATAAAGGGGAGAAGACAAGGTGCAGGTGGTAATACTAAAGGTAATCAAGATAATTAAGCAGGGTTAGACGGGGATGATTGCGGAGAGGGAAATGCAGTCCTAATATTCAGGAGAGAGGGATCTGATGCCGCCAGAGGAGGGCGTAGCAGACCGTTCCATGGCATAGCCCCTCCCCTGCGAGCGGCTCCGGAACAGAGGACCAGAACGTCGATGGGGTCTTCCTTGGGGTCTGGGAGCAGGTCGGTCAGGATGGTCACGATGAAAGCTGGTAAGTAGAGAGGGGTCCAGGATGTCCTGAGACCTGATCCAGGAGCGTTCCTCAGGACCGTACCCCTCCCAGTCAATAAGGTAATGTAGAGCCCCGCCACGATGTCTGGAGTCCAGTACCGCTCGCACCCGGTAGGCCTCCGCGCCGTCATCCTCAATAGGAGGATTCTGCACCGGCGTGTTCCCCTCTTGCCCTCCTCTCTCCTGGGGGTGACTGCGGGTCTGAAAAGAGACACATGAAAGGTAGGTGAGATTTTGTAATGAGAAGGAAGAGCCAACCTAAATGAGACCGGGGTGATCTGGTGCAGAATTTTGAAAGGACCAATGAAGCGAGGGGATAGTTTCTTGCTGGGTAGTTTGAGACGGAAATCTCGGGCTGAAATCCACACCCACTGGCCGGGACGGTACCGGGGACCCCCGCGTCGCCTCCGATCCGCATAGTGCTGATATTTGCGGATGGCCCGCTGTAAATGCACATGAGCAGCATCCCAAGTGGCCTTGCTGCGCCGAAGCCAGGAATCTACTGCGGGGAGATCGGAGGGCTCGCCCGCCCATGGGAAGAGCGGAGGCTGAAATCCAGTCCAGTGGCGGGCTTAACTAAGGAATTCTGAGCGTATTCAGCCCATACAAGGAAACTGCTCCACTCCTGCTGATTTTGATGGCAGTAGGTCCGTAGGAAATGAGTTAGGTCCTGATTCAACCTCTCAACCTGCCCGTTGGCCTGAGGATGGTAGCCCGAGGTGAGGCTAACATTAATATTGAGCTTCGAGCAAAGTTCCCTCCACACACGAGAAGTAAACTGAGGGCCTCGGTCAGTTACAATGTCCTCAGGAAGGCCAAAAAGCCGAAACACATGATTAAGGAGGGCCTCGGCGGTCTGTAAGGCTGTGGGAAGACCAGGCAAAGGGATGAAACGGCATGATTTTGAAAACCGGTCTATTACCGAGAGGATGGTGGTGAAACCCTGGGACTGAGGAAGGTCCGTGACAAAATCCACGGCGATATGGGACCAAGAGCGTTGTGGTACCGGCAGAGGCTGTAAGAGGCCAGCTGGTTTCAGGTGAGAAGACTTGACCATGTTACAGGTGGAACACTGATGAACAAACTTGATCATGTCAGCTCGAAGGGAAGTCCACCAGAAGCGATTGGAAACTAGCTGAGTGGTGGCCGTGATACCTGGATGCCCCGCGCTGGGAGTGCAATGAACCCATTGGAGGACACGGTCGCGGAGCTCGGGAGGAACAAAGAGGCGGTCCCCCGGACATTCCGGGAGTGCGGGATGTTTTTGCTGAGCTGTAGAAACCTCCGTGATGATATCCCACTGCACTGGTGCGACAATGAAAGAGGAGGGCAGAACGGGAACTGGTTCAGAACACTCGTCTTTACTGTCGAACTGGCGTTAGAGAGCATCCGCCTTGCCTTTCTTAGAACCTGGTCTGAAAGTGACTTTGAAATTAAATCGGGAGAAGAGGGACCAGCGAGCCTGGCGAGCATTCAGACGTTTGGCGGATTTGAGATACTCCAGATTTCTGTGGTCTGTAAGCGCAGTGAAAGGATGACACGCCCCCTCCAGCCAATGCCTCCACTCTTCAAAAGGCAGCCTTCATAGTCAGAAGCTCTCGATCGCCCACATCGTAGTTGCGCTCTGCTGCATTGAGTTTACGAGAATAAAAGGTGCAGGGATACATTTTAGCTGGATTACCATGACGTTGTGACAGGATTGGCACCCACGCCTGTGTTAGAAGCATCCACTTCCACAATAAACTCTCTCTCGGGATCTGGGTGATGGAGAATGGGTGATGTGGTGAATCTCTTCTACTTTCACACGCCGCAGTGCATTCCAAAGACCAGTGGAAACGTCTTCCTCCTTCTTGGAGTAAAGTAGTGAGAGGAGCCACAACCATGCTGAAATTTCAAATAAATCGGCAGTAAAAATTGGCGAAGCCCAAGAAGCGCTGTAGCTCTTTCACTGATGTGGGTCGAGGCCAGTTAACCACCGCTTGTACCTTGTTGTCATCCATCACCACTCCGTCTGCGCTGATGATGTAACCCGAGAAAGAGATCAGAGTCTGATGAAACTCGCATTTCTGTATCTTTGCATACAACTGGTGCTCGATGAGGTGCTTGAGAACAGCTCGCACATCCTGAACGTGCGTTTCAAGGTTGTCTGAATAAATCTGGATGTCGTCAATGTATACAATTACACTCCGATTGAGCAGGTCTCTGAAGATCTCGTTGACAAAGTCTTGAAAAACTGAAGGACTGTTGGAAAGGCCGAACGGCATGACCCGATATTGATAATGGCCGGAGGTTGTCGAAAACGCAGTCTTCCACTCATCACCCTCCCGAATACGAATAAGGTTGTAAGCATTTCGTAGGTTGAGCTTGGTGAAATATCGGGCCGTGCGGAGCACTTCCAAGGGCAGCTGGGACCAGAGGCAGAGGATAGCGGTATTTGACAGTTATCTCATTGAGACCCCGATAGCCTATGCAGGGTCGGAGACCCCCATCCTTCTTTTTGACAAAAAAGAAACTGGCAGAAGCAGGAGATGTTGAAGGGGTAATGAAGCCTTTGGCAAGCTGTTCTTCTATATACGAATTCATGGCCTCGGTCTCTGGCTGAGATAGGGGGTATACACGACTGCGTGGCGGCATGGTTCCCGGCAGGAGCTCAATGGCACAGTCGACAGCACGATGTGGAGGTAAATGTGAAGCTTCACGCTCGCTGAATGCTTGGGCAAGGTCATGGTAAACAGCGGGGATTTCCTGTAGATTAACGTCCACGGAGGGGCTGGCACTCAATTCAGGACCCTGGACAGCGGGTATGCATTTATTCAGACAAGACGAAGACCACTGGATAATCCTCCTCTCCGACCAGGAAATTTGCGGGTTGTGTCGCTCCAGCCAAGGAAACCCCAGAATCATAGGATGAAGTGGCGAGTGAATAGTGTAAAACTGGATGGTCTCCCTGTGTTGCGAGCTGATGCTGAGGGTGAGAGGTGGTGTGATGTACTGACGCTCCCCTGTCCCCAGGGGGCGACCGTCCAATGCTGTCACTGTCACAGAGGGTTCACAAGAGCGGAGAGAAATTTGATGAGTTTTTGCAAAGGTTGAATCATTAAAATTTCCAGCAGCTCCCGAGTCTATAAAAGCCCTCGATTTTACAACCTGCCCATTAACAATTAACGAAATATCCACAGTGAGAGATTTAGAAGAGAGTGAACGTGAACTCACCGCAGCGGGGTTACGAGGAGCTGATTTCTCCGGGCAGGAAGCCCTGAAATGACCAGCCTGACCGCAGTACATGCATAAATGATTGCGCCTCCTCCTCTCAGGTTCCGCCTCGGAGAGATGGGTGTATCCGATCTGCATGGGCTCTGAGGTGGATACCGGGTTGAAACTCAGGCTGGTCCTGACTGGAGTGCGGCGAGCCCGGATGAGATGATCGAGCCAGATGGTAAGTTCCATGATCTGACTGAGGGTCTTTCCGTCATCACGACAAGCAAGTTCTCCCTGCAGCTCCGCATTCAAACCCTTCCGATACAATAGTTTGAGAGGATCCTCCCCCCAGCCAGTCTGAGCGGCGAGCGTACGGAAGGAGAGAGTGTAATCCGCTGCAGTGGAATTCCCTTGACGCAGGGCGAGCAACAGTTCCCCTGGATCCTTTCCTCCGGCTGGGTGCTCAAACACTTCCCTGAATAGGGTGACAAAAGCATCATAAGTAATAGACGTGAGCTGACCTCCTGACCACAGTGCCGTTGCCCACTCCAGTGCTTTTCCCGTAAGCAGGGTGCAGATGAGAAAGATGAGACCTCATCGGTGCGATGTTCTGGAGCCTGCTGGCTTAGATAGAGCTCGCACTGCAACAAAAATCCCTTGCAAGTGGAGGGTGATCAGTCATATTTTTCGGGTAAGGATAATCTTGGATTATTTGAGATCGTACTCACGACTGGCAGTGGAGGAACAGGTACAGTGGGGGCTGGTGCCTGACTAGCAGCTGCAATCTGCGGGGTTAGTGCCTGAACAGACCTGACAAGTTCCTCTGTGAGCGAAGTTAGTTTAACAAGCTGCCGCTGATGTGAAGCGAGCACCGCAGCCTGGGATGAAACCTCATTGGCGAGGTGATGAAACTCTGCTGGATCTTGAGTTGGTGAAGTTTTCTGTGATGAAACGGCGGAGTCAGTTAGATCCATCTGCAGCAGTTTATTAATACAGGTGATTAAACAGAGAACAGCAGACATAAACTCAGGCTGGCATCAAAAGGGAACTCAAGCAGACGTTCATAGAGAACTCAAATAGGATAATCAATCAGGTTACAGAGTCCAGAGATAATACAGAGAATAGCAATACAGACCAGGGGTAAATCAAAACTTCACAAAATAACGAAGGGGAGAGCAGTCCATATAAAGGGGAGAAGACAAGGTGCAGGTGGTAATACTAAAGGTAATCAAGATAATTAAGCAGGGTTAGATGGGGATGATTGCGGAGAGGGACACTGGGAAATGCAGTCCTAATATTCAGGAGAGAGGGATATGTTGCCGCCAGAGGAGGGCGTAGCAGACCGTTCCATTACAACTTGAAACCTAATTAAAACTATATATATATATATATATATATATATATATATATATATATATATATTAAATAAAAAATATGAACAAAAACTATAATAGTACATCAATAGCAGGGGTTTACAACTTTTACAGGTAAAAAAAAAACATGACAGACAGAGAGATAAAGCAGGTTCATTACATATAAAAGCTTTGCATTTGAAGTATTTTAATATTTTTACATATTGTAGGATTTACATTGCAACACTACTGAAATAATAATTTTCATACAAGTCATATATACAAGTCATTATTAATTTTTGATTCATCATTTTGCCTTTTTTTTCACAAATATAGTCTGAGATCAAACAACCAACCCTGCATTAACGTCCCAGACCTTGCATTAGAATACAGTATAAAGCATTAGCACTTTGATTAAGGTCAATATGATAAGCATTTTATACATATATAATCCAGTTAAACAGGTATGTCAATTGCCATGGATCAATAGTGAAGTCAGTTTCTAAATGGAAAGTAAATGAACTCTTTAAGAAACCAATCAGCTCAGAATCTGTCATGTTTCCGTGTTCTTATTTTGGAGACATTGTAGAAAGCAGTTTAAGCCACAGCAAGTGTTTATTGATAGGGCTCATCGGTGCTGAGAGATACTCTAACTTTTAATGGGCAGATAACATATCCCCCACAGTGATGAGACGAAGCACAGAGCTGGAACTGCATCAAGGAAAGGGGAAAGAAAAATGCCTGAGACAATTTTACCAAATGCAACAGATAATGAGATGTAGAACAAAGGATACTGCGCCACAAGGGCTTGCTGGAATCCAGCAGAGAGCGCTATTTTGCTACATGAAAGCATGCTGGAGACACTGAGGAGTTTTTACAGGGATGGTGTGCTTGGAATACTAGCTTACTACTGTACTTAGTACATAATGTGACAAAGCAGGCATTCCATGAAACATTATTATACATTATTATCAAATGACCTCCTCATGTTCTAAATGAGTGGTGTCTGGTTTTCTCAACCCATAAAAAAAAAAGTTTTAACTTCTGATCAAATAATGAGTTAAAATAGAGATGAGAGCATTAATTAACCAACTGTACTCAGAATACTCACTACATACTGCAGAAATAATAGAAGCTAGAATAGAATGTTATTAAAACAGCTTTTGTCCTTTTGTGGATTCAGAGGTTGCCAAGGTAATCGGAAATATATAAAACTTAAAATAAACTGCCCAGCTATATGAAAAATATGTTCTAAGAAAGCTTTGCTAATATTTCCATTATTAAAATGCTATTTCTGAATAGTTTCTTGGTTACATGAATGTAATGGAACATTTCATTGAATCATTTTACTAATATATGGGAACACTCTTTGTCCCCTTGGAATTATAAGGTTCTATCTGCATTCCGAGTAGTTTTGAGAAATTGAGCTTCAAAGTTTTTGCATTCCATTCGACTGTATAGATAGAACCTTATTGTTTTTTTAAAAATGAAAATCCCATAATGTATACAAAATAAAAAAATCTATCATAATGTAAATAAGTTGTCACAGAATAACAATATGGTAATAACTAAATTTTGACAAAAATGTCAGATAGAACCTTATAATTCCAAGGGGATGACTTTTAAATCTTCCTGGAATATTCTAAAACAAGTAATAATATTTAAGAAACACCCATCTAATACATTTCAAAAGAAAAACATTCCATGAACAATGTATAAGTGACATTTGTGCGCTAATATTTTGAGAACATTATTAAAGACCAGATAACTTTAATGAATATTTTATTAATGGTACTGGAAGAATGTTTGTTCAGAATTTTTCTGAGAATGTTCCCTGTTAGCTGGGTGTTAAAAAAAAATATTAGATGGCATGAGAAAAATTAAACAACAATTTCTTTCTCAGAAGTATATACTATCTGTAGAAGTCTGGTCACCTGTAAACAAAACCTTGCTCCTCTGTGGAAACTGTAGAGCAGCCAGCCAGATTAGAACTTTTCAAATGTTTTTTTAATTTAGTGTGAAGTTTGCAGGTGGTCTGTGCATGGACTGTGGGTGGTCTGGGGACGTGCTGGCTGATGCTGAGGCTTCAAGAGCTCCAATCTCAAACTCTGTCTGGGAGTTATATCACCACGCATTATGCGTTCTAAGTTCAAAAGTTGGATGAACAGCATCTGCGAAATGGCAGGTGTTTAGTTTATGGCAATTTACTATATTTCAAATATTCTTAAGAGCCCATTCCTGCTATTTTCTTGAAGTCCATTAAATGTATTCCTCAGATCCAGCTTTAGGACAGTGGTTATAAAAGAGTGTGTTATTAGCCTAAAATGGATCACAAGTGTGTCCTGAAAACCTTGAACAAAACTACACTACGCAAGATTAAAATAAATACTCATTTCATGTTCAATTGCAACGGGGATAAACTGGGTTCAAGTTTAAAGCCAGAAACGACTGAAATCCAATAACGGTCAATTTACTCATTCAGTCTACATCATAGTAATAATTTAGCATATTACTGGGTAAAAGTAATTCTGTCATTCTGAGTATGATGTTCCAAACTAGTATGACATTCTTTCTTCTCTAACATAAAAGGAGATATCATGAATGTCCAAAATAACAGTGGACCCCACTAACTTTCATTGCATGGAAAATGCAATTTTATGTTTTTTATTTTTATTTAATAAACTAACAACTTTGGTTCTTTGTTGGGTCATTGCTTGATATCTAATGAAGCAAAACCAGTTGAAAACCACTGAACATAAAATGTGTATTTTGGCAATGTAAATATGTACGTTTGGTTACTCTGGAAAGCCTATGAATTTTGAAGTCCCATCAAATTTCTAAGGCTGATGCAAACTGTTTTGTCTGGAATCTTTGCCTCTGCACTGGGCCTAAAGCGACTGAAGCAATCAGGCACTGTGTATGCTAACGATGCTCATTAGCAGGATTAATTAAGAGTCCTTTTGAAGATATTTGCCTCTGAGACCTACATAGAAGCCAACAAGGATGTGGGAAGAAAACATCACAGATGAGTAAAGAGGTCAATGACTTTCGGCAGCCTGAAAGTATAGTGTTGTCTGAGTTCAAAAGATGACTGTACTGTTCCTGCTAATATTAAGAGAGTTATGCATCACAGTCAGGTGCACTGTGTGACTCTAATGTTTCAGGGGAGCAGAGTTTCAGGTACAGTTGAATGTATTTCTGCTCCATGGACTTTTGAAAGTGCAAGTCCCAGGTAGAGTGTTAGAAAAAAAACACCTCTCCTCTTACTTCCTGAATAATGTTGAACACTTAAAACGTGTTTTCTGAATTCAGTATCATCATATAAAGCTGCACCACAAACTAAAGAAATTCTGACATTATTTACTCATCAGCACATCTAGATGTCATTCCAAACCTGTATTCATTGTTTCCATGGAATACAAAGCGATAATTTAAACACACCTTCATGGAGTTACTTACTTACTGTAGAATTTAACTATTCATTAAAAAATCTTTCTTAAAGTATTCCTATGGTGAATTGACAGACACAACCAACTTGGTGAGTTACTATGGTATTTCATGAGCTACAAAGACAAGATCAAATCTCAAATGAAACGCGGAACAAGATGACCCAAGAGGATGTACTATCCCTTTGAAGACTTTAAAATCTTAAATTCCTTTTAGTTCCATTCAAAAAGCCATAGCATAATGTTCATGACAAAAAAATGTGAATATGGAAGCCTAGGGTGGACTGAGAAATCAACAACCTCACCTCTACAAACAGGAAGCATGGCACTATATATTTGCTCCTCTTAACTCCTTCTCTCCCCACAATGCTCCTCCTGTCCATCTCTTCTGTCTTCAGTATATCAGTCAGAGACCTAGAAAAAACACAGGCATGAAACAGTCATTTCAATGAGATCATCTCGCTCACTCAGTTGGATTGTTCATGTGGACAACATTTTAGATTTAATGCATGTATATTATCATCTAGAGCGTTGCAGTGATTGCATATTTTTGTAGGCCAACTGGTAAGTTCACATCACCCTTGATAAAATGATTTTTCCACTGGCATTTGGATTATTGCAGAAAATAAGCTCTGTGACCAACAAAAGTTTATGATTATTGCATATTTTTTCATAATTTTCTTAACACAACTTTTATGAATATTGAAGAACAAATATATATGTTTGCATTCTGACAACTCTTTCAGTCATTACATACTGTAAAAACCCTCTCTTTAAAAGTCCTTGTTCCAATCGATTGCTAGAGCTTGATTATAAACACACTGAGGCTGTGAAAATGGACTAGTGAGTATAGATGAGTTTACCAGTTTAATGTCCCAGCCTCTGTAAACACCTCTGTAGTTCCATTTAGTCCCTTGTAAAATCTTGTAAAAAGACATGTAAACGCTTTCAAATAAATCACATGCAGGTAGCGATGTTTCTTGTGTCGTATAATAAAATCTATTAAGATCAAGCTTGTGTTAACCACAGACTACTGCCTTCAGGATGATGGAACCAGAAGTGCTAAAATGCCAACTTGTTTCCATGTTTTGGCTCACAAAAATACAGTGTGTAACCCCTGCAGCATTGGAATAAAACAAAAGCATTCATTACAAACCACAAAGGTTAAAGGTTAACAGTTTTGGTGATGCCGGGGGGAAGGTAATCCACTATAGATATTTTAAGCTAAAACCCTAACCTTCAAAAATAGAAACGTGGCACTCATAGTATTTGACCGAAATTATAAAAGGGAAAAAATCTATGATAATATTGATATATCTACTCATGTACAAAATGTATTGCTTTTGTATGAATACAGTACGAGTCCATGTTTATAATGCAAAATGCAATCCCAGGTTTTGACAACAATATGTAGTTTCTACAAGCAAAGTAAAACCAGAAATCACCAACATTGTGTGAACAACATTCACAGTGAGGCAAATGCCTCAATGAACAAACTAAACAATGAAAATAAAAAAAAAAGCGAAATGTGAGGGGTGGGGTTCAGGGTAATGCATAGGAAATATTGTATTGCATTTAAACCTTTCTGACATAACACTTTTCGCAGACCTCAGTGTTTCAAAACCAAATGACTCCAATTAACTGGTTATTAATGAATCGCTCAAAAAGATCCCTGAAACTGTCAGAGCCACTACACAATCCACATATGACTCACTTTGTTACTTTAGTAAAGCCATTAGTTGCTCTTACTTGCTTTGCCACCAGAAAAACAACTATGTATTCTCTCTTTATCTCTGTACCTGTAATGTACTGTCACTTCATTGTTCATGGTTATTCTGACATTTATATTGGTCATGCTATGATCATGATATGACTATTTAATGTAATAATATGACAAGAACAAACAAAAGTGTTAACTTACAGTGGACAAAAGTGTTTTCTCACCTCATTTTTCATTTTAACTTTTGATGGGTCTCAAGATTGATTATAGGCCTCTAGGTAGGTCCTACCATTACAAAGTTTTGTACTTTGCAACTTTGTTGCACTGCAAAACTGCACTGTAGAAAATGGTTAAAGGTAATATTGCATTTTAAATTTTGTTTGAATTTGATGTTTTTTCTTCTTATTTTTTCTTATCTGTTATGTTTATTAGGGTTGTATGTTACTTATAATGTTGTTAAATTAATGTTTATTGCGTATTTCAGTTTGATGTTTCATCACGTGACTTTCTCATCACCACCTGCTTTAGAAAAGTTACCATTGTATTACAAAAGGTACAAAACAGATTTCAGTACTTCAATAAGTTGGCATATTAACATTATATCAGTTAAATTACGATATTAAATTGTAAAACCTGAAACACTAAAACCTAAAACACTGTTAACATATTATTTACAGTATAATTCTGGCAACCACAGCTGCCAATTTTTTACCGTATATTTTACATATTTATTTTTTAGTGTGGTAAAAGCTACAACAAATAGTGTAAAAGAACAAAACTGTGTGCTGTCAGCTCACAGGTGGCATGCACTTTTTAAACGTCAGCTAAAATTCTAACAGATGCAACCAAGTTTCAAATGGTTTACACATAAATATTTATCCTCTTAGTAATATGTGGAATTACTGCCAAAAATAAACATGACATTTTTACTGAAAGAAAAAGTAATCAGATTACTGTACTGTGTTAAAGCACTCTCCAATACTGAAGGTTGCTAGGGATCCAGATGCATGTATTTGTTGCACAACAGCAAAATAAACTTACATATTATTGCAGCTATTCCATAAGCAATGTCACCATGTCATGAGATTAACCATAAAACTATTATGCATTGACAATAATTTTTCCATCACCAGCTCTGTATCTTCAAATTGAAATCCTGTCTAGCAGTGCAGCATCAAGCACATTATCAACACAGTGACTGCTCGTTTCATTTTAAAAGGACTCGCAGAAAAATAAAACCAAATTCCCACTGTGCTGAACAGAAGATGAGTTTTAGGATGAGGGGCTGAAATTTGAGATTAGAAATCTTAGTTCAGCACTTCAGAATGCTCTCATTTGATGTATATGTCACAAGCACTCACTCAGATACATAAGGCCCCCAGCAAATAAGAATACATTAGTAAAGAGACCAACAATATGAATCTAAGCTCTCTTCTGAGCCTCTGTAATGATCACTTTTATGTTTTCTCCACTATTGTTGCATAATGAGGGGGAGAGGGATGAATAAAGACAGATGAATAAAACATGAGGTTTCATTTCTGCCTTTAGCGTTGTGTTCCTCAGGCCCAGCAGCAAAAACAAAACCACAAACATCTTGTAGCTGTCACCATCTACACCGAGCCATTAAAATTCATCGTCTAAAAATGCTGAGGTTTGAGTTGAAAAAGGATAAATGTCTCACACATGACACTTCCCTTTCAAAAATTCCTGTAAAATAAAATTTTACGGTAAATGCTTTTTTTCTAGCGTACTGTAGGCTATATAGTAAGGGAACTTACTGTGAACCAGTACCATTAACAGGTTTTTACCATAGCATTTACAGTACATTACATTAGCAGGTTAAACTATGTTCATTTTTTATAGTACAGTCTAATTGGGAACAATCTGTTTTTGCTGGGCTAATCATAACTGGGCTAAATCAAACAACAATTTCAAACACTTCTGCCATGTTCTCATGTCTAAAATTCTGTTTGAAGCCTTGCACTGAGTAGCTGATGAAGTGACAGCGGCACTAACGCATTATAGTTTTGTCCTGAGGACCAGCTGCGTCTGGATAATCCTTTATTCCTAAAAGCTTGATTTGGTTGAGTAGGTGTAATGACTTTATACTGTTGAAACTCTTGAAAGTGAACCATCAAAATCTCAGTTTTTTGTATGAGCACTTGTGAACGCTGTTTTTACAATAAACAATGCACTGACAAACCACTGACATGCATCAGAAACTCTCCCACTGAAAAGTGGGGCGCTGCATTTACAGTGAACACACAGCACAGGAAAAATGAGCACAGGTGTGTACGTTCTTAAGAAATCCATCTTCAAAGGGAAGTCTAAGGCACCCTGATATGTCTATCCTCTGAGCTCTTTAAAACATACACTCTTAGCAACTGAGAGAAGAAAAGACAAATTCAGGACACTGCTAAGGAGCACATTAGAAACAAGAAGAGCACAAGGGACAGGAAGGACAGCAAGGCAAGAGTCTTTATATCATATTGTATCTTGAAAGCTTACTTAGGCTCTGGCCACTAGAATTCAGGTACTTTAGCAAGACACTATTTACTAGTTTTAAAGAATATCTAATTCTCTGACATTGATTGCTTGATGGAAGCACAAGAATGCACACGTCCCAAATCCCACACTAGTGACTGTCCTAAACTGTGATGTGAAAGGCAGCATATAAATATAATCCCATTTCATGCTTTTAAGAGCACTTCAAAAATAGGGCACTGATATAACATGATTTACTTGTCAGAATGCATGGTTACTTTGGAATGGATGCCAATGGTGGAAGATGCCATTTGTTCTCATAATGGTGGGTGTAGTTAAGCTGTATCAGTAGAGGCTAACTGAATTATGCTAATCCACAAAAAACCTAGGGTTTGCTGACATCAGATTGGCTAGCATGCCTTTGGAGGACTGGATTTTGGATAAGGAAGTTAGCCAAATGACTGAAATTGTTTATACTGTACACTTTTAAGCCATTTAAACCAATACAACGGAATCAAATAATCAATAAAAGAAGCATTCTGTCAGTCACTAAAAATAGCTTTTTACAATATGCTACAGTAAATCCTGAGGCATCATCATCTTTTTTTTTTTTTTTGAGAAAATATAAATATTTCATGTATTTGTAAAAAAACAAACAAACAAATTATACAGTGTGTAAAAACACAGTGCTTGTAACTACAAGTAGTTTATCAACAGACAACCAATCATAAATAGCCCTAATAAATATTCATGCACTTTGTACAACCGAAGAAACTTTCACACACTATTTAGCATCTGAGGAAAGCAGATAAATATCGATCAGCGATGAAAAAACGTATTTTCCTTCTGTGTTTGATTTTTGTCTTTTTGTTTTTGGTAATATGATTTAAAAGACAACCAGAGCAGATGTAAATGGAAGGCTGTTTCCACTACTGTATAAAAATAAAAAAGTTATTTGCGACTTTTTGCAAGTTACAAAGTCAGAATTGCATGACAGAAACGTGCAATTCTGAGAAAAAAAGAGATGTAAACTCACAATTTTTTTTATTTTTTCATCTCAATTGGACTTTATTAATTTATATCTGACAATTCTAGGAGAACAAGTCCGAATTGCAATAAAAATTCAGAATTGTGAGTTTGTCTCGCAATTCTGACCCTCTCGCAATCGCAAGTTTGTATCCTGCAATTCTGACTTTATACACTGAATATAATTATAAAGGCAACAGTTTTGTTTTTGCCCTCATTTTTCATTAGCTGAACTCAAGGATCTAAGACTTTTTTTATGTACACAAAGGGCCTATTCCTCTCAAATATTGTTCACAAATCTGTCTAAATCTGTGTTAGTGAGTACTTCTCCTTTGCCGAAATATTCCATCCACCTCACAGGTGTGGCATATAAACAGCATGATTATTGCACAGGTGTGCCTTAGGCTGGCCACAATAAAAGGTCACTCTAAAATGTGCAGTTTTACTGTATTTGGGGGTCCGGGGGCGGGGGGAAATGGGGATCTGAAAACCAGTCAGTATCTGAAGTTGCTGGATATTGGCAGGAACTGGAACACGTTGTTGAATATGCCCATCCAGAGAATACCAAACATGCTCAATGGGTGACATGTCTGGTGAGTATGCTGGCCATGCAAGAACTGGGATGTTTTCAGCTTCCAGGAATTGTGTTCAGATCCTTGCAAAATGTGGCTGTGCATTATCATGCTGCCACATGAGGTGATGGTCGTGGATGAATGGCACAACAATGGGCCTCAGGATCTCATCACAGTATCTCTGTGCATTCAGAATGCCATCAATAAAATGCTCCTTTGTTCGTTTTCCATAATATACACCTGCCCATACCATAACCCCACCGCCACCATGAGCCACTTGATCCACATTGATATCAGCAAACTGCTCACACACACGATGCCATACACGCTCTCTGCCATCTGCCCTTTACAGTGAAAACCGGGATTCATCTGTGAAGAGAACTCCTCTCCAAAGTGCCAGACACCATTGGATGTGAGCATTTGCCCACTCAAGTTGGTAACAACGACAAACTGCAGTCATGTCGTGACCCAGATGAGGATGACGAGCATCCAGATGAGCTTCCCTGAGACAGTTTCTGCAGAAATTCTTTGGTAATGCAAACCGATTGTAGCAGCAGCTGTCCGGGTGGCTGGTCTCAAATGATCTTGGAGGTGAAGATGCTGGATGTGGAGGTCCTGGGCTGGTGTGGTTACATGTGGTCTGAGGTTGTGAGGCCGGTTGGATGTACTGCCAAATTCTCTGAAATGCCTTTGGAGACTGCTCATGGTAGAGAAATGAACATTAAATTCACGGGCAACAGCTCTGGTGGACATTCCTTCAGTCAGCATCTGTGAGGTGGATGGATTATTTTGGCAAAGGAGAAGTGCTCACTAACACAGATTTGTGAACAATATTTGACAGAAATAGGTCTTTTGTGTACATAGAAAAAGGTCTTAGATCTTTAAGTTCAGCTCATGAAAAATGGGGACTAAAACAAAAGTGTAGCGTTTATAATTTTGTTCAGTATAATTTGTAATTACAAGTTTATATCTCGCAATTCTGAGGGGGAAAAAAATCTGAATTGCAAGTTTGTATCTCACAGTTCATACTTTTTTGTAAGTAGATATATAAATCAAATATAAAAAGGTAGAATTGTGAGATAAAAAGTCATAATTACCTTGTTTTATATTTTATTCAGTGATGGAAATGGACTTAGGATTCATACGATTTATGTCTGGTCAACAACAGCATGAAATTCATTCTATATGTCAGTGTCTCAATGCTTCATAACTAGCTTAACTAGTGTTAAACAAGGAACAAGATAAGATTATTAAAAACAGGGATAAAAAGTGAACCCTTAGTGAATAATTCCAAGTGTAATACAGCCTAATATTGTCCCTCCTACTGTGTGAAAATATTTGTTAGATATTTTTTTGAAGATATTTGTTAACCAAATGCCGTAACTGTCTACACCAGAAGTACATGCTTATCAGATCACTTTCAAGTGATTTGCTGCTATCTTTCAGCTCTGTTGCATTTTAAACAACAGCAGCGGATTCAAAGAAAGGAAAAATGGCCCTTGTACAACCAGTATGATCTGAAGTAGGAGAATGAATGTTATGACAGTGCTCAGATGTTTCATGCTCTCTGTGTAGACACAGAAAAGAGGGCATGTGGGTCTCTTAGTGTTGCTCGCAGTGCAGAAATCTTCAATACCAGCTGCTGACTGTCTTCTTTATCCTCTGCATGACGGCCAAGACACATCCGCACACTCTGATTTAATTACTTAAACCACATGATCTCGGGTATGGCTTTTGACTTGCAGTATTAAGTCTAGTCCACACTGATTGTAGCTTATTCTGACCAAGAACCACCTCCATAGACAGGAAAAGGCCACTTGACTGCTGGGAAAGCTACTTATTACAATTTGTTGTTTCCTTATACCATTTAGGGGCAGGTTTAAAAGCAATTATATTAAAATAGCTAATTTAATAGTGTAATTTTAAACAGACCAAAATGTGGCACACAGTTTTATAAAATGTTTAACAAAATGTAACTGGCGTCGCAGATCATGGCCTTCGAATAATTACAAAATTTACAATTCTTCATTATAAATTGATAATAATAAGAAATGTTTATAGAGCACAAATTCATCATATTCAGGATTTTATCAGTCCATGCTTTCCCTGGGATTTGAACCCATGACCTTGGCATTGCTGGAAACATGCTTTGTTGTTTGAGCTACATGGTAACAATTTAAAAAGTGTGAGTTCTTTAAGTTTTTAAACAATTACAATTTTGAAAGTTTAGAAAGAGTTTGTGTTAATGTAGATTTCAGTTGATTCTTTACACCTGATAGGCTACGTTGAAGGACACTTTTTGGATTGTGCTTGTCAGTTTTAACAGCAACGTGGATCAGACGGTCAGCAAACAGACAGTGGGCGGGACGTGGGTGTGTCGGCTGACACTCAAATTTTCTGGATGAAACATTCTAGGGCTTCAGGTTTACACACACACACACACACACACACACACACACACACACACACACACACACACACACACACACACACACAGTGAGCTGCACATAGTATGCAGTACTAACAGGCAGTATTCATCATTGCATACTGCAGGTCCTGACAAAAAAAGTAAAGTACAAGCCCTAAAAAACAATTGTAGCTGTAAACATATATTTACCCGAGTACTTTGCCTCTAGAACAGTTTTAAAAATAAAGGTTTTCACAGCAATGCCATTGAAGAACCATTTTAGGTCGCAGAAATAACCATTCAGTCAACAGTTCATAAAAGAACAAATTTCCCCTCTTATTGTGAAGAACATTTTAATAATCTAAAGAGCCTTTTCTACTATGAAGAACCTTTTGTGGAATGAAAAGTTTACATGGATGTCAAAGGTTCTTCATGAAACCATAGATGCCATCAAGGAACTTTATTATTAAGCATGCATGCTTACACTATCAAACAAACTAATACAAAAAAGCACACCATGCATTCCAGTTGCAAAAGTTTAGATTTACATCACTGTCACTTTTGTTCAGAGAAAAAGACAAAGTCTTTCTGTGCGACACACAGTGCCACTGCACTACGACTCCCTGATGTGGGTCAGACCTGAGCACAGTTTCTCCCTGCAACAGCCTTGATCTAGAACCGCCTCTGTTGCCTTCGCATTCAAAAGCATTGAATCCATTACAGCCGGCTTATTGAGCCGCCCAAATGCCTGCCCACAGCCCACATTCACCATTACAAACACATCAGCGAGAGTGAAAGTGTGTGTGAGAGAGAGATGCTTACCTCTAATGGTTGTAGCAGTGATGGAAGTAAAGGTGCTATATTACAGCCATTGAACGACTGAACGTGAAGACAAGTGCTTTTGGAAGTGTGTGAATGAAACAGCAGCACCTGCTTAACTCAGCTCTCTGCTGTCTCTTCACCAGTGGCATACTGCCACACTTCTCTCTCCCTCTTTTCTCTCCTCCTCTCACTCTCTCTCGGCACACACACACATTGCCAGTGGCATCAGCGCCACCCCTCTCCACAGTAAGAGATGTAATGTGAATAAGCTGGACTGATATCCCAGCTTTCAAGAGCAAAGATCAAGCTAATTCATTAAGAGTCTATTATAGAATATAAAGGTCTGAGAGGGAATTATAGATTGCAAAAAAGCAGCAGGAGGAAAAAGGAAACAGGATGCTGGGACAAACTGAAAGGAAGAGGAAACATTTTATGGCTGTAATTTTCACAAAATATAAAAAATTAAAATAAATAAATAAAAATTAAAAACAATCATGAACTCATTTGCAATGCTTTTGGTGTGCAGGTAAAAAGGAAATTGTATAACCTGATGAAAATAACAGTTCTTCAGGTGTTAAGATCTAAATTATCTGGTTTACACTACAAAAATATGTTTAATGGTCAGATCAGGTAAAAATAACTCATTAAAAGTATAGTATTTCAAAGTTGCTAATTACGATAGTTTAAAAAAAAAATCAGTAGCATGAATATTAACACAATCAACCATATCTTTAGGACTTTGCATTATAAAGCATCAGATAAATAGACTATTCACTGATTTTTAGACCCTCACAGTCTATAGATCTTAAAAAAAAATATACGATCTTTGACATAAATACAGTTTTATGTATGATATTTATATTTATGCGTTTGCATGTGCTGTGGGTTTATTCAGTAGCTGGATAAAAAAAAAAAAAGATAAAACAGAAAGGCTGTGAATAAATGCATGTAAATAATAAAAGACAGAGAGAGGGAGGGGACTATGATCAACCCACTGCTTTTAGTGAGCTAGTTCTGCTGCATGACATCGTTAAAAAAATATCACAAGGTCTACATGTAGGGCGGGAGGTAGATTTGCAGTTCCCATGGAAACTCAGGCACAATGCCTCACGAGAGAGACGTTGCCTTAAACTCTTTAACATCGACGGATCCCTTGGACGATCTATGCGAAAATTACAATGTTTCGGGTCAGCAGCAACCGAGGTAAACAAAGCAAAGCAATTCTTTAAAAATGCATGAATAGAATGTGTAAAGCAAATTCATTTAAATCTGAACTACCGATGTAAAATCTCAGCCAAATAATAAGATGGCTTACTGACTAATCTAAACAGTACAAAGACAAAAAATTTGTCAGTCAGTCATTAGTCAGTCAGATTAAAAACATTGAAAGAGGTGTGCAATTCCTGAGCCACTTGTGACAACAAATGAAATTACAAATAACTGTTTTCAAACAGGTTTCCTGAACTTCCCCCAGTAGCCATTAGTTGGACAAACAGGAAGTTCAGCCCCAAACTCAAGATTGAACCAATGTTGCTTTATCGAGCTGGTGAGAAACAGCATCTACAAGTGACTGGTTTATAATTCTCTCTGTATATTTATCTGAGATAGAAGGTATTTTAATACAATATATATAAATTTTATTAATTTTTTGTCCATCTCAAACCAAGTCTTATTTGTTATTTTATAGGTAAAAGTAATTCAAATGATTGCCCTTGTTTCGTTACCATTTATGTCTAGCTTTTTGTTAATAACAGGCCAAAAGTAATCTTTGAGCTATTCAGAAAACAACCACAGACAGACATGACCATTGAGCTAGAGGGTTACAGCAAGGAGCCTTATCATCACTGACATACTTGAGCAAGAAACTTAACTGTAGGAAGCTATAGGCCATCACAGCAATTAAGGTGTTGTACGTTACTTTAGATAAAAACTATGTACTGTGACAACTAAATGTAAAAGTGAAATGCATAAAAGCTGGTACTGATACAACAAACATAATGTGCAAAAACTTAATAATATGCTCGGTCTAAAACCTAGTGAGTTGCATCATAAGCCAAAATTAGTCACCAAAAAAAGTCTGCCATCATTTACTCACTATACAAATTATTCCAAACATGCATGTCTTTCTTTCTTCTGCAGGACACATACTTTAGGAAGATATTTTGAAGAACTGTTTTTGTCCATACAACGAAACACTGGACCCCAAATGTTTACATGCACTAATTTTCGTCATTACGAAAAAATCCACTCCAATTTTTTTCCAAGTTTATCTGAAACATAAACTCTGAAGTCTGATTCATTTCATTTACATGTGCATTGTATCCCCCCCCCCCAAAAAAAAAGCTCAGTACATGTGCAGTGCTCAGTGACTGTGTTCAGAGCCAAAGAAATAATGTAATTGGAGTATAATCGTTGTTTTGCCTTAATGATGTATCTAACAAAAAGCTGACATGTTAAGGGAGTTTTTTATTATTATTTTTATTTTGAAAATATTCAGTCCCCACCACTGACCAGTTTGTAAGACATTTGTAATCATATGCATCATGCATGTATGCAAGGTATTTTTGAATCCGATTAAGAAAATAGTCAGATTCATGTGTTTTTATGCAAAAACATTTCCTATTGATTGGATTACTTTAGGTCTTCACCAAGTTTTGAAAAAGCCTTTTCAGAGGAGATATGTTTAAAAACGCAAACTAATTCATGGGTTTTAGCAATTAAACAGCCCACTGTTGATAAAACATTTAAAAAAATATGTGTAGTGTAAAAGTGCTTCATGTTCTACAACCATTTTTTCCTTGTAGACCTGTTTCCAGTCTGTGGATTTGAAAGTAGACCATTTTTTTCTCATACAACTTTGACTGTTTTGTGTTGTCATTTCCCTCTTTCCATTCAATCTTTATCAGATGATAAACACTGAGAACTGAATCAATGCCAGGTGCCTGAAACTCTTGCCATGCTGTGGAAGTGGCACAATTCTTACACATACATCACAGGTCTCACCCTATCTAGGACTCTCAATAGGGATCCTCCAGAGCATTGCAGCAGAGATTCAAAGTAGGTCGCCCTGATTTATGTCATGTGGACAGTGCCCAAGTCAATCTTAAGGAAATGGCTGAGGAATTTTGGACAGCCTTGGATAATTTATACATTTTTAAAAACGGAACAAACAAGAATAAAAAAAAGGCATGGCAACAGACAAGACAAGAATATTAAACATTCAGTACAGTACAGTCTAAATCTCATTGAAAATCTGGGCTTTTTAAAGGAATTGTTCACCCAAAAATGAAAATTTGCTTAACATTTACACAACCTCAGGCCATCGATCACAGACCAGTGGTTCCTCTGCAGTGAATAGGTGCCGTCAGAATGAGAGTCCAAACAGCTGATAAAAACCATCACAATAATCCACAAATAATCCACACAACTTCGGTCCATCAATTAATGTCTTATGAAGTGAAAAGCTGCATGTTTTTAAAATAAATAAATAAATCCATGATTAAGGTGCTTTAACATTAATATGCTGATTTATTACTGATGTTTGAAACAGTTGTGCTGATAATGGTTTTTTTGTTTTTGTAAACTGATAATTTTTTCAGGATTCTTTATATATAAAAAGTTTACAAGAACAGCATTTATTCAAAATAGTAATATTTTCTAACAATATAAGTCTTTACAATCACTTTCAATCAATTTAACATAAATGAATAAAAGCAATAATTTCTTAAAGAGAATGAAAAATTAAAACTGAAACTAAACTTTTGAATGATAGTGTATATTTTTTATAAACAGATTTTAATGCTATTATTTGTAACTTTTTATTCATCAAATAATTTTGAAAAAAGTATCATAGGTTAAAAAAATCAGCACAAATGTTTTCAACATTGATAATAAATCAGCATATTAGAAAGATTTCTGATGATAGCGTGATAGCTTGATAGCTTATTACGGGAAGTCGTGGCCTAATGGTTAGAGAGTCGGACTCGCAATCGAAAGGTTGTGAGTTCGAGTCTCGGGCCGGCAGGAATTGTGGGTGGGGGGAGTGCATGTACAGTTCTCTCTCCACCCTCAATACCACGATTAGGTGCCCTTGAGCAAGGCACTGAACCCTCAACTGCTCCCCGGGCGCCGCAGCATAAATGGCTGCCCACTGGTGTGTGTGTGTGTGTGTGTGTGTGTGTGTGTGTGTGTGTGTGTTCACTGCTCTGTGTGTGTGCACTTCGGATGGGTTACATGCAGAGCACGAATTCTGAGTATGGGTCACCATACTTGGCTGAATGTCACGTCACTTTTTTTTTCTTTCACTTATGAAAATGCAGCTTTGCATCACAGGAATAAATTATATTTTAAAGTATATTAAAACAGAAAACCATTATTTTAAATGTAGGACTACTAAATAAAATAATTATTCGATAAATTAAAAACAAATAAATTAATTAATTCCACTGTGGTTCCAGACTTAAAGACCTCAGGAGAGGCTGCTTTTCCTTGTCTAGACACAGAGCAGATCATGACAGCTTTCGGATGACAGCTGTCTTCCATAAATAACAGGTTCATTTAAAATAACATTATGTTACAGTAGAGAAGCCTCTCCACTCGCTTCAGCAGATATAAAGGGTCAGCGGTTAACTGCACATCACATGAGCAGTTAATTTTTAACAAGTCCAAAAAACAAAACAAATATAAACCTGGCAGTTTTATTAAGAAAAGAAACCGTTTGCCAGGAGTGGGTTGGCCTCACAAACAGAAACTAGTCAGGTAACTAGAAACCGCTGCTTCTGTCGAAGTGTAAGAAACGCCTGAAGTGCGTCGAGGTGGAGGGAGAGGAACAAAGTTTGCAAGAGGATATTTGAAACTCATTTCTTTTACTTTATGTCATAACGGCGTTTTTTATGTCGCTTGGCAGCAGTTTCGATATAAACGTTGTGTAAACGTTGAATTGAAGCCATAAAAACCCTTCCATTGCGTTTGGCGAAGCTCCCCAGGTGTTTTGTTGTTCCAGCTGAAGACGCGCAGAAGCTGATTTCGTCCACTCGACGGACACAGTCGATGCAAACTCCTGACCAGTTGAACTATATTAGTTCCGCTTTCCGTTAACTTTGTATATAAACGCTTCTTACCTGTTCAGAAGGACATACGGGCCAGTGCGTCAGGTAAGGATGTTTTAAAGCTGTTTGTTGCTTGATTCACGTTAGTCAACAGGTAGTGTTTTTATTATTTTCGGATGATTTTCTTCGCGCACTTACTGCGTAGGCTTTGAAAAGCACGTCTGTCTAATGCGC
Organism: Carassius carassius; assembly: GCF_963082965.1. Taxonomy (NCBI): domain Eukaryota; kingdom Metazoa; phylum Chordata; class Actinopteri; order Cypriniformes; family Cyprinidae; genus Carassius; species Carassius carassius. Next base: position 30,159,278 of record NC_081764.1, on the reverse strand, counting down.
TTTTTATAATCATTGGTAATTATCTGCAGGAATTATCATTAGTTCTGTAAGTACAAATAAGCATGCTTGACATGATAAAATACTTTGTCTATATAAATCTATATACCATCTTATAGAAATTATTTTGTTATGGCTCTAAAAATGTCAAGGGGTGTTTAAGGGTTGTTTAAAAAAGACTAAATGCAAAACATGTCTACATGAACTGGTCAAAATGTATGAGAGAGAGAGAGAACCCTGACTGACCTTGAGAAGAGAAATCATGTTTTTTATTTTTTATGGGAGACAAATATTTTACAATATACTTTATATAAAAATGAACAAGGATTTTATATATATATATATATATATATGTATGTATTATTGTTGAACAGTTACACCTGGACATTTCTGATATAAGGCCCCACGAAACAAAAAAAGCAATTAAGACGTGAAAATGTTTGTCACGGAAGGGGTTTAAGGAAGGTTTTTTTCTTTTTCTTAAAGGGGTCCTTTTACGCTTTTTCACTTTTTCAACTTTAGTCTGTAATGTTGCTGTTTGATCATAAAAAGATCTGCAAAGTAGTTACAAAATCCAAAGTCCACTTCAAAAGGAGATATTTTATTTAACAGAAATTACTTTTCAAAAACTACAATGAATGACTCGTTTGGACTACAACGTATATTTTCCAGGATTTGTGATATCACCGATATCGACGAATGGGACGAGACCTGGTTGAGCTGCACTAGAGAAGGCAAGATGTCGGAGATGTGCTATAGCTTTCCCAAGGCAGACGAACTTAAGTTACAATCATCTGGGTTTTAAAAGCACTCAAACTGATTTGATTTTGACACTATATTTACACTGAAGCTCGCAGGCAGCTATGTTAAGGGCCATACATTTCTTGACCAGGCACCGAGTGCTGCCAATCACAACACACGCTGACCCAGCTAACCAATCACAGCACACACTGACCCAGCTAACCAGTCACAGCACACGCTGACCCAGCTAACCAATCACAGAACACGCTGACCCAGCTAACCAATCACAGCACACGCTGACCCCGCTAACCAATCACAGCACACACTGACCCAGCTAACCAGTCACAGCACATTTCGTATATTTGTCTGTGTAATCCATAGCAGAAAAAAACTTATTATAACTTCTAAATAACTACCAAGTTTACGTATTCCACATTTGAAGTAAGAACGTGTCCGCAGATACATTGCAGGATTAGTTGCAAACCCAATTTCATGCCACAGTCATTTTTAAAAGCATGCACACCCAGAATTTGGACATTATATGAGTGTCACAACACGAAGAGCAAAATGGAGCTCTTAGAATTCACTGAACCGAATCATTGCAGAGAAAAACCACCTGAGATTTTCCTCACTCTTCAAGTTGCCTGCTTGCTTGTCGGTGCAAGATCTGCGTACCATTGACAAAAAGAGGTTTTATCTGGAACTGAAAAATAAACAGGCCTAAAACAACCGTTAGCAGAGCTGAAAACCATACTTGTCATTGCGGTCGCAACCTGTTCAAGTGATTTAAAAAAATAGCATCTGGTGCTTTTCCACTCTTGAAGGGAAGAACTTTAAAGTGCAGTTCAGGTCCACCAGAGGGAATAGTACAGTGATTTTGAAAATGAAAATAAAAGTGTAGACAGTCAGCAAGAAAAAATTGAATTGTACAAAAAAGGAACGGTCTCACTTGGCCATTGTGTCCTGGTGAAGATGCTCTGAAGTGTTTCTAGACCACTAGATGATGGATGTTTAGTTTGATGACGGAAAATTCCTCACTGCCATGGAGTCACCATGCCACCAAATAGTCCAATTACACAAAGAAAAATGACCTGTGTGGTTTGAATCATTGATTGCCTGTGGATTTAAAGCAGTCTCACATATTGATAGACAGTGATTAATAGCTTCCCTTGTGATAAAACAATAAAGCCGAAGTGATTTTTTGTTTACATTAAGACATTTAAATCCCCTATAATGCAGAGAGAATTTTTTTTTCTGTGGCATTATGTAAATGTTGTTTAAGCCTGACATAGCAACAATGACTTGGGACAGGACGGTTTTTCGGACCAATGGTACAGTAGATGGGGGAGTGTTCAGGGTAGCGATCAGTGTTTTAGCAGTTCTGTTTGATGTTGAAAATCACATAAATGAGATACTTTAGCTTTAACCGTTGAACTTGAAATTTTCTTTAAAGAAATTTGTTAGAAGCTACAGTACACTCTTAAAAATAACTGTTCTTTATTGGCATCTGAGGTTCCAAGTAGAACATTTACCTTCCAAGGAACATTTCCATGGGTTCTTTATTTTGGAAAAAGTTCTTTAGATCTTTACATAAAAATGTTTTTTAAGAACTGTTTACGTAAATGTTTTTTGGGGAACCGAAATTGGTTCTAATTTGACATTGCTGTGAAACCACTTTTAGGAACCTCTATTTTTAAGAGTTCATGTGAGTCAGTAGTTTTGCCTAGTCATTCAATAATGTGGCACATACAAATCCTAACAAAACAAGATTGATGGGTTTTTTTTTGGTGTGAAATCTGTGATATGCAAATCCAGATGGAGAGCTGCAGGGTGGTGCTGCTGCTGCTGGTGAGATGTTCCAGTTCTTCGGGTTCCTCTCAGGGTTGTTCGGTCGGTGTTGGAGCTGTATGTTTGCCAGGGTAATTTAAGAAAGATGAGAGAAGGCTACAATCAATCTAAATTCACCCCAAACACTGCCAGCATAATCCAAGAAAAACAAACCAGAAATATCTGGAGGCAACCTGTCTAAGAGTTTAAAAGATTTTATTTATTTTCTTTTTTTTCACATGAGATCGAACAGATCTACTTTGAAAATTGTGTCATGCATTTCAGTTTGGATGCTAAATTGTTGTTTATACACGCAGCCTTCAAGAGAACCTCTTTGTACAACAGCCTGAGGCCAAAGACGCTGTTGCTCAGTGTGTAATTTTTACACAAAGTATTTCCCCATCATTCCATTGCCGCTGTCTAAGTACTCATCTCTCAGTGTGCTCTTGGACTGTTACAGCGTCCTGCTGGCTAAAGAATTGGCTAGCTGTTGGAGACATGTTTACTTTTGACGGGGGACCCCTGTGGAAAACTTGCTACACACAGTTAGTCCAAAAATGAAAGCTCAGAGTTACTCACCCTCATGTTGTTCCAAACCTGTATGACTTTCTTTTCTAAAATACAAAAGAAGAAATATAGCCTCCTATTGTCTTATGGCACAGATGTCATGTTCATTAATTTGGAAACAGAAATATGGTTTCTTTCAGTGTGTTTATAGTCCTTCCTTCTTCATAATAGTTTCTCAGTGTGAAGGGCGAGGCTACGCTATTTAAATTAAACTGCCTGAATCCCATCTTAATTTCATTGTGAAAATATGGAGTGGAATCCCATCACATCACCACTGGACTCATCGTCACTCTGAGCTTATTATTATCTCATATAAAAGAAGCTGCCAGGCCTTAGGAAGCTAACACACCCTTCTCGAATAAATCTGAAGTTTACTGAGTGCCTTTGTCTATCTTTACTGGTGGGTTCAGTGGCCCAGAGGTTCAGCCCTGTGCTGTGTTAGATTTGTAAGTGAGTAAATCTTAGTGAATTGGACCTAACTTGACTACAAATTTGTATAGTTTGATAATAGAGTGATATGAAGGTTTTTTCTTCTAAATACAAATGTAAGAGTTCAAGAATTGGTCATTGAAACACCATATTTATTCATAGCTATTTTGAATATGGGGGATTGCATGTACTATGTAATATTTATGGTTTTGGTTCTGTATATTGTTGCCAGCCTCAGCCACTGAAAAACTATAACTAGTTAAGACATGGGTGCCCAATCTTGTTTCTGGAGATATACATGTACCTTCCTGCAAAGTTCAGCTCCAGCTCTGATCAACAAGCACAGCTGAACCAGCTCATTAAGATTTTCAGGAGCACTTTATAGTTGATAACTGTGTTTGATCAGGGATGGAACTTAACTCTGCAGGTAGGTACAATAGATCTCCAGGAACAGGACCGGGCATTCGTAAGTTCAGAGAACCCAACCACTTTTTCCAGGGTTTGAACATACCCATTAAATACTCAACCATAAAGTGACCTTTCCAAAATGATCTATCAGATAGACTTTGTCTTGAACTTTACAGTTTTATGCAAAAATATACCCTGCAGATACCCTGCAGAGCATGAAGGATATGAGGTCACAGCTCTTCTGTTACCTCTGCTGTATGGAGCTGGGAATTAGTAATGGAAACTATGAATATTTTGAAAGCAGGCTTGTTAGAATGCTACCTAATTAATTTCCTCTACCTGCATGAAGGGCATGCTTGTAATTATTTATGAATAGTGTGTTTTATGATTTATATTTAGCTTGTGCTGTTAAAAGACATGCTTAAATTGCTCTAATTTAATGCTGTGAAATGTTTCAGATGAACATTTGTTGCACAGTTTGCATGCTTCTTTTTCTACAGATATTTATATTGTTTGATAATTTGTTCAGTATCTTAAAACCATTGCGTTTTTCAGGCCAGGAAACTGTTTTCTCCAGTGTAAACTCTTTCCCCATAATTATCTGCTTAGTTGATTCCTTCAGCTGCTTTATTGACTTGAACGTGGAATCCTGTCAATGTTTTCTGACCTTTCTACAACCTCTTTATGCTGATTATCTTGCTGACATGCTACAAAGATTTGCAGGATATCCCTATGAGATGTTGTCTCACATTTCACACACACAAGTTCATGAGTAGCATGTTGTAAAGTCTTTTAACACTCTTTGTAGTTTGATGTCAGTTACCCTGTAAAGTGGGTTGAGCCATTAGACATAATTAGCCAGTGTCAGTCAGAGGTAAAGGAGAACTTTGCAGTACTCAACATAATGGAAAAACATCTCATTCTCATTACAGCAATGCAATAAAATAATGATATATTATTTGAGGATACAATTTTTTGTTTATTTTGTGACGACAGCGTACATACAGATGTAGCATCATGCAGAAGCAATATTTGGTTACCGATGACACGGTGCCATCATAGAAGTGTGCTATTTACAGTCAGCCATGATTACTTTGTTGCAACATAATATTTGTTTCCCCATTATGGTGTTGCACTGAATTTAATTTATGCTGATTTTAACAGGATGAATTCCACAACTGTATATTAGTATTTGGCACTGCAGTAATGAGAATTGGGAAAGCAAATTTGTCAAATTTTCATTAAAATAATATTACAATGCAGAGCTATCTTGATGATCCAAAGATATAATTTCATATTTTGTTCCTTTAGATTTTGTGGTGAAATATGTCCAAGGTTGTGCTTCGTGAGAATCGCCCAAAGAGTAAAACAGGTTTATGTTTATTTAGGAAAAGCAGAGGAGAACTTCAAACGTGGTGGCAAGGTTTAAAAATGAGTCCTTGTTTTCTTAACAATGTATAATCATATTCTGATAATTGATTTGTCTTTGCTAAAGCTAACTCAAGGGCAGCGGAGAAGCATGTGCTAAACATTAGACATTTAAGCCAAGACATTGCCTCAGTGCTTTTGGATTCTAAAGGGCAGATATGTTTTGATAGGTTGAAAAAAGTTCACCTATTTAACTTAAAAGTAGAGGAAGGCAACACATGCACTCTGTACACAAGTACAAAGTCAGGTTAAAAGTAAACATGTAACGCCATTCACAACCCTTTGTGTAATTAATTTCTAAATGCAAATGGATATTCAATGAGAATAAATGGGGAAATTTTTTTTTTATCCATCAGGAATTGAGTTGATTTTAAAAACTGAATGTTAATACCAGACTTGAGCAAGACCTAAATGACTGACTTTTGCGTCATGAAGTACAACATTATAGTTTGAGGAGGCCTTTTCATTTATTTCTAATAGCAAAAGCTTTGTGCAATAGCCTTTGCTATTTATAAAGTCTGCATTAGCTAATGCATTAGCTATTTGGCTATTGGTTAACAATTACAAACATGGGTTAACATTTACCAATACGTGACATAAGCTGAAAGTATTTGAAAGATTGCAAAGACAAATAATTTATTTCTTTTGAATAACATGGACTGATAAATCGCTGACTATAAAACAAGTAATTAAGAAAGTACATTAAGAAACATTAAGAAAATAAATAGGATCAATTCTGATTTCATTTTGACTTTAAACACTTATAAAGGGGAGAAGGGCATTTCTATATTGACTTGTAATTTCTTTGGTTTTGTAATTACTAGCTCTGTTTAATTACTGTGTTTGATTGAATCGGCAGAGCAGACAGATATGTGCATTTAATTCAGCATAAGGTCTTATACAAAGTGTTGCTTAATCACTTCAGAAATTGTTCCATATATGCATCTAATGGACTACAAAATTATTATCTAATGGACTATTAGTGTGTCAAGTGCATAGTTGGTGTGCACAAATTTCTCAAAGTAGGTGCACAGCAGAAATTTCAGCCGCATAAAACAAAACAAGTCTACCTATGAGTGGATACAAGTATGTGAGGAAGGTCAATAATCTCGTTTGACAAAGTATAATGACATGGTTGAAGTATGTTCCCCGCATCCTGGTGCTAAAGTGTGATGATGGCAATCAGTGCATTTGGTTCAGGCAGGATTAGGCTGGTCTCACATTCTTCCCTAAACCTGTTTTAGAAAATCACTAATCCCAGACAACGACAGCAACATGCTGTGACATGTCACTTTGCCTGCCTGCCGTGATCACGAGAATATCTAGTAGAATATCCTGAAATGATTTATTATGAAAGTGTGGGAGAGTGCTTTGAGCTCCCTTTGGGGAAAGAGATGTTTAATCATTGACTTGTTTTTTACTGAGTCTCTGTTCATTGAAGTCAAAATGAATAATTGACACTGGAGCTTAAAACAAGCTTGAATGAATGTCTTATTGCGGTATTAGTAACATATCTTTATGTAGATATTCACAGACTGCTGAAGTTTACTGTGTTTAAAATCCTTATTTGACCTAATACGTCTGGTTTCGGATAGTCAGACTTTTGACTCTGCATAAAAGGTTGCAGAACCACACTGCAGCATATTCTGGTCCAGGACTGTGTGATTGACATGTAAAAACTAAAAAGTATTGAATATATATTGATGGCATATTGGTAAATACACAATATTAGTGTTTTTTTGATTTATTGTATTAGTCAATATTGGATAATTAGTTATGTCTGTTTACCATGTTTTTACATTTAGATGACATTTGCCATAATCTAATGCTCATTTGAAGTTCAAAATATATTTAAAAACATATCTTAAAAACATTACTTTAAAAGCATATCAAAAGTAATTGGTAGCAAATTGCAAAAAAAAATATATTTTTAAATTTTACATTATAAATATCTAAAAATGTGTATTATTCTTTAATGCTTATTTATAATAAACATTTAAAATTATTTAAATTATTCGTGAATAATGCAAAGGTATTCATAATGTACATTATGCTTCATATTTATTTTTTCATAAATATTTGTGATAATTTCACAAAAGTATTTGCTGATTTTTTTGATACATCTGAAATCGATTGTTTGTTGTGTTTTAATGCATTATTTGTTCAAAAGGTGTAACAAGGAATAGATAAGTATTATAATGCATTATACATGCAGTTACAGCTATTCGTGAGATCAAACACGTTAATTTATGCATTCAAATACTTTTATAATGCATTATATAAATAAGTATTTTTTTTATTTTATTAAGTTAAAATAGTATTACATTTTAATATTGGCCATTTATCTTTTCTCATAATATGAAAATATTTATCGACTTGCCGTTAAGTCTCGAGCTGAAATATCTGTGCATCTCTAGATAAAGTCTTGTGCACCTTGACTGAAATTGTATAGCATCTAGCCAATCAGATTGGAACTTTTGGTATGTGGACACGCTGCCTCAGGCCAAGACTATAATTTTGCAATATTAATGGGTGTTCTGAAAGAGGATAATGTCCGGAAGAGTTTTGGCGAAACAGAAGTTCACTTTTAAACTGTGATGTTAAACCGCTGTCATCTAAGTCATGTATCAGCAATAAACTGGTTGAGCACATGCACAACTGTGATGCTGAGTATGCAGCAATATTTAAAGTGATAAATAAATAACAGCTTCATTTTCATGCTCTTGGGTCTCAGTTTCAGAGCTGTTTGTTCCTGTGAATCTAGGTGATGTGCAACAGAAGTATAATGTCGGCTGTTTTCATCTAGAGGTGATATACTTTTAATGCCTAAAGCCCCATGACGCTGTCAGGGCCCGTCAGAACAGGTGCCTCTTTTGTTACTGCTGTTTTCCACCTTTGAATTAGCTTAGTAAACTTCAAGATTTTACACTCTGAATTCACATACAGTACAAGTCACATGCATCGACATGAGTGACACATTCATGTTAGTGCTTAGAGAGGACTCTCTTTTGCTCACCAAGGCTGTATTTATTTGTTAATAAATGCAGTAATAGGGATATTGTGAAATATTATCACAATTTCAGGTAACTGTTTTCTATTTTAATATATTTGAATTTATTACTGTGATGCAAAGTTGAATTTTCATTCTAATATCCTGATTTCCTGGTCAGTTATTATTGGTCCTCAATTATGAATCAGTTGAAATGTTATACTGTTTTCTATATTTGTGGAAACTGTTTTGTCTTTTTTCTTTTTTTTTTTTTTAAGAATGGTGATTTTTTTTTTAATGAAGAGAGTGCAAAAAAAACAGCCTTTAAAAATGAACATTCTTATACCAGACTTTGGATATTTGGGGACAACTGATTTTATCATGGGTAATAATGTGAATTGTTTATTCAGCAACAAATCTGCATATTAGAGAGATTTCTGAAGGATCATGAGTAATGTTGATGAAAAATCAGCTTTGCATAACAGAAATAAAATACAATTTAAAATTCACTGAAATAGAGCCACAGTTGACTCCAGTAGTGTGTTTGTTGCCAAGCTAACGATCAGTCCGTCAGGCACAAAGCAAATCGATGCAATGCCCTAAAAAGCTCAAAATATAGCAAACACAAATATTTTTCCCACTGAGCTCTGAGCTATGCACTCTGGGATTGTTTTCTTCATAAAAATTGTATATGATGCCTGTTAAGATAACTGGATACATTTTCTATATGTCAAAAATTGACTCTTTTGTGTCTATTTTTGTTTCTCTTGAGGAAATTTAGAGAAAACATCTGAAATATGTTAGGAGAAAAATGCCCAGTTTAATTGCATCATTAAGAAAAACATTTGACTGGAAATTAGCTTGGTAGAAATATAGCTTGTAGGTGTTTTTGATTTAAAGAGGATTGAATTAAAAGCAGACCAAAAATCTGGGCAGTCCACCAGAGAGAGAGAGAGAAAGGGGGGAAGCAATACTCACATTTTTGTCCTTGACAATGGCTCTTCCCTTCCTCTGTAATGTGTGTGTGTCCTAGAAAGAGGGAAATAAAAAGCACAAAACACAGTTTGCCGCCCTTCGAGGTCACAAACGTGTTACCATAATAAATGTTTGAGGCATTCCTTTGCAGCATGACTGCAAAAACTTGACAATTCAGTAAACATGATCATCAGGGAAACTTAATATAGTCCTTTATCATTAATTTAAGGCACCTGACATCTGTTCTGTCATGGTAACATAGCATGGGGCTAACATGCACATGAACGTTGCACACTGTGCCTACAGTGGTGTTTGTGTGGTTATCAAACCATGACCTCAGAAGTCGCATCTTGATCAGTGGCCTTTGCTCGAACATGTTTCTCGCAAGCTGTTCAAATTTGATAAAGAAAAATAAACATGACAAAGTCTCTAAAAACAATCTTCGATTGTAATTTGAGGGAAGTTATCCTGTATGGCTTCAGAAGATTAGATAGCCCAGAGGGTGACATTTTGCAGAACCTGCCAGAGATTTGACAACTTACAGGAATGTTGAAGTGCATTTGGTTGCACTGTTTAAATATGAAATCCTCTCATGAATCGGAGGATTTGATGGCTTTTCCATTTTATAATTCATTTAACTGTTGTCTTACGCATTTTAATGAAGGCTGACCTTTCCTAATGTGCCTTCTTTTCCCTTTTTTTCTGCATCCGAGCATTTCCTGCACTCTTTGACAAACATCCTAAATTGATTAAGCGAAGCTTGCTCAGACATTCTAGTGCAAGCCACAGAATGTTTGAAATATCCCATCTGACACCTGGAATCCACCATGAAATAAACCTCACCTTAAATCTCAAGTTCATATTTCACTGGCTCTCCTGTTAAGCTGATGGATAACAGTACTTGCAGTGTGTGTGTGTGTGTACTGGTGCTTCTAGGTCTGCAGTGTGTGTGCACTTGGATGAGTTAAATGCAGAGCACAAGTTCCTGGTTATCATACTTGGCAACATGTCACGACAATGGCAGAACACTCACAACTTCTTCGTTATTCTTGACCTCCATCAGGACTTCTTAAATGAAGATCCTGGTACCTGGACAAACAATGCAAATGCAATAAAGAGGTGTTGCATTTATTCAAAAGACTGTAAAACAAACATAGTTCATTATGCAGATTGTCAGAGAGCGCCAAAATCTGTTTCCAGGTCCTCGCAAGACTATTGTTGTGGAAAGTCTTGTCAGATCATCATAAATATCTAGATCAGACCTCAGTTTTGAAATGAAGAGCACAACAGTTATAGGACAGTAAGTGGACAAGAAGTGAAATGGGAGAGAGAGAGTGGGACATGATCAGGAATGGTCTGCGAGCCGGGACTCAAACTTGGGACGGCTGAAGCACAACAGTGCTACATGTCGGTCTAACAACACTGTTCTGTGTTCTCCTTTTTAACCGTTTACTAATTTTCTTGTATAATTATTAATTACATATTGACTCATCTTTTTTAGTGCTTGTGCAAGAACCCAAAAATCTTCCAAAAATCTTTAGGTACTTTTGACAACATCCAAGCAGTCTTACAAAGACGTCTGTCTGTCTGTCTTGGAACATTACCAACAGACACCACTGCATCAAAAATCCAATCCTTAATGACTATTTTTGTTAAATGTTGCAGTTAAAAAAAAAAAAAAAAAAATTAAACAAGGTAAACATACCTGTGTATCAACACTGCATGAGATATTAAAGGGATATCACCAAAAAATGAAAATTTGGACATGATTTGCTCACTTTTATGTTGTTCTGTAATGTTATTGTTGTTGTTTTTTTCTTCTGTGGAAAAATGTGTTGTTTCTTCTTCAAATGAAAGTCGGTAAGAACAAATGGTGTTTTGGACCACACTGACTTGCATTGTAGGGGTCCACCAGCAGAAAAAAAAACAAACGTTTTTTTTTGTGTGTTAAGTATAAACAAGTTTACATATCTGTAATTAAAGATCTATTTAAAATTTAATTTTTGCACTGTGACTGACTGATATAAAAAGTTCCAACCTGGGAACCTTGTTAAACCAAACTTTGTTTCCTGGTGGACTGATGAAAACTTGTACACACCATGACTCATTGAAATTGTGCAAAGTCAGCAAAACTAAGCTAGACAGCTTGAGAAATCTTTTGGTATTTTTGTGTGCAGTATGCATCAGGGAGGTCTTAGGGTGTACCATCAAACACTCTCACCAAGCAAACTCATTAAACCAAACAGTATCAGAAATAACAGCTGGTCTGATGACACTGTCAGGTTATCTGACTCAATAGATCATGGTCATGAGCTTGTCCTGCAGGCAATGCATATAGACACACACCCTTCTTCTCCCTCCATGCATTCCATTTTAAGGTTAGTAGAGGTGCTGAACTCCACAGTGTTCGAAAATGTGTTTTTGAGCTTTTATGAAGGTGCGATATCGCCGTTATGAGTTCCATTGAGTCTTGGCTGGGTGTGGAACCATGCAGAGGATATTACAGATGAAGAGCTTTGAAGGTTGTAAAGAACTTGTTCCTGTCTGAACAAAGACTCTATTGTATGGGGCAACTAACGTTTAGCACAAAGGAACACCTGACAGAGAGGCCATTGATCCATTTCTAGCAGCCCTGTGCAGCTCAATAACATCCCAAGCAAGAAAGAGAGACGCCCAGGGAGGCTGAGAAACAGTCAGCAATCTGCTGGCCAGCAACCCCTGGTCCTCCCTAGAGAGGTTTAAGAAATGTTATTACACCAGTGGTTGGACTGAAGTTGCAGGCCGGAGAGTCAAACGAAAAAAAGTCAGCCTGTGATGGAAATTACTATGTGTATTTTTTTGATTAGTTCAGACTGAATTTGCAAGTTGCACCAGAGCACATTTAACAGCAGGGTTAGAAATGACCTTTTCTATTAAGGGGCAATATTTTCCCTTTGCATTTGATTTTCAGTGTTTTTATTTTATTTTATTTTATTTTTAAACTTTTCTAAGGACAATTTTTATAGTTACCTTATTTCTGCAATGACAACTCTTGGAAGTTTAGCATGGTAATATATATAGCAATGTGTTTGGTCTTGGAGGCATATGCTTCTGTTGCAGAAAGATAACTGCAATATTGTAATACCATGATACAGAATCTCAGTGAGGTAATTTATATAGCAAGCAATAAAATAAAATAAAAATACATCGATAATATTGCAAATTGTGATATTGAGCCATTTCAAATCACTTGCAAGAGAAATTTCTTCACCATGACAGTCCATTACTGCCAATACATCGACAGACATGCTGCTGTTAGCATGTGAGAAATTGTGCTGCACAGATAACATGCATGCATGAAATTAAAGGGTCATGAAACCCCCCTATTTCAGCGCAAGTCTAGCTCACACTGTTTTTGAAAAATGCAACTGAAATGGGCGTGGATGGCTGTGAGAAGGGGAGGGGAGTGTGGATGTGGTATTGCACGGCAGGGATAACTGTTATTGCATATCATTACAAATGTGTCGTAAAACGTAAGCAAAAAAAGTTTTTTTTTTAAAAAGCTGGCAATACACTGACACTATTTCTGTCATTTCAAAAGTAACTGAACGCCCTGTCATTAAATTCTATTGAATAAAACATATTAAATGTACATATTAATTATAATGTCATTATAAACAACTATATACTTTATATACACACTATAAATTAATATATTTGCAAATAATAGATTTCCGGTTAAAAAAAAATTCCGTGCCTAGATCGACGCGCCACCTGAACAGCAATAGTAAAGATGGACAGCGACATAGAAATATACAGTGACGGCAGCGCGCAGGGTTCTGTGGAGGTGGAGGACTTCTCGAGAGGCGAAGCTCTCTCGAGAAAAATGTTTGCTGCATATATATAAATTAGATGTGTCCGTTGTGGATGGCCAACCAGCCGCACGGAGCCAGACTCTAGCCCTGGCAGCATCGCGGGGAAAGCTATGCAATGCGCTTGAACTTTTGCACCACGCATACAAACACTTGCGTCCCATGATCGCCTCTCTCATCGACTACGCAATATCACAGTTTGTTTGACAGGTCTATCATTGAAAAGATCCACGTGGTATCATGATTAATTCAGTGAAATGTCTTCTCATTGGATATGAAGGCTCAGCCTCATTAATAATTATGAGAGAACGATGAGTCATCACTGTATGATCCGTACAGAAAAACGTCACATCCTGTGACGTAGACTTGATGAAGTCCCGGAACCCGGAAGACGAAAATAGCCGATACAAACTCAAATTTAACCATTTATATTCTATTATTAAATTTTACAGATTATAACATTGTCTTCTATGGTGTTAAACACACCTACCTCTGTTAAAATCTCAGAAAAATTGGTTTAGGGTTTCATGACCCTTTAAAAATGTGGAATTTGCCCAGATAATACTGCAGTATTATGTCCACAAATAGATATTGGATAGTACTGTGTGTAGCATTGAGTTTATTGAGATAAAGACAAACAGAAGTGATAAATAATGTATTTCTCGTCTTTCGCTTCTGTTGATGTAATGAGCAGCCATATTGGATTCTGAAGTAATAGTTGTTGTGCTTCCATGTTAGAACTCTGATATGAGGGTTCATTAATAGTAATAGATTTTGTTTAATTGTGCAGAAGCGTTTTTACCCCCTTGTCTGGAATTTAGTTCATTTGGGTTCATTCTGATGGCATTTTTTCCCCCAGGCCCCCATTAATTTCCAAACTTGGTTTACAGTACATATGGCACCGGTGAGAAAATGTCACATTGTTTCTGTTTTCTATTGTTTTCAGGTCATCATACCATGAGATATCACTGTTTGGAATCTGCCCTCGGGGCTGTCTTGCACTATTTGTGACACACACCGTCACTTTAACACACGTTCGCACATTCATATTCTGTCTGGATTCATGCACAGACTTCATTGGAATCCTGTGTTTTCATATGCTGCCTGTTTACAGTGTTACTCACTGAGACCTGGCAGCATTGTTACAGCCACCACAAAAAACGTTTCAAATTCTTCTCATACCCCCCAGTGAACACACACATACTTATGCACACTCAGGCATACACAGGCACTCACACACACAAAAGCACTGTGTTCTGCTACAGTACTACGGTCAAATTCCACAAACACTATGTTGGTGTCTTCGGCCTAAGGAGAATCGAAACGGGGCCAGACTGCAGAAAACAGTGGTAGTGAATCGATGCTCGTAGAAGAGCTGCCCCCAGAGAAGTAGTAAAGTCAGAAATATGAACCAGGGCTCTGCTGATGAAGTAAATGCAAAAAATGTTAAAACTTACTTAGCCTAAGGTTATTGTTTTTTAACTAACTGTTCATCCAATAACTTTTAAATGTGCTAACATGTAATTAAGGCTGCATTTTTCATGCATGAATCCATATGACTCCAGTCGTGGTTAAGGATAGCTCTTCATTGGCGCATGATTAGCTCATGTCTTCACTAATCATGAGTTCATGATTAAGAAAGTATTAATTCAGGATTTAGTAAATGATTATTCATGTACCTTTACAGTAAATTGTTACTGCATTAAAATATGTGGCTAAAACATGAATGCTGATAAACAAAGCAAACTCTAGATATTCTTGAAAAGTAGCACACTCCCTTAAGATGGTTAACCTCTTCGTTGTCTTGTGTTCTTAGTTTTCTTTTATTGTTTTATTGTTAACTTGCAATGCATTCTCAGGCTAGCAGCAAAAAATTGAAAACCATACTGCTTGAATTCTGCTTTGTTCAAATGCAGAAAAAGCATTTATTGTTTTAACTGCAGGCATATCTTTGTTATAACATGCTTCGCATTACATAATCAGGGCATTTATTCAACTGTACCACATTGCCGCTATTGTATATACTGTACAATCTCTGCCTCATTTAGGTCACAAGACATTGACTGTAATAAATGGCAGTCCGTTGGACTCCTAGACTGTTTTGTGAAGCCTCCACAAAGAGCTTTGCTTTTGCTGACGCACAAAATAAGTACTGGCATTAAAACTAGATCATATGGAATATGCAATACAATAAGAAGCACTTTTTTTGTACCGTCTCAGTTTAACTAAAAATACTTGCTCTTCACCTCCAAGAAAAATCTTATAAATATGCCTGTGTTATCAAGAATCAGGTCAGATAATTCAATATCTACTTAAATGTGGGGTGTAAGTGTGGCAGTGGAGGGGCATATAGGACAGTAGCAGACTACGCCACGATGGGAGTTACACCCAAAGAATCTTGTTCTCTCGTTCTAACCAGGCACTCAAGTTCGTGGATGGATCAGCCAGAGACAGTGGTCCGTACAAAAATGCATTTTTTATTATTACTTAAAAAAACACACAATGATCACACCCCCGAGAGAAGAGGAGGACAGGGCGGAATCTTACCAGTGGAAGACTAGTGGCTCGAGCAATGAGCATCCTTAAAAGACACCCCAATCACACGTGTCGATTTCACACACACACACGCACCGCAAGGGAAATGGCCACACTCAGTGAACACAGCCACAGCACACACCAAGGGACCCACCACCGCAAGGGGCACTGCTCCCACTGGCAGTTCTCAGCACCTGGACAAAATGGACACTTGAAAGTTAAACAAACGAAAATAACAATTACAACACAATGTCTAATCAGTCACCCGTTCTAAGGCCCAAGATTATACTGGGGTTAGCAATATGAACAGGGACTCAATCACACAATAAATCAAAAATAAACAATCAACCCTAGACAAATCACATAAAAAGGTCAAATGAAAAACATTACAACTGAGTTCAATCCTCCTTGGTCCAGTGTGAAAAGGCAATCGGGTACGACATAAATATGTGAACATGTAACGTGAAGAGTATAAGCAAAGCAGCAGTTGTTCAGCGTCGATGTAGCCAACTGGCGGCCGCACCCCCGGTTAAATAGCACTCCCTATGATTAACAACATTGCGTCACAGGCGCTGAGCTCTGATTGCTGATAGCAGAGCGCACACTCAGCTGGTGAAAGGGCTGCTGCCGCACCGGGGATTCTACAACATGAAACATTCCTTATAAGCCCACTTTATAGAGTTAACGAGTGAAAAGAGAAACAAAGCTAACCATACCTGCGGCGCTATGGTAGACAGGTAACCAGGCAGACATCAGGTCACTGGGCAGGTAAACAAGACAAGTCGCGTACCGGTGGCATCATTTATCCAAAGAAAAGTCCCGGTTTATAAAGGGGGAGTAGTCCTCGCGATTGGCTCAAAGTTACCTGCCCAGAACCACCCACAGCTGCAGCAAATCAAGCGTCACCCAGGGAGGCATGAGCCAGAAAACTGCATCCCGCCACATAAGGAATGACATGCAGGGAACAGGCTTCCAACAACAGTATACTGATGTCATGCTAATGTAAAGAATGTCAGCTTTGCAAGGAGACGGATGTCTGTCATAGACAAAGCAGTGACGTAGCATTAGCACATCATGTTGAAAGACAGATTGCAAACAAGCCTGTCATTTTTGAAGTGCACTCAAATAATCAAATACATGTATACTTTCTGGAAATATACTGTAGCGAAAGTTTATTTGAAGTACAGTGCATAGCCTAGTGAAAAAACAATAAGACGTAACATTAAGTGTACACAGATCAACAATTAAACAAGCTCAGGTGTTTCAAAGTCCTTAGATGCTGCCTATGTTGACAGCAAAGCATAAGTTTTAAAATAAAGACTTTGTCAAACTAGATGTCAAGAACTGCGTGAAGTCCTGTTGAGTTTAGAAGGACAATCAGTACCAGCAGGATCTAACTTCTAGGTTGGAGAAAAAATTAGCAGTTGCCATAGAGATACCTGGAAATGTTGTTGTGTTTGGAAGTGTTTATTACAGTAGACTGCTGGTAGTAAGCCGCCGGTGGCTAATGCTGTGTTTGTATTTCTCTGCATGCACAAATGTGGGAAATGAACACACAGTCAGGTCAAGACTACAAACAATCAGCAATCGCATCAATGCAGCTTCCTGTTGCCGTTTTAGCTGTCCACATTCAAGGCTAGTTGAACACAGATGTGTTTCCTCTTCCCGCAGAGGTGCCCTGTTGACAGATTCCTTATTGGTCTGTGAGTTCTAGTATGGCTATCAGAATTCCTGCTAGGCATTTTTTTAACATGTTAGTTAACACTAGCAGTGTGATAGCTGCTTTTTAACGAATTGGTAGGTAAAAAAAAAAGTCCAGATAACAACCCAAGCTTACTATAAAAATGACATTTTGGCAAAATTATATTATGTTGCTACTTGCTACAAGCTTTCAGCAGTACTCAGTGGACATTTTACTCTCACTGAAACTGAAGAATATAAATCTGGTAATTTTTCATTACATTGTTTGTATGTATCGCTGCAGTTCACATGAATAAAATGCATTAAATGAATTGTTCGCTCAGTAGCGCTAAATGGTTAAACCTCTATTGTATTTGAACATACAACATACACTAGCAAACATGAGCTAAAGTACATTTGCTGATGCAACCATAACAGTTTAGAAGACTTTCAGTCATTTCAGTGTTGTAACTGATTATGTGTCTGTCACAGTGTCTGGTCTTTGTATCCCTGGGTGTCCACTAGTGGTCTCACCTCCCCTTATTGTCACCCCCACTGTAGGTACTACATTTTCCACAAACCTTTGTCCGATTCATCACTGGTATTGCACACCTGTTAATTGCACTCAGCTGTTCCCACTTTCATCGTTTTTCTCCTGTCCATATATACCCTGTTCATTTCTATCAGTTTCATGGAGTCCTTGGTTCAAGTCACCCTGCTTTTTCGTGTTCCCTAGTGTTTTTCGATGTTTCTTGTTTTGGACTGCCTTTCTGTTATTGACCTTTTGCCTGTTTGGATATAGATTTTTTGGATTCCCCCTATTATAACACTGCAACTGGATCTCTCTGTTTGTGTGTGCGTTCGTTACAGTGTCAAAATAAAGATATAACATTTGAAACAAAATTAAGTTAATGCTAAAAATAAAAGAACAAATATCTTTCAGTGGGGTCAGAAGAATAATCGTGTTTTCTCTTTGAATGGCACTCCACTGGCAGATGTGTATATATTTACATTTACATTTAATCATTTAGCAGACGCTTTTATCCAAAGCGACTTACAAATGAGAACAATAGAAGCAATCAGATCAACAAGATAAAAAACAACAGTATACACGTGCCATGACAAGTCTCAGTTAGTCTAGCACAGAACGCATAGCCAGGGTTTTTAATTTTATTTATTTTTTATGAAAGACAAGAAAAGTGCTAGTATTTGTTGGTTACGTGCTGGCGAAAAAGATGAGTCTTTATATGTTTCTTGAAAATAAGTAAAGTATGTATGAATTGAGAAAAGGTCTGTGAGAGTGATTTTCAACTTCTTTGGGATGGCACCACATGGCGTCGTTCACACGCAGAGCGCAAACTTCTGGAGGGCACATAAATATATATATTATAATCATAAACTCAATTTTGATCAATTTATCAGAAAACAAGACTTTTCTTATCTTCTTATATTGTCATTTTGCATCTATACAGTAAATATATCTTGATTTAAAAATCTTTACATCCTACAATGAGGAAGAACATCACTTTTTGGAGTGTCATTTGGAATTACAGTAAAAGTTATTTTGATATTCTAGTGGGAGGGAGCAGAGCTATTCAAACCTTAAGGGTTATTTTTTTTTCTTTAAAAAAAAGTCTTAAATTTACCATCATAAAACCTGCAGGGTTTCACAGGACTTGTACCTGAGGGCTCCGTGTCACACGTTGCTCTACCGGGTGAGCTAACGAGCAAGTTTACTATGTCAGAAAAGCCATACACGTGGAGCTGGTTATGAGACAAAACTGTCAAAATGATTTAGATAACTTGTGTTTGAGGTCATAACAGTTTTATGCATGGAACTGCATAAAAAAAATTGACTTTGTTTACCTATAAAAAGTTCCCTCAAGATGGCGCTGTCTTGGTGTGGAGCTCGCCAGTTGTTTTAATGTTTTTTGTAAATTTTTTTCCTGACTGTTGTTTTTAAAACACAATTAGTTTTACCAGGGATGAACTGCTGAGCATTCGGAAGTGTATACACACCACACAACACAACCTTCTACCAGTTTTTGATTACTCTAAAAACGTATAAACTTTTTCTGCTCTCCCAAATAAATAAGGACTTTTCAAACTCTGCTGCTCTGTGTTTCACGGAAACCTGGCTTGTGATGGCATTCCGGACAGCACATTATATCTGCCGGATCACTATGGAGAATCAGTAGGGAAATCCGATGGTGGAGGGACATGCTTTTACATCAACGAAACGTGGTGTACAGATGTACTAGCATTGAAGAAGATGGACTGTCCTGATCTAGAAGTGCTTTTCATCATCTGTAAGCCGTGCTACTCGCCGCGGGGGAGTTTTTTCTTCTTCATTCTCAGAAATTTTTACATGCTTTAACACAGCTGGCTGCTCAAATCACAGACATAGAGCAACAATGCCAGGACTCTGTTATAATCATTCCTGGTGACTTTAATATAGCAAATCTCAGCCATGAACTACCCAAATACAGACAGTACGTTACATGTCCTACAAGAGACTGGACCACTGTTATACCACAATAAAGGATGCATATCACTTTGTCCCATGGGCAGCTTCGGGGCTCACTGATTACGGTTTAGTTAATCTTATACTGACCTACAGGAGCCTCATACGGTGATTAGAATTCCCATTGGGTCATAATCATAAGTTATTTCAGACAGTATCTGTCTGGTATCTGGTATCTGAAGTGAGTTTTGCCATTAAAATTGTTTTCAGGTTTTATTTAAATATTGACGCTAGCTGGTAGCTTGATATGAAAACATGGAAAGTGAGCAGCAGTGCCGACCGTCTCCCAACT
Organism: Carassius carassius; assembly: GCF_963082965.1. Lineage (NCBI taxonomy): Eukaryota > Metazoa > Chordata > Actinopteri > Cypriniformes > Cyprinidae > Carassius > Carassius carassius. The sequence goes on along the minus strand of NC_081764.1, from coordinate 30,139,035 downwards.
CAGATAGCCTTAACTCTGCCTTTGTTCATGACCACTCTTCTAACCCCAGTTGGCCTGCTTTGGCCTAAGGTATTCAGCGGGCCAAAAATCCCTGGCTGTTAGCCCCAAGGGAGCCCAGACAAGGCACAATCATCCCCAAAAGCGACAGTGGAAACGCAACTGGCCATGGCATGCACTAGCATGCACTAACTCTTACCCGACTGGCTGGCGTTACAGAGCACTGAACTTCAGGAGTGTTGTTGTTGTCTCTGTGTACTGGAAACTTCTGTCACCAGGACAAATTCCTTGTATTTGCGAACATACTATCTTTTACAGTAATGTAGGCAGAGGCATGTTTTTCCAATGAGCCTATTTTGAGATAAGAGTTATCTTGTGAAATATTAAAATAATTTGGTCAACAACTTGAATAATCTTGAAGCGCAGGTCAGCAGTACACAATCATATTTTTACACTCAGCTGTTGCTAAGGCTACCAAACCATTCCCAGCATTATTGATAAGCAGTCATAAAGCAACACCGCTCATCACAACAGAGTGCAGTCACGGCTGACTGCTCACTCAGCCAAGCACTGGGTCGTAGCACAGCTGTGGAGGATATCTGCTCAGTCATCTGAGGATAAAATGAGGCAAAATCAAACCGCTTTATGAAAATGAAGAGTATGAGAGCAGAAAGTGTGCAGGGTGGTGTGGGGAAGCGTGTCACACTGCGCCAGGGGCACACGCTTAGCGGCGGTGGCTGCTCTATGTTTGTTGTTTGGATTGTAACATTTATCATTCGCTGCTCACTGATGACCCAGGTTATTAGCTTGATTTCTGTACATTTAGTAATGCATCATGAATAAAGACATAAATAGACAAATGATCCACAGTTAAACTAAAGCTATTTCAGCTCTAGGGGACTGTGTATTTGCGTTTGGGATTTTTATAAAATTCAGACCATAATATTATATTTTAAAATCAGTAAAAATCAAGGTACGGTGACACATTTATAATGGAAGTGAATGGGGCCCCATTTAAAAAGCAGATATGTGGAGCATGTAATTTTATATTTAATAAAAAAATGTAGTTCAACAGCGTATTATTTCAGTTAAATAATCTTTACATTTGCTAAAGTTAGGGTTCATGGTGTAAAGTATATGTCTTTACACAGAAACGTTTGTGAGGTTTCTTAGTACATATTGTCTACATTTTGTGACGATACTTTCCTACACTTAAAAAAAAGAAAAGAAAAAACAAACAAACATAAAAATAGGGAACAATGTACTGTATTAGGAATTTTCCATATTTATAATTTACATGTGTTTTACCTGTATTTTTAATTTTGCATTTCATTGCATCATGTTTTAGGGTGAACAGAAATGTCTCTTAAATTACTGAATAATGTCCCGGCAGAAAATTAAATTTCCATTTCTGCCCCCCCCCTCTGTAACCCAGATTCTTGCTGGTTTTTTTAATTAAATTATTAAATTAAGTTGAATGATGAATTATCCAGTTATTTTTTTTCTTTTAATCAACATTTTCACAAATGCGGTTCATTTGCTTTACTTGTACTGAACCTGGAATATTCCTTTAGGGTTTTTGGGCAAAAATATAAATAAAATATAAATAGACTGACACTGAGACCTGAGTCATATCCAGAGACCAGAATATCAGACAGACTTGTGGGAGGGCTGTTTTGACCAGCTAGTCAAACCATCTTAATATCATTCAGAATACCCTAGCAACCACATAGTAATGAGCTCACAACCACTATTGACACCTTAGTGTACAGTGTACAGTGTACAGTACTGCCCTGACAATCATGTGGGAGTGTGAGTGATTGTGGTAGCGAGGAGGTATATTAAAGCTTTGTTAATTTCTCAACAACTTCTTTCTAAAATGTGAAGCTGACATTGAGCCAGTCTTGAGGATGGGAGAGTATTTAGAGAAAATACACAAAGATGCTGCTGACTAACTTTGTTTCCTCATGGTTTAGTGCGGTTTCTCACGAATGTGCATAATTCAAAGGATGGGTAGTGTAGATTACGACAGTAAGGCTATGATGAAAGAGCCATTATTATATTTTCTGCTACATTTGCAGCCTTCCATCATGTAAACAGTTTTACAAAATTGTGAATATTAGTGGTGGAAGGTTTGTGTGCGTCTGCATCTGAAAGTGATAGAGTGTTTCATCTGAGTTTCCATGATCCCCTTCCCCCTGAGGCTCAATTCATCTCTCACGGTTTCCAGTGAGGTATGTCAGTCATTCAGGCCTGGTCTCCAGCAGGGTAAATATACATTCAGCCTGACTGGCCCCAGCACACATATTTGACCTAAAACCATGTAATCTCTGCTCAGTGCTATATTTAAAAAGTGCTCTGCGGCATGACTTCATTTAAAGTCTACAGTCAAGAGTTACACACCCACGCACAGCAAAAATGACTCCTTAATTAGTCTTTTGTTGTTGTTTTATTTTGTTTTATGTTGTTTTATTTTTATTATGGCCGGCAGCCATATCACCCTGGAGCCCAAGACTGGTTTCCCACTGAAGCTAAGCAGGGCTGAGCCTGGTCAGTACCTGGATGGGAGACCTCCTGAGAAAACTAGGTTGCTGCTGGAAGAGGTGCTAGTGAGGCCAACAGGGGGTGCTCACCCTGTGGTCTGTGTGGGTCCTAGCGCCCCAGTGTAGTGATGGGGACACTATACTGTCAACAAGCACCGTCCTTCGGATGAGACGTTAAACCGAGGTCCTGACTCTCTGTGGTCATTAAAAATCCCAGGATGTCTTTCGAAAAGAGTAGAGGTGTGACCTCGGCATCCTGGCTAAATTTGCCCATTGGCCTCCGACCATCATGGCCTCCTAACAATCCCCATATCTGCTGATTGGCTTCTTCACTCTGTCTCCTCTCCACCAGTAAGTTGGTGTGTGGTGGGCGTTCTGGCGCAATATGGCTGCCGTCGCATCATCCAGGTGTATGCTGCACACTGGTGGTGGATGAGGAGATACCCCCTGACTATGTAAGCGCTTTGAGTGCCTAGAAAAGCGCTATATAAATGTAATGAATTATTATTATTATTATTATTATTATTATTATTATTATTATTATTTGTTACTTGATTTCCAGTAAGCAACTCTTCATAAGATGTTAAGAATTTTATAGAGTGGACCTTTAAGTAGATTTTCTCTTTCTGCACTCACAGTTTCCCCCCACTTATTTTAACTTGTTTTAAACACATTTTAAATCTAAAATGTTTTTATTTTTTATTTATTAGTGTTTTGCAGGGACAGTGCACATAAGTAAACATTACTGTGTTTGTTTAATGTCACCCTATAAAACAAAAGTAATATACAAAATAATTACTATTATGTTATAAACATGCTGAAAAAAAGTTCTAGCATTTTTGTTCTAGCCTTCACAGTGCAAACAATTATTTTTTAAATCACTATTTATATCCTTGTTTGTAAATAAACATTCTTATGAACATGCTTTGATTTTAATTTTGACAACATTGTCAAAACGATCCCCATTCACACGGATCTGTGAAAATGACGAAAAATGCTGTATTATGCATAGCAGGCCAGTAGTTGGCGATGTCACTTTGTAAAGAAACACTTCACAAACACGTAATACTCATGCACATGACGTCACCAATTTCACTAATAATAATTTTGATAGTTTACACAGAGGCGACAATGGTATCATTTTCAAAAACTTTTACCATTTTTCCTAAGTTTATGTTTTTAGGTCCCCAAATTGCACTTGTTGTGTAAATGAAATCCCAAGTAGGCCTATAAAAAGTTAGTATAAAAAGTTTTCTCTTTTTAGTTAAAAATGGTGTCGTGTAAACAGCCCCTAAGATATCAAGACTTGTTTTCAGAGAACATATCTTTTTTTCCCCTATTAATATAAATATAACAAAATCTTGTGAGGTTTATGTTTAAGACATGATCTGTTTGCCAGTGGGGTAAGACAATAATTCAAGATATATGTGTGTGCATATATATTTACATTTACATTTATCAGACGCTTTTATCCAAAGCGACTTACAATTGCTATGTATGTCAGAGGTCGCACGCCTCTGGAGCAACTAGGGGTTAAGTGTCTTGCTCAGGGACACACTGGTGGTTCACAGTGGATTCGAACCCGGGTCTCTCACGCCAAAGACGTGTGTCTTATCCACTGCGCCAACACCACCCCTATATATATATATACACAGACCAAAAGTTTGGACACAGACTTATCATTTTCATGACTATGAAAATTGTAGAGTCACACTGAAGGCATCAAAACTATGAATGAATATCTTATGCAAATTTGCTCTCAATTCAATGTTTTTTTTTTTTTTAAGGATATCAATTTTATTTAATTTTTTTAGATGGTGGCCCATTGCCATAACAACAGCTTGGGTGGACACACCTGATAACATGTGTGGATGAGAAATCAGAGAAGCCCATTGTTTCTCACCTTTTCTGTTGCATTTTTTTTAATGTCTTTAATTCTCTCTTTTCCTCTTCTTTTTATTTGTGCCTGACGGATACGCATAGCTCCACATTTTAATTAGCATTGAACATTCTGTTGAGACCTGAAGAGAGTGAATCATCAAAGGCTCATTTTTGTTTATTCCTCTGTGCTATTCTCGGCAAAGTTTGTCTCCAGAACTCTGATGAGACAGCCTGTTCCCCTCGCGGCAGTTTGGAAGTTACCCATCAGCCTTGGGGAAGAAGATGAGTAAACACTTTCATTCTTGGTAAAAGCATATCTCTCCCCACTCACAAAACGCATGAGAGACACAGGAAGGTTCTTTGTCACAGTCAAGGCCTCATTTGACATAGAGTTTATAAGTCCTGTGAATCCCTGGCATAAAAACCCAGGGGTTTTTACAAGCTCCGCAACAAGTCAGTCAGATAGAAAAGAGAAGCGTTTTTAATCTTCCTGTATTTACTGGTCTGGCTGTATTCGTTGGCACAAACTCACACAAAGGTTGGTTTATTCTGTATAGGATTTGCACTTCCATATATTTATTATACACACCCATATTTTTTCCATCCCCAAGAAACAGACTCTCTCCTGTGGGGTGTTCAAGGTACGAACATCAACAAGGATCAAACGACTTGATCTGTGTGTGTTCATGTATGCTGAGTCTAATGTGACCTGAAGGGAACACACAGCGTCTGTACTCAGCACTGAGAGCTGAAAGTGAAATACTCGTGTTGAACCATGTTCTCCGTTAGCGCTTCAGGCCTGTAAGACAGCTTTGAGGATGATGAAATATCTTACGGAAAACGTTCCATATTTGCTCAGTCAATATATAATGTATATAAAATATCAAATATATGCATTTGATTTCTAGCCAATGCGTGAACTGGTATAAATGCCCACAAATAGAAAAATAAGAAGCAAAAAGGCAGTGGTGTATAAAGTACCTGAAAATCATACTCAAGTAAAAGAACAGATATCTTACCGGAAAATTACTTTGGTAGAAGTTGAAGTCACCGTTTGGAATATTACTTTAGTAAAAGTCTTAAAGTATGTGATATTTATTCTACTTAAGTACAAAAAGTATTTTTTTAATCTTAAATGTACTTTAGTATTGAAAGTAAAAGTACAAGTAAATGCAAAATGGAAAAGAAGCATATATATATATATATATATATATATATATATATATATATATATATATATATATATATATATATATATATATAAATAAAATTTTCATACACAGCTTGAGTAGCAAGATTGTATTCACTAATCTATTTCTTCTATTTTATATTTTTGGGTAAGAATAAGAAGCACTTCTTCCGGTATACTTAGTGCCTTTCATTACAACATAAGAAAACATTTCTGAAATCTGCATCTGAAATAGCATGTATTTACACCGTTTATGTATCTCGGAGGGGATATGGATGCATTTAAACTGCAGATACAGAGGTATAAATAGGCCTCATGTTTTGTTTTTAACATAAAACGTTGAATACTGATATTTGAAATAATTTAAAACATGAAAACAAATGGTCGAAATGTGCAATTAAGACCGCTGGTGTATGATGGATATATAAAACTAATTAGTTATTTTAAACAGCTCATGTAAGGTTTATTTCTCTATATAACTGGGTTTTAAAAGTAAAATTACAATAAAATAAAATTTAAAAAAACTTAAAAATGCTGGGATAAGTTATGCAGTCTCTTATATTCCAGGTCCAGGATGGAAGCAGAGACGTACCAGCAGCGACTGAAGGCTATAGCGGTACGTCCCACAGAAGCTATGTTTGTACTGTATTTAATATATCATTTTAAGACAAGCCGAACCTGTCAAGAGCATGCAGTGGATTCATTTACCATTTAAATGACAGCGCAGCTTAAGCCCTGCAAATAGTGTCACGTGGAAACATATGGAGACATCCATCATATTAGAATCTGCTGCTGTACCTGTTGACTTCCAGGGGTAGCCATTATAAATTGTGCTTTTAATAGAAATGTGCATGATAACAAATAGACTGTTAGCAGTACCCCCTTGAAAATAAAGGTTTCAAAAGGAGGTTTTGACAGCAATTTTATAGAAGATTTTGGAGTTACCCAAAGAACCTTTGAACAGTTTTTAGTAATTTAATAATTTAAATATTCTTTTTCCATTTCAAACCTTTAGCACATTAGAAAGATTCCACTGATATTAAAGGTAGGCCAAGAAAGAACTATTTTTAAGAGTACAGCAGCTCTCTCACAAACACACACAGGCATGGAAACTGGTGTTAGATGTGTTCAAGACTCGTTCTGAATTATTAAGTGATGGAGTCTGTCCAGACCAGGTAAAACTACACCAGATAACAGCAATGACGCTCTCTAAGAGTCTCTTCACCTGCTTGCCGACATACAAAATATTCATGTCTTCTGAATGCAGTGTAGTATTCATTTCAAGTCATGATGACGCTTGGGTTCAGTGGTTGATTATGTCCTAAATTGTAGCACTAACATGGAAAACTTATGGTTACAGAGGACAACAGTGGGTTCAGAAATACAATCCAGATGGAGAGATGATACTTTTTTGCAGACATGCTCACTTTATTTTTGCATATTAAAATTACTTATACTAAACACTGTTTAGGAGATTCTTTATCACTAAAATAAGAGGTACCACATATTTTATTTCTGTTTCATGGCTGTGTAACAAAATGTAACCAAAACCTTTTGGTTAATAGAAAAACATTCAAAAAGTAGCGATTCCCTTTCAAGGGAACTTCGAACTGCGTCCTCTGAGGGGACACTATGGGGAACACCTCGTCGTGACCCGTGTCTGAAGCATACTTTGAAAAACGCCAACGCGTTGGCCGGCGACAGCCTCTGACGTCACTACCAGCGCGACTATAAATACGCGCCCGTAGGACCCGTCACTATCTTCTTCGTCTTCAGTTGACTGTTTTGTTTGAAGCGTGCATCTGAGAAACGAAAAACCAAGACGGTAAGAGCGATCTATTACTGTTTTCATCATGGCTTCCACTAGCAAGGCGTTTAGACAGTGTGTGCATCCGTGTCAGCGTTATCTGACACCCGATGACACACACACTCTTTGCGTCTCTTGTTTGGGTGAAGAGCACGCGCGCAATGTCCTTGAGGGGGCGGTCTGCGTGCACTGCGAGCGTTTCTCTCTGAGAAAGCTCCACTCTCGTTTGTCTCTCTTTTCGAGGAAAGAGGGACAGCCATCTGGATCCCGCGGCTCAGGTCCCGCCGTTGCCGAGGCACGGAGGAGAATGAGCTCGTGGGGATCACAAATGGATCTCGCTGAGGAGTGTAGAGAGGGACCTTCCTTTTCACACTCTCCGGCGGCGAACGAGAGCGAACTTCGGAAGGCAGATGTGGTATCATTAACCCATTCTGACACTGAAGTTAGTGCTCTGCTGGGTTCTACCCAGGAAGAGCAGGAGATGTCTGAGAGTGGTGAAGAAGCTGAGGCTGAGCCTTCTCGATCCTCCTGTCCCGCGTATGAGGAGCTGTTAGAGGTTATGGATCGCGCCACGGCAAAATCAGATTTGCCATGGAAGCGTGCCAGCAAGGTGGCGCCACGAGGTCGCCTCGCTGAGCGGTACTTGTCTGACCATAGCCCTCCAGCCCAGGTGAGCCTTCCATTCTTGCCTGACTTACATGCAGAAGTCGAAAAGGAATGGAAGAGGCCGTTTTCCTCTCGCATCCACCGGTTGCATGAGAACGGCTATGAGAGGATGCCCCCTGTAGAAGAGACGCTGGCTTGCTATCTCTCTGTGGGGCAAACGTCCTCTCTTAAATCTCCCGCTTTGCCATCTAAGCCCCTCCAAGATACATCCCGCTTAAATGGCAGGTCATACGCGGCAGCTGGTCAGGCTGTGGCTTCACTGCACACGATGGCGGTGCTCCAGGCCTACCAGGCTGACCTGCTGAAGGACCTGGATACAGGTGAGGGCCTTTCACCTGACCAGGTAGCCGAGCTGCGCCGCACCACAGACCTCTCTCTCCGAGCTACCAAGCAGGCCGCCTCCGCCATGGGCAGGTCTATGGCGGCCATGGTAGTGACGGAGAGACATCTGTGGGTGAACCTGGCTGACATCGGGAAGGAAGAAAGGGGGTTTCTTCTCGATGCTCCGGTCTCGCCTTCTGAGCTTTTTGGTACCTCCGTCGAGATGGTGGTCGGGAAGTTCAGGGAGGCAAGGGCGCGCTCAGCGGCCTTTAAATCCTTCATTCCACGAAGGTCCAGGTCCGAGCCCGAGCAACTCAGGGGTCCTGGCCCATCTCGATCTGAGGGTCGTAGAGGGGCGCAGAAGGCTAGTGTTGCGGCTCGCGCTCCTCCCCCGCCTAAGGGCAGGGGCAAGAGGAACCGCGGGTCACGGAGCGGTAAGCAGGGTCTGAGGGACGTGATTCGGACGAGGCAGCGTCCTCGCCCGGGTCAGAGCGGTAGGATGACCTAGTAGCTCCGGATGTTTTTAACCTCTGTTTTTAACCTCTGTTTTTTGTCCTCCCCTGCCTAATTCCCCTGTAGCCACCAGCTTTCCACCTGATCGAGGTTAGGTGGACGGTCTCTCACATAACAGTCTCCTTCTGGACCTATGATGTTTTGGTTGGTTCTATGTTCATAGCAACCGCCTTACTGACGGTCCGGACCAGAAGGGGGCGCCCCGCAGGGGACTCCAGTACAGGAGGGTGGGTGAGTAGGTAACCCTTGCTCTACCTGTTTATGGACGTTATGTTGCTGGTGGTTATGTGTCTACTAACAATCTCTGTGAGTTTCCTTTACAGTAGCTAGGTGGCCAAAGAATTGGCACAGCACTGCAGGGAATTCCATAGATGTCCGGCCAGGTCACCCTGAGGGGCCGCCTGGCGCATCCGGGGAGGTGGTGGTTACGGCAAGAAGCTCTGTATTTACTGCCTCAGGTGATGCTCCCCTCGCCTAGAAAAGAGGGTTGGAGCTCACCGCTCCCGTGCGATCCAGCGCCTCTGCGATGCTTGGGAACCTCTCTGTACACACGCTTGCCTGTGTACTTTCTCAAAGCCACATAGTGGTCAGTGTGCACGTTAACGCTTTGCGCACTGTCTGAAATCCACGTAAAGTGGTAAGTGTCCACGCAAGACTCTGCGCACTTTCTGAAATCCACATAAAGTGGTAAGTGTGCACGCAAGACTCTGCGCACTTTCTAAAATCCTGTATGGTAAGGGTTACGCGCTCTGCTTCGTTCCCTTTCTTGGGATGATTCGCCCCCGGTGTTCCTTGGGCTTCATCCAACCAGTGTGTATTTGTTATGCACCTCAAGCATCGCTTCCCTCAACATGAGGGGCTGGGTGGTCTCCCACATATTGTGGTTATCAGGTGGTAGGCTTCATCAGGCCTCCCTGATGGTGAGCTCCCATATACGGTGGTCGCCAGGTAGTAGGCCTCACCAGGCCTCCCTGGAGATTTGGCTTCCACATACTGTGCGTCTCCACTAAATAGCATATTGTGGTTTTCAGATAGTAGGCTTCACCAGGTCTCTCTGATGGTGAACTCCCATATACGGTGGTCGCCAGGTAGTAGGCCTCACCAGGCCTCCCTGGAGATTTAGCTCCCACATACTATGCGTTTCCACGGAATAGCATGTTGTGGCTTTTTCAGATAGTAGGCTTCACCAGGTCTCTCTGAAGACGAGCTCCCACATACTGTGGTTGCCAGGTAGTAGGCCTCACCAGGCCTCCCTGGAGATTTAGCTCCCACATACTATGCGTTTCCACGAAATAGCATATTGTGGCTTTTTCAGATAGTAGGCTTCACCAGGTCTCTCTGAAGACGAGCTCCCACATACTGTGGTTGCCAGGTAGTAGGCCTCACCAGGCCTCCCTGGAGATTTAGCTCCCACATACTATGCGTTTCTACGGAATAGCACATTGTGGTTTTCAGATAGTAGGCTTCATCAGGTCTCTCTGAAGACGAGCTCCCACATACTGTGGTTGCCAGGTAGTAGGCCTCACCAGGCCTCCCTGGAGATTTAGCTCCCACATATTGTGCGTTCCACTAAATAGCACATTGTGGTTTTCAGCTAGTAGGCTTCATCAGGTATCTCTGAAGACGAGCTCCCACATACTGTGGTTGCCAGGTAGTAGGCTTCACCAGGCCTCCCTGGAGATTTAGCTCCCACATACTGTGCGTTTCCTAAAAAACGAGCTCCCGCGATTTGTGGTTGTCAGGTAGTAGGCCTCACCAGGCCTCCCTGGAGTTGAGTTCCATTTTGCTTTCAGTTTCCACTGAGGTGGTTATCTGGTAACAGATAGTAGGCCTCTCTAGGCCTCTCTGTAGGTGAACTCCCACATATTGTGGTTATCAGGTAGCAGGCTTCACAGGCCTCTCTGAATGTGAGCTCCCACATACTGTGGTTGTCAGGTAACCTTTCAGTACACACGCTTGCCTGTGTACTTTCTCAAATCCACATGGTGGTCAGTGTGCACGTTAACGCTTTGTGCACTGTCTGAAACCCACGTAAATTGGTAAGTGTGCACGCAAGACTCTGCGCACTTTCTGAAATCCACGTAAAGTGGTAAGTGTGCACGCAAGACTCTGCGCACTTTCTAAAATCCTGTATGGTAAGGGTTACGCGCTCCGCTTCGTTCCCTTTCTTGGGATGATTTGCCCCGGTGTTCCTTGGGCTTCATCCAACCAGTGTGTATTTGTTATACACCTCAAGCATCGCTTCCCTTGTCATGAGGGGCTGGGTGGACTACCCACATATTGTGGTTGTCAGGTGGTAGGCTTCATCAGGCCTCCCTGATGGTGAGCTCCCACATACTGTGGTTGCCAGGTAGTAGGCCTCACCAGGCCTCCCTGGAGATTTAGCTCCCACATACTGTGCGTTTCCTAAAAAGCGAGCTCCCGCGATTTGTGGTTGTCAGGTAGTAGGCCTCACCAGGCCTCCCTGGAGTCGAGTTCCATATTGCTTTCAGTTTCCACTGAGGTGGTTATCTGGTAACAGATAGTAGGCCTCTCTAGGCCTCTCTGTAGGTGAACTCCCACATTTTGTGGTTATCAGGTAGCAGGCTTCACAGGCCTCTCTGAATGTGAGCTCCCACATACTGTGGTTGTCAGGTAACCTTTCAGTACACACGCTTGCCTGTGTACTTTCTCAAATCCACATGGTGGTCAGTGTGCACGTTAACGCTTTGCGCACTGTCTGAAATCCACGTAAAGTGGTAAGTGTGCACGCAAGACTCTGCGCACTTTCTGAAATCCACGTAAAGTGGTAAGTGTGCACGCAAGACTCTGCGCACTTTCTAAAATCCTGTATGGTAAGGGTTACGCGCTCCGCTTCGTTCCCTTTCTCGGGATGATTCGCCCCGGTGTTCCTTGGGCTTCATCCAACCGGTGTGTACTTATTGTACACCCCAAGCCCCCTCAACTTGGGGGGGCTGTGTGGGCAATTCTCGGGTAGTTCAGCAGCGCTCCCCTTTTCTGAAAGGGTCACCTATGAGCATGCTGCTCGGAGCTCGGAGTCTTCCTCTCTTGGGAGACTGATTCCCGGTTCTTCAGAGCGCTCCAGTACCACATACTGTTTGAGACGCTCTGTGAGAGCAGGCATCCTGCTGAGGCAGGGGCTGAGGCCTCCAATTGCTCTGCTCCCGGGCCATTCTTCTACGAGCTGCTCTGACAGAGTCCCACGAGAACCCCTCCTTAGAACAGTATTTTAAATCCATGTTATGGTAAGTGTGCACGGGAGTTTTTGCGCACTTTCTAAAATCCACATTGTGGTAAGTTCGCACGCTAGTCTCTGCGTTCTTTCTAAAATCCCTAGATGGTAAGGGCTTCGCGCTGCTGCTTCGTGCCCTTTCTTGAGTTGGTTTAAGCCCCATTCATCTTGGGCACCACTCCACCTAGGTATCCTCGGATACCTATCTAGAACAGAGCGCCGCTACTAGAGTGCTGTGGGGACAGCCCTTTCGGCAGGTTTTTGCGAAAGCTAGCAGTAGCCCCTGTGTGACAGGCAAAGACTTGGTAGAGGAAAGTGCCAGGCTCTTAGCCGTATCCCTTTAAAGGAATCTCTGTGATTCCAAGCCTTTAGCTCTACCCCGGGCCAGGGCCCTACAGGATAAGTTGGGTATGTAGCTTAGGCCTTTGGCCGTAAGGGATAATGTCATAAGGCAGCCGTCAGACCGTCCCAGGGGCGACTCCCGGTGAAGAGAAAAGCGGTAGAGTTGGTACTTAGTGTTTGCCATGATTCTGGTCTGCACTCCCCTCAGCATGGCGGCGTGGGTATACTGTTCCCCATAGTGTCCCCTCAGAGGACGCAGTTCGAAGTTCCCTTGAAAGGGAACGTCTCAGGTTACGAATGTAACCATGGTTCCCTGAGAGGGAACGAGACACTGCGTCCTCTAGCTCCCTGCCATGCTTCGGACGCAAGCTTCACGAAGAAGATAGTGACGGGTCCTACGGGCGCGTATTTATAGTCGCGCTGGTAGTGACGTCAGAGGCTGTCGCCGGCCAACGCGTTGGCGTTTTTCAAAGTATGCTTCAGACACGGGTCACGACGAGGTGTTCCCCATAGTGTCCCCTCAGAGGACGCAGTGTCTCGTTCCCTCTCAGGGAACCATGGTTACATTCGTAACCTGAGACGTTTTCTACCATTTAAAAGTTTGGGGTGGGCAAGAACTGTTAATGGTTTTGAAAGAAGTAGTTTGACTTATTTGATAAAAATACAGTAACATTGAAGTTATTACACTGAGCTATTTTTAATTACATTCAAATATTATTACAATTTAAAATAACCATTTTAATATATTTTAAAATATAATTTATTTTCAGCTGCCATTACTCCAGTCTGTGGTGTCTCATGATCCTTCAGAAATCATACTAATATCAAATATTATCAGTGTTGAAGACTTTATCTGTCAATATGACAGACTGAAGAGTACAGAAGAAGTTGAGATTTGAAGTATCAAGCTGCATTAAAGCAAAGTACGTGGAAGGAACATGTTGTGTGGACATTCTGAAAAGGTGTGTGAAACTGTGATATTGCTACTGTATGTGATATGTCTGTGATATTTTCTGCTTTCAGGAGAAACGGCGGATCCAGGAGGAACAGGAGCGAGCCAGGAGAGAGATTGAGGATGAGAGACTGAGATTTCAGCAGCTGAAGGTGTGATGTCTCACACACACATACACACGCACACACTTGCCTGCATGACCTGTTTTGCAGCAGGACACATCAGGTCACTTTGTGTCAAGTAGGCTTGTCATAAATGTAGGCCTGTATGCACACACATACACACACAAATTCACACAGTCACCAGTACCACATGTAAAACACACACACACACACACACACACACACACACACACACACACACACACACATACACTTCTTGAGAATTTAAATGTTATCCTGGAAGATTTCATGCTTTGCTCTGACGTGTTTGTGTGTGTGTACTTTCACTCTCTCTCTCTTCCCCACTATTGTTTCCATAAAATTTACAGACTGTGTCTGTGTGTGTACATTTATGGGTGTTTCACAACTATGGGCCCTTTTGTCCTTAAGGGGAAACAAATATCCTAAAACAAACTTTTCACACACACACTACTAGTTATTTCACATACACTAATAATATTCAACTGTGTGTGTGTGTGTATATATATATATATATATATATATATATATATATCATCACAGCATAGTGTAATGCATGCCTGACAGCATTAGTCATTTTTGTGAAGCATTACAAGAATTTCCACCACATCTCAAATTAAATCATTTATAAAAATTCTTATCATGAAATAAAAAATCATATTATTTTATAAATAACATATAAGTAATATTTTCACGCTTTTTAACTTAATTTGAAAATAATGACAGCTTTATTTATGTTGACTTCTATGGAAGCATATGGGTAGCAATATTCAATTTGGGATGTAATATGCAATATGACAATGCAATATGTAAAATGACAATGCATTTCTGTATTTACATTTTCATTTTCCAATACATTTGTGCAACGTTTGGTGCAAAATGAAAATGAAAATTCATTTTCCATTTCATTCACCAGTTTTAATATGTAAAATGAATACTAATTGTAACGCTTTATAAGTTGCAAAATTAATATGAAAATGTATTACAGAAATGATTAGATATGTATAACATGTTCAAGCAAAAACTGTGGCAAAATGATCATTTAAATGCTATTTTTCTTAAATGCATTAACACTCACAGTCAAGACACTCACGATTGCATTTTCATTCAATGTCCCGCAATGAATGTAGCAAAATTCAATGTTCACATTGAAAATGCATTCCGAGCCGATCACGTCTCCGCCCCCTACCGCCCATGTCAATCAGTGCGTGAACAAGGCGGGGCTTGCAGAAGGTCAGAGACTAAAATCTCAAGAAGAGGATTCAAGTGAGAGAACATAGACAAGACAGTTGATCCGTGTACGTTTTGATCATTTCGGTTTATGGCTTCAATATTTCATTCGCACTTGTGGGCGGAGCTGAAACGCTGCTTTCATCTGATTGGTCGAATCGCTCCACCTTCAGCTTGGTCTTTTCATTCTTTCAGGCAGAATAAGAATCAGTGCGAGTGAAGCACCGCTCACTGTTAATTAGCATAATATTTGAATCATATGTAGCTGGGCACATAATTCGTGCTGCTGCGACCTGCAAATTATTTCTAGGTTGTAGTATTGTATGAACATTGTCCCACTGATAAATACAGTGCAAATAGTTCTGTCTCTTTGGATAAAACTGAAGTGGAAATAAAAATCAATAATAGACTGAACAGTTCCATGTCTGTAACATTTACCACTCTCATATTTTAAGTCATAAGGCACTAGGTATGTGTGTGTGACATTAATAAATAATTGTAAAAATTAATATAGTTACATTTCTAAATAAAAATAGTAAAATTAGCTCCGTTACTGCTCAGTGCTCCTGTAGCCTACCCCAGAGTGCCCTCTCACGGCTGTAGACGGTAATGTTTTCTCTTGGTTCTGAATAAATGCAACTTATAGTCCAGACTTATATATGTTTTTTTCCTCGCATGACGTATTTTTGGACTGATGCAACTTATACCGAAAAATACGGGTAACATTATTATTATTATTTATTATGAGAGTAATTGACACAGACTAGAACTTTAATGTTTCACCAAATTCAGCTCAGATCTTCAGACTCATCTGACTCGTGTTGCTGTATAACTGGCCTGACTTACCTTCCCAAAAAATCCTATTTAATTTTATTTCATAAATTTAACTATATATATTTCCACTTCACTGTTATCCAAGGAGACAGAACTATTTGCACTGTTTTTATCAGTGGAACAATATTTATACAATACAGTATACAACCTAGAAATAATTTAACGGGGTCTCTTGCAAGTCGCAGTAGCACGAATTATGTGTGAATTAGTATTCATTTTAGATATTAAAACTGGTGTATGAAATGGCAAATGGAAATTATGTACTTTAATTTTCATTTTCATATTGCACCAAACGTTGCACAAATGTATTGGAAAATGTAAATGTAAATACAGAAATGCATTGTCATTTTACATATTACATTGTCATTTTGCATATTACATCCCAAATTGAATATTGCTACCCATATGCTTCCATAGACTTCTTTATTTTCTGACAGCTCAAATAAATTCATGATTTTCACTTACTGTTTTGAAAGCCCATTTTCACCACATAAGAACAATTATGTTTTTGAAAAAAATAATTATGAGATAAAATTGAAATAAAATATTAAGTCACAATAATGATATTAAAAGTTAACATTAAGTCTATGACAAAAAAAGTAAAAATTATGATGTTAAGTTGAAATTATAACAAGTCGAAATGAGAAAAAAACATTAATTATGTAAAGTCACTTTTTTAATCTTTTATTATGACATAAGAATTTTAACATTTTATGTCATAATTAATCATAATCATAATCTTATGTGACAGAAATGGGCTTCCATATATAGTTGTGTCAAATGAGTCCTAACTTCTGATGAAACATTATCCTAACCCTAACCCTAATTTTCAGATAATATATATCAGTATGGCTTATGATTATTTCACTGTTTATCATAGCTTTTAAAATATTAAAGATTGAACGTTTTGGTCAGGGATAGCTATAAAATCTTTACATAAAAGGCAGTTGAATAGTTTCTAAGTTTAAATGTGATAAAAATGTATTTGAAATCAGTATTACTTTAAACCAATCACTGGGACATAAATGTGTCCATTGAAAAAAATTAAATAAAAATAGCCTTTATGATAAGTGGCATAAAATGTGTGTTTGTAAGGTTTGTATTTGGGGTTCATAGTCATAATCATGCATGTAGATAAAGTTTAATCCCACAGCCACTGCTGTCTTGTGTTATCTTAATCCTCATACATTTTCAGTTTCCATGGTGCACATCACTTCCTGTTTGGCAGCTGCTGGCTGCACTTTTGTTATGGAGTTCCCCGTCAATCTTCATGTCAGAATGTTTTCTTACTAATGAAATACACTCTAGATGGTCCTGATATAACCTTTCAGAAATGTGTTGTTATACTTGTTTTTACTGTTGGAAGTGGAATTAGCAGAGGAGTGAAAGTACATTACGCTCAGCAGGAATAGTTTGAAACTTTCTTTAAATTGTATAAAGGATGTTTTGCAGCAGATTTATTCACTTCAAGTGCATTTTCTTAATTTAAAGACCCCATGAAAAGATTAGACGAACACTTTTCTCTTTTCTTTGTATTGTCCCCTGCTGAAACAGGATGTTAAAGTAGAACATATCAAACAAATTGACTTTTGTGCACTCTTGACAGCTTGAACCATGGACAAAAGCAATAACACACACTCATACATGATTTGATCTTCAGTGACCTACTATCAAGAACTGAAGGATTTTCATTCAAATACATATTAACACGATCACGGAAATAACATTTGGTTGGCCTGGCAAGAAAATATAGGCTACATGTATCATATTATGAGTCAAAATGTTGAACTGTTACAGTTTGTCCCTAACATAGTTGACAAACTTACCTTCAGGGAAAGCATCCTTCACTTTAACATATCAAAACTGTGTTTAATGATTAAGTGTGGCTTAATAAACCAATAGTTGTTTTATTAAGAAAGCATACTGTTTTTACACCTTTTTCCTGAAATCTACCCTATATGATAGAATATGGTTTGTTATGTGTCTTTGGTTGTGCTGATGCTCATACTCCTATAACACACATAACAACCACCATAAAATGCTTTCTGCTATTGCTAGTCAGTGGTGTGTAGTAGGGACATTGCTATTTTAGAGATACAACTGAATTTAGAGGTACAAATGCATTTTTTTCAATTCAATCTTGTGTGTTTTTATGGCAAATATTAACTTTTGGTGTGAATAGGCCACTAAGCTCCAGAAACCAGTGTGCTGTAATGCCTTTGCTTTGCTGTTAGTGTGAACTGCTGATAAGAAATCTATTTAAATAATGTGCCAGCCACATTAATTACCGTACCTCTTCCTCCTGTCCCTGTTTCTCTTACAGAGGAAGTCCCTCAGAGACCAGTGGCTGATGGAAGGACCTCCTGCATCTCCTGACAGCACGGGACCCCGATCACCCCTCTGGAGCCCTAAGGTTCAGGAGATAGAGACGCACATTAACAAGTACGATTTTTAATTTTGTGGTTGTGGTTGAGGTTGTGAACGGTTGCCAGAGCGTTAATATGTGGTTGCAAAGGTTACCTGCATAGTTTTTAGTACATTGCTATGCAGTTCATAGATTGTTCTGGGTATTTTTAGCATGTTTCTACACAGTTACAAGGCTTCTCTGAGTGTTTTAGTGCATTGCTAGATTGTTGGAAGGGTGTTTTGGGTAGTTGCTAGCCGGGGAAAGTCAACAGAACCCATCAAGATTTCTCTGTGATATTCTGCTCTCTATATATGGCTTGGGTCTCTCCTTGATTGAAAATTAATTAATTGCCATGATGGTGGAAACGGGAACTTTCAAATCAATACAAGACTGACATATTCTTTTGGACTGTCCTGCTTTAAATGCAAGTAGAAAGCTCTTTTATGTTCATAAGTTAGTTCACTTAAGGTCTTAAGAAATATTTTGTCTGAAAAGGTTTTAGAATTTGTATCATATGTTAATAAAAAAAGAAAAATAATCTGTATGTTTGCTTGGTTTTTACTGTATTTATGTGATATTTGCATTTTTGTAATTACGTTTTTGTCGTGAAAATAGCCCCAGATTGCTGACATGGCATTAAATAAAATTCTACTACTATTCTTACAGCCACTTTTTATTTTGTGAAGCTCAACAATCTTTTGTGGCACATTGTAACTATATCCTTTGGTTTTAATCATTGTGTTGGACAATAAAGGGAATTTGGCCTTTGTGTTCCCTCTTATGTATGTTCATGTAAAACAGGAAGTCATGGCTGGACAATTTCATCTTCATAGTTATACTGTTGTGCTAAAAATTTTAAATATGAATTCATATACTTCAGAGACATTTTATTCATAATGATTATAATTATGGCCAATGTGTACTGGAGAAAAGTTTATCTCCCCCTAATTTCAGTTGTTTTATTTTAATGAAAGTTAAGATTTTTTTTTTTATGAAAGATTAAAAAGATAAACACTGCAGATTTATTTTCACAGCCATCTTTGCTCATATTTATTTTACCAAGGGGGGCTAATACTTTTGACCACAATTGCCAAATCTCTGACCAAAAACTGTGAAACAAAACAAACAAGCAAACAAAAACTCTTCTATGAGCACTGAACTGCATATATTGCCATATGAGTAGACTTCTCAACACTTGGGGGTTTGTTTGAATCGCTAATCATACATACAGTATGCTTCCCTTTGCAAACACCTCTAATTATTCCTGCCAAGGTACTGGAGCACAAAGCAGGTGATGAGTTTTTATCCCCCAAAACATCTTTCTATTTTCACGTGTATGAGTGTGAAGGAGTGTTTGATGTTCCTGCTTTGCAGATCAGCATTTATTTGCTTGACTCATGGAAATGGTGATTATTGTAATAAGCTGGCCGCTGAGATCTTCTGTGTTGAAGCAGGGCTTTAATTAGTCAGAGCAAAGTTTGGCAGTAAGCTGTTCACAGCTCTATATGGGTTTTTCATGGTGTGTAAACAGCCATCTGAGGCCTCACATCCTATGAGGAGGGATTTGTTTAATGCCTGTATTTGTTACAATGCAGTTTTATATAGCTATAAAGCATGCTGTGATTTCCAGAGAGGATTATGACTTGAGTTAATGAGTCCACGTTAGTGCAGGCTCTTGTTTGTCTGATAGTAAATCCTGAAAAACCTACAGTATACTCTGGGACCCTGCTGGGGAGGCTCCTTTGAAATTGTTGGATGTCAAAACAGTCATGACTACATGCTGGCTACACTTTAGCAAAGGGTTTTAGCTACACTAAAAGCTACTAATAAAAAGTACGCTGAAGCCATTTAGAGTGGCATAATCAGAGCCTTTTAAAGTCTGAAACATAGGAAAGATAAGATTTGTGTGTGTGTGTGTGTGTGTGTGTGTGTGTGTGTGTTGCTACTAAAAAGCATGGTAACACTTTATGGACCAATTCTCACAAGTTGCTTACAGAATGCATATTAATAACATATTGGCTTCTTATTAGTACTTATAAAGCACAGATTGATGCCTTAATCTGCATGACCATATATGTGACCCTGCACCACAAAACGCCTCAAGGTTACGTATGTAACCCTAGTTCCTTGAAGGAACGAGACGCTGCGTCTAGCACTTTGGGGAACGTCCCTGACGAGACCGACTCTGAATATCGTGTGCAATCCGTCCATCGGAAAGGCGTGACGTCACGGGCGGGGTGACGTAGCGACCAGGAAGCTATAAAAGCACGTGCCGTGCAGCTGGCCTCAGCTTCGAGTAGGGAAGCAAGCGCCGGCAGGGGTGCCGGGAGTATGGCTTTGCGACGCAGCGTCTCGTTCCTTCAAGGAACTAGGGTTACATACGTAACCTTGAGGCGTTCCTTTTCAGGAACTCGAGCTGCGTCTAGCGCTTTGGGGAACGATGTGCCAACGCTGCCAGACTTCCAAATCCCTGCCTAGTGTGTATCCGAAGAGCACAGCTAAGACGAGAGAACAGAAGAGCCCGGCGTGGCTCGCATGTCAAGATTGTAAAATCGGACAAATGTGGAGGGCGTGGACCACCCTGCAGCGTTGCAGATGTCCAAGAGGGACACACCTGCTGAGAAGGCCTTGGAGGCCGCCATACCCCGAGTAGAGTGAGCCTTGGCCCCCAAAGGAGGGGGAAGACCAGAGGACTCATAGGAGACGTTGATAGCCTCGACTATCCAACGACTAAGGGTCTGCTTGGTGGCAGGAGAACCCTTGTTAGGAGGACCGTAGCAAACAAGCAGTTGGTCGGATTTTCTCCACAGGGCAGCTCTGTGGACGTATGCGTCCAGTGCTCACACTGGACACATACAATTTAGCTTCTCTTGGTCTGGCTCCCGAAAGGGAGGAGGACAGAAGGCCTGCAGTACGATAGGTTGTGGTGTGACAGAGGGAACCTTCGGAACATAACCCGCTCGAGGGTGTAAGAATGCTTTGGCCATACCAGGGGCAAAGTCTAGGTAGGTAGGGGCCACCGAGAGGGCCTGGAGAGTCTGTCTGAGATGTCTTGAATTGGCTCGAATGGAGCTTTACAAAGAGCCTCTAGCACCACAACCAAATCCCAGGGGGGAACACGGGACCATACTGGAGGTCTCAGCCTCAGTGCACCTCGGAGGAAACATGTAACTAGAGGGTGTCTACCCACTGACTGATCATTGAAAGGGACATGGAAAGCAGCTATGGCCGCCACGTAAACCTTTAAGGTGGAGTGGGATAACCCCGCAGAGAGCCTGGCTTGTAAAAACTCCAGAACTGTACCAACTGGGCAGTTTGCTGGGTCAAGCTGGCGGTCTCTGCACCATGAAGTGAAGAGTTTCCACTTCAGGGCGTACAGTTTCCTCGTAGCGGGAGCTCTGGATTGGAGTAGGGTCTCAACAACCTCGGTTGAGAGACCAGCTGCTAACAGTTGTGCCCCCTCAGGGGCCACACCCACAGCTTCCACAACTCCGGGCGAGGGTGAATTATCATGCCCTGCGCCTGTGAGAGTAGGTCTGTCCTGATCGGTATCTCCCACGGAGAGCCGTCGAGGAGCGAGACTAGATCTGAGAACCATGGTCGGCTCGGCCAGAACGGGGCTACTAATAACAGACGGACCCCGTCCTGGCGTACTCTCGCCAGAACTCCCGGGAGCAGAGCGATAGGGGGAAAAGCGTACAGACGAAGCCTCGGCCAGGTCTGTACAATAGCGTCCAGTCCCAGAGGAGCTGGATGAACTAGAGAGAACCAGAGGGGACATTGCGATGTCTCCTGAGTCGCAAAGAGGTCCACCTGGGCTGTGCCAAATACTCTCCATATCTGCTTCACCACCTCGGGGTGAAGCATCCATTCCCCAGGCCTCGGCCCCTGCCTCGACAGTATGTCTGCTCCCACATTCAACCTCCCAGGAATATACACTGCTCTGATCGAGAGGAGTTTGCCCTGGGACCACAGAAGGATCTGGTGTGCCAGCTTGTACAAGGGGCGTGAACGCAGACCCCCCTGGTGATTGATATAAGAGACCACTGATGTGTTGGCGGTGCGCACCAACACATGGTGACCTCTCAGGTCTGGGAGGAAATATTTCAATGCTCGATAGACTGCTAGCATCTCTAGGCAATTGATGTGCCATGTCAGATGGCGATCGCTCAACAGACCGCGGGCAGGGTGGCCACTCATGACCGCACCCCAACTGGTGAGGGACGCGTCTGTCGCTAGCGTTACACGGCGACAAGGAGCTCCCAGCACCGTGCCCTGATTCAAGAACCAAGGTTTCTTCCACATGTCTAAGGCACGAAGGCACCGCCGCGTGACCTTGATAACTCGAAGTGGATTTCCCCTCGGGGAAAAGCCCTTGGACTTGAGCCACCACTGTAGGGGTCTCATGTACAGCAGGCCAAAAGGTATCACGTTGGACGCAGCTGCCATCAGCCCTAACAATCTCTGGAATTGTTTGACAGTGAGTGACTGGCCTTCTTTGACTCTCTCGACTGACATGAGGATCGACTCGATCCGAGCAGGAGACAAGCGTGCCTGCATCGTGGTCGAATTCCAAACTACGCCTAGATAGGTGGTTCTCTGAACTGGAGAAAGTACACTCTTCTTGGCGTTTAGTCTCAAACCCAGCTCCCCCATGTGTGCGAGAACGACATCTCGATGTCGAACCGCCATCTGCTCTGATTGAGCTAGAATCAACCAATCGTCGATATAATTTAGAATGCGGATGCCCTGCATACGGAGGGATACCAGAGCCGCATCTACACATTTCGTGAACGTGCGGGGTGAGAGTGCGAGGCCAAAGGGAAGTACTCGATATTGATAAGCTTTGCCCCCGAAAGCGAACCTCAGAAACCTCCTGTGTTGTGGAAGGATGGATATGTGGAAGTATGCGTCTTTGAGATCTATTGTGACAAACCAGTCCTCGGATCAGTGAGCATTTTGAACTTCAGTGGCATAACTGAGCGGTTCAGGAGACGTAAGTCTAAGATCGGACGCAACCCCCCATCCTTCTTTGGAACTATGAAATACCGGCTGTAGAATCCGGATTCCCTGTCTAGAGGAGGGACCACCTCGATGGCCTCCTTCCTTAATAGGGTATTCACTTCTTGTTCCATAACCAGAGCCTGCCGGGGGCCGACCACAGTCGGTGTAACCCCGTTGAACTTCGGTGGTGGATGACCGAACTGAATGCAATAGCCTCTTTCTATTGTACGCAGGACCCACTGAGATACATTTGGCAGTAGCTTCCACGCTGCTAAATAATCTACTAAGGGAATCAGTCTCTCGAGACTGACCTCTGGTGTAAGAGGCCCCCGAAGGGGCGGCGAGCATCCCAGCTCCGCTGCGCTCACGGGCGAAAATAACTGGGAGTAGCGCTCGCTGGAGGCCGCTGCGCCCTGAAACTCTGGCAGGGTTGGCAGGCCGACCTCCTGAGGGCACTGAGGTGTGGCGGGCACCGTATAATGAGGTGGACCGCGCTCTACCCCAGCAGGGGCTGCCCTCTGGATCCTGGCGTCAGGATCTTTTCGTCGAGGACTTCCGGGCTTCGATGACAGATCTTAAATCGGCTTTCGCCCTAGAAGCCCCCGACCAGGAGGCAGACCCTGTCTCTTTCTTTTATCTCTGACAGGGTCAGCCACAAATGCCTCACCGCGGCCACTAAGGCTGCCATAGACCGCCCAATTGCGCGAGCGGTCTCTTTAGTGGCGCGGAGGGAGAGATCAGCGGTCTTTCTGAGTTCTTCTATATCTCCAGACTTAATCCCCTCCCCCTCATCGACATCTCTCAGCAGGTCAGCCTGATAAGCTTGAAGGACTGCCATAGTGTGAAGGCAAGCCCCAGCCTGACCTGCTGCCACATAACCTTTGCCCACTAGCGATGATGTAACTCGAAGAGGCTTAGTGGGCAATGTCGGAGCCTTAAGAGACGATGCCGAGCCGGGCGACAGATAGCCCGCGAGCGTCTGTTCGACCCGTGGCATCGCTCTATAACCCCGCTCTCCCAGCCCCATCACGTTGCCATAATATAGTGAATCGGGGCCGAAGAGGCGGGTTGAATAAGGGTGGTTCCACGATCTCGATAACTCATCGTGGAGATCGGGAAAATATGGAAGGCTCCGACGTGGAGGTGGTTGCCTCGGCCGCAGAAAGCGTTCGTCTAGTTTGCTTCTCTGCGGCTCGGTTTGTTTTTCAGCAGGCCATTCGATTTTTAATTTATCTACTGCTCGCGTAACCACCTCCAACAGCTCCTCATACTGGGGCGACAGGGGTGGCGAATCCCCAGCAACCGACTCCACATCGACCTCCTCGGAGGAAGAGAGGTGAAGAGTTGATCCCTCACCCTGGGGGGAAGAAACCGACGAGCGTGCTTCCGAACCCAGGGTTTGGGCGCCGGATCTGGCAGATGAGGAAGGAGATAAGGACTGGCCCGTCTCCATTCCCTCTGACAGATCCACCTGCGATCCCCACGAGTGCAGCAGCCGCTCTGCCTCGGCAGAAGCGGGGTCAGCACCGCGAGGAACGCTGGTGAAGGCTCCCTCCTCGAAGAGAGCCCTCCGGGATCGAAGCGTCCGCATTGGCAATCGCTCGCAATGCGGACAGTCGGCCCCCTCGAGAGCCGACTCAGCGTGCTTCGATCCCAGGCAAGCCACGCACAGACTGTGTGTATCCCCGCTCGTAATGTAGCGAGGACAGGGAGGAACACACAATCTATAACGTGGCTTGGAATCGCCCTTCATATGTTTGGTCTTTTGCTTTTGTTTTGGCATATTGAGCTGTTTTAGCGATCTTTTAATGGCTAAGGGACAGACAACAATAAATAGGACCAACGGGACAGACTTTTGACATGCACACACAGAGCGCTTGCTGACAGACGCGAAGCTGAGGCCAGCTGCACGGCACGTGCTTTTATAGCTTCCTGGTCGCTACGTCACCCCGCCCGTGACGTCACGCCTTTCCGATGGACGGATTGCACACGATATTCAGAGTCGGTCTCGTCAGGGACGTTCCCCAAAGCGCTAGACGCAGCTCGAGTTCCTGAAAAGGAACCAGTCTTAAGTGTCAATTTTATTTAATTGAGATATATACATCACCTGATAGCTGAATAAATAAGGTTTCCATTGATGTATGGTTTATTAAGATCGGACAAAATTTGGCTGAGATACAACTATTTGAATATCTGGAATCTGAGAGTGCAAAAAATACTAAGAAAATCGCCTTTGAAGTTTTCAAATGAATACTTAGCAATGCATATTACTAATCCAAAATGAAGTTTTGATATAATTTATGGTAGGACATTTACAAAATATCTTTATGGAACATGATCTTTCCTTAATATCCTAATGATTTTTGGCATCGATAATTTTGACCCATACAATGTTTTTTGCTCTTCCAATAAATAAAACCATTTCTAATAGGAAATGTCTAGTGTAAAAATTCTAAAGTATTATTGATTTTCTTAAAGAAAAACATAAGTTAATGGTAGGTTCCCACCTTATAAAACATGACATGCGTGTATGTGCTTTAGATTACAAGCGACGTCTGAGCAGTTGGCAGAGGAAGAATCCAAACTGAAGAAACTCATTGAAGATGGTTCCAATCAAACTGGCACAGACGCTCAGACACAACATAAGGTGAGACACCATGTCTGAATGCATGATCACACTGAACACGTCACGCGTCTGCTTGTTTCAGAGCTTTTCACCTCCTAAATCATTTCTGAAACTAATTACACTTGCCTTCAAAATTCTGGGGTCAGTAAGATATTTGTAAAATTGGTAATTCTAAACAGCAGGGATCTATTTAATTGATCAAAAGAGACAGTAAAGATATTTATAATGTTACAAAATCATTCTTCCAAAAAATGAATGTGAGGTGCAGCTGTACAACTCCATTAAGCATTGGCTGAGGGACTTTTCTGGAATAAGATGAGGTGATGATGTCATGGTCAATTGCACTTGTTGAATAAAGTTAAAGTAGTGCATCATTTGCCTTCAGTTAACATGAAAGAATAAAAGAGCAGCAACAAGGGAAATAAATAGCGTCGGCAAATCAGTTTTGACAGTTAATCGGAT
Source organism: Carassius carassius (assembly GCF_963082965.1). Classification (NCBI taxonomy): domain Eukaryota; kingdom Metazoa; phylum Chordata; class Actinopteri; order Cypriniformes; family Cyprinidae; genus Carassius; species Carassius carassius. Next base: position 30,112,889 of record NC_081764.1, on the reverse strand, counting down.
GTTGTTTTTATCAACTAGCTTGTCAAATGTGTTTAAAGCATTACTTGTATGTTAGGGCTGGGTGATATGACAATACACATTGTGGCAATGATAGAAAGTGTGTATAGTTAAAGTTTAAACTGGCTGAACGTTTTCTAAATAATTTACATAGAAAAGGGCCAATCGGGGTAAGCAACTATCCATGCAGCCTTTTGTGGGAAAACACTGGAGTGGAAAAAGAAGCATGGACGCATGGTTGAGTAATAGTGCTGTGATGTGCTGTATGAGTAAATGTAGTATTGAAACAAAAGGAAATTCAAATTCACACTTGCTTTCTCTCGCAGTGGAAGTGGTTTGTGCAGTTGAAGCCCTGTTTGGTTCTACACCGCGAACCTGCTGACTGTGCACACTCCTCCCTAAACGGACACGGCTTGTTTGACACTTGCTTGACACTTTTTACACTTGCTCGCCTTTGTATAATTCTGTGAAATGACAGTCGGGCAACTCAGAGTAATTGTTTTCCAAACCTTCAGAAAACAGCAGTGGGAGGAAGTAGCTTTGGGTTTAATTGTTCACCAAAATAAAATAAAAAAATAATAAGGGAGGAGGTATGTAAAATGGAAACAATTCAGTGGAAAAGGTTCTAAGCAGTTTTATTATTTTTTTTTGCATTCAGAATATGTCCAGATAGATTCATGCCTATAGGAATGCCTATGTTGGATGGCCAATTTCACATGTATTTTGTGTATTTTCAAATTACTGTATTTGTATTTAAATATTTTTTTCCATACAGTATTTTGTATTGTATGGGGATTGTTATGATTCAATGAAAGGTCATGCAGTATCATATCTGTGTTTGTTTTTTTACTATGTTGCATTCATTAAATACTGTCTGCATTGAATAGTGAAAATGGTACATATAGTGTTGGTGTTACTCCATCTTGTGGCAACAAAAGCTGAAGTGTCTGTCTGCTAGTAAATGAATCTGGCAACACAGCCATTTTTATTTTCTAAAGTTGATTAAAGATGAAAGATCACCCCTAATAATCCAATCAGAATGAGTGAAAGAAATTATAAGCGGTAAAACAAGGAAAGCATCACATGAATTAGATGATTTATGAGATTTACTACAATAAAGCGTGAGTTATTCATTATAATCACACAAATCTGACACAAACACTACAGACCTGAAACGAGTCTTTGATAATTTTCAGTTAATGTCAAAACGGTTACAGAATACGATTAATATTTAATGTTCTGAATATGGTATTTATATTCATTTAATTAATTAAATGGGCACTTAGTAACATTTATGTATGTCAGCTTCTATTTCCCATCAGCCATGATTAATTCATTCCATGAGCAAATGTTTCCTATACTTAAAGTGAGTAGTACTCAACTGGTCATGTGTCCTGAACATGAAGAGACTTAAATAAAACTGCTTTTATAGGTATATTAAACACATAATTTTCTTTGTGTGTGAAACTTTTTAAAGGGTTAGTTCACCCAAAAATGAAAATGATGTCATTAATGACTCAACCTCATATTGTTTCAAACCCGTAAGACCTTCGTTCATCTTCAGAACACAGTTTAAGATATTTTAGATTTAGTCCGAGAGCTCTCAGTCCCTCCATTGAAGCTGTGTGTACGGTATACTGTCCATGTCCAGAAAGATAAGAAAAACATCATCAAAGTAGTCCATGTGACATCAGAGGGTCAGTTAGAATTTGTTGAAGCATCGAAAATACATTTTGGTCCAAAAATAACAAAAATGACGACTTTATTCAGCATTGTCTTCTCTTCCGGGTCTGTTGCGAGTGCGTTCACAACACTGCAGTGACGCTGCTGACGTGTTATCTTTGTTATTGGGCGCACCAGAAAAGTCATTAATTACATAATTTTCATTTTTGGGTGAACTAACCCTTTTTATGAGGAAAAATAGCGAGTATACCTTTAATAAATGTTTTATGGTGTTTGTCTAAATCACATTGTAAGCAGAGGTCTGCAGTATTTGAGAGAATGTTGGGAAATTGGTGCGCATGTTAATGAACTTAGAAAGGAAACTTCTCTAGTCTAGAATGGAGGCTAATCAGAGACGAGCTCTTCCACCCATAAATATTCCATGGCCTTGAATTAAATATTAAGCAGCAGAATGAGATGGTTTAAAGAGCTAAAGAGTGCGATGTGTCCTCTGGAAGGGTGACTGTTGACCTCTTCTCTGTTGTTCATCCAATAGGGAGAGGCCGAGGTGGAGTCAGCAGGAGCAGGTGAGTGTGTGTCGCACCTGTGTCCAGGCTAACCATCTGCCTGTCTGTTTCAGTTACACAGCATCAGGCTTGTCTGCTGTCCATGATTACTGCTTAAACAAAAGAGTATAATCCTTGACAAAACAATAATTGTGAATCTGTGTTAAATTAGTTCATGGTTAATTCAGTTGGTAAGAGTTTACAATAATGTTCAGATTGACAGCATGAGCTGATGCATTAGAGATCATTAACTAACAATGAACAATACCTTTGCAGCATTTATTGATCTAGGTTAATTTTAATTTAATATTTATGAAGTTATAAATGAACACAGATGAATTAATAAATTGATGAATTAACAATAATCAATTTCTTATATTTTTTATTATTAAATATTTTTTATATATACTATCATTTATATATTTGGTTTTATTAATTCCTTTATCTTTTCTTTTTTGTTGTTGTTGTTGAAAATGTTAATACTTATTTTGTTCTAAAAATAAAAATTCTAATTCAAATCAATGCTGTAAAATAAAGACATCTAACATCTATTAGAATTTTTTTATTAATCAAATTATCCTGAAAAGGAAAAGAATGACTGTTTCCAAGAAAATATTAAGCAGCATAACATTGATAATAATAAGATTTTTTTCTTGAATGGCGAATCAGCATAATAGAATGATTTCTGAGGGATGGTGAAAATTCATTTTTGCCATCACAGGAAGGAATTACATTGAAAAATATATTAAAATATAATGATTTAAATGAATTTTATTTATAAATAGATTTATTTTAAAAGTTTTTTTTTTGTTTGTTTTTTTTTACAAAAAACAGCCTTGGTGAACGTATGAGAGACTTCTTTCAAAAACATTAGTATTTGACAATATTTATATTTATTTATGTTACTGATCTGAAGCTTTTTGTATAGTTTTCCCAATATCTTTTAGGCTTAAATAGTATGATATTGAACTAATATCACTCATAAATGTTTTTAATCAAACAGCAGTTGCTGAGACGGCCCCTAACGGACCAATAGTGGAGAATGGAAAAGAAGAAAAGAAAGGTATAAAATATCAGTTATTATATACTGTTTTCTCTTTGAACTTTGAACAGATGCAGATCAATCAATCAATCAATCAACTTCATCAGTCATCAGATTACAGAACATCACTTCTCAGACATTCCCTCTGTTTGCTTTACCTTCTTTCCCTTATTAGTTTCATATTTAAGAAAAAACTTTAATATACTGTTAATTATAGAATTAAAGCCTTGCATCACCAAAGACGTAATACCTTAAATACTAATTTAATAATGACTCTGTAACTTTGGTATTCCTATTGTGAATGGATTTCAAAACTGATTTGCAAAACTTTTGTTGCAGATGATTTTGTGCATGCTGAAAATCACAAGGCAGATGAAGCAGGAACGCTGAGTGATGTTACAACAGAAACTGATACCACAACAATTTCAGCTGCTCTTAACAGAAACGTGGAAGGAGAAACATCACACAATACTCCAGGAGAGGAAGAACATGCTTCTGCTAACGGATTCAACAGCCACCCTGCTGAAGGACTAGGTGCTGGTGGTGTAACTATGACCTTCCTTGGCTTCAAGGAGGTAGAGCTCGGGCAGGGGGTGGATGAGGATGATGACGGCGGAGCAATTATTAGAGCAGAAAGAATCATCATCACAGACAAAGGGGAAGAAGTCCCAGAGGAGGATGACGAAACTGCTCAAGAGCCTACTATAGAGGCTACAAATGAAGTCACATCTGGAAAATCCAAAGAAAATGGTGCTGAGGAAAAGACGGAGAACCATCCGGAAGCTTCTGCTGAACCTGAGCGGGCAGAAGTGATTGAAGATTCTCCTGTTGAGATAGTTACAGATGTAGCAGTGGAAGGCGAGACCAAAGATCTTCAAGATCTTAAACATGAGGAGAAAGATCTTCCTGAATCGACTGATACGCACTCCCAGAATGTGACAGTCGATAGCGCTATTGAGCAATCCCATGATCCAATGTATTCCACAACACAACCATCTCCAAAAATCAGACCAAAAGTCGAAGCAAACACAACAGAGTCACAAATCCCAAAAGACGAGGAGGTCACGTCTGCCATGCGCATCTCGCTCAGCCAATTTCAGGAGGTTCCCCTTGATGAGTCAAACGCCAAGGCAGAACCCGAGAAACAGCGTGCAGAACAAGAGCCTCTGCTCGCCTCTAAAGCAGCAGCTCAGCTGGACACCAGCGCCCCAAATCGAGCAGAGGACACAAGTGCACCAAAACAAAAAGCCTGCCAATGCTGTTCGATCATGTGAACAATCAGTTGACACTTTTTATTCTCCGTTCATTTTCATCTTGTCTGTTACTCTGAATACAGAGTTTGTATTTCATGACATTCATATTTTGATCTTCGGCTTTTCACATCTACAGCATCAAAGCCCAAAGTGTTTATTATGAACCGAAGCCTTTAAGTTTTGCATTGCCTTCACTGTACTAAGTTCCCATAACTCTTTTCTGTGTAAGAAGAAGATTTAAAAAGCACATTGACTTGGAGGAAAGGACTGGAAAAGGCTTCAGTGTGAATGTTGTTGTTGATGTGTCACCATTGGTTGCATTCCCAGCCTCTGGCACCTGATTATGATCCTGTTTTTATGTCTGGCCTTGACGGTTTTAACACTACCATATAAAAATATTTAGTTTTTCTCAGTACTGTGGGAATGAACCCACGTGGGTAATTAATCATTCTCATCCTACAATAGTTGTAGCATTCTCTATTATAAACCATTTGTGTGCCTTGTTTATGCATCAAAACAGAGATGGAATGGTTACTTTCGATTTTATACATGCTGTAACATCTTTTCTTTTTTTTTCTTTTTGCTGTTATTGTTACAGTGCCTTCAACAGTTCGGTGGAAGTGTTTTTTAGACCTGAAAGTATAGTTCTCCTGAATGGAAAAGTTATGTTTCATGTTGTTGCAAAGAAAGTTTTTCTTCTGCAGAACACACAAGGTATTTTTATTAGTGTTTTAATTGGGTCATTTTTATTTTTAGATGAACTATCCCTTTAATGTGACCCTATTAACCGTACTTGATATACTTTTGACCAGTATACAGTAAAACAGCATAAACTGCTTTATCAATATTAGCAATTTTAGATTCATTCTCCAACTGACATTTCTATAAGGACTGCTCCTGTAGTGATTCAAGTTTCATACTATGACATGTAATCAATATTCAAAGTTATCAGTTGAATTCAGGAACCATATTTTTTCATAGAAAGTTTGATGTAAATTATCAGTGCCTTAACTGAGTGCCTGTTTGTACAGTTTAAATAAAGAGCTGAATGAGAATCGGTGCAGATTTTGTATAGAAAGTTTAGATAGGAAGAGCTGCAGGATTAATAAACTTAACCAATGAAATTTAATCAAAGATTGTCTTTTTTGTAAGTTATAAATGTATAAAAGAGAATCAAATACAGTATCAATGCCTTTAAAAAAAACAATGGCAACAGTCCTTTTTATCATGAAGCATGAAAAGGAATATTGTATATTCAGTGTTGCAGTGCTGATTGTTTAAATATTCAATAGCTTGAACCTTTTGCATATTTATATTTAAATATTTAATTAACTTTAATGCTGCTACATTGCACTTCCAATTTCCAATTCTTCAACATGAGTTAATGCATTCAGTGCATTTATTAGTCAGTTTAATTAAAAAGGTAATTATGGTTAAATATGCTACCATTCATGGTTAACTCGTATTCATGCGTAATACATTCATATTAATTTAAATTAAAATGTATTTGAAATGTATATGTAAAAATTAACATCAACCTGACATTAATAAATACTGTAAAATTATTGTTCATTGTTAGTTCATGATACCTAAACATTGAACATTATTAAAAGTATTATATCTACTGTACATGTAGATCCTGCAGTATTGTGGTTGAATCTGCAAGTTATTCATCAAGAGATGCCCTGTTCAAACCCTGGCTTCAGTCATGAGAGCTGTTTGGATTAGTGATGCAAGGCTGTGGTCTACTCAACAGATTTAGTGCAGTGTGGAACTAGGAGAGAAATGAACTACACACATTTTAACCTTGATTACTAAGCAGGGGGTGGAGGTATTGAGAGAGAGTTTAAGAGAGAAGGAAACCAGGGAAAGCAAATCAAAACTTCTTGGTGCGTCGGGGGGATTTCAGTTCTTTCTGTCTTTCAGCTGACCTTCCATCCTTTCCTTCATCTCATCGGCTGGTAGGCCTATTTCCATTTTTCATCTTATTTTATGTATAGCAGTGGGTCATGTAAATTATTTCAGTAGTATATATGTGTTACAAAGTAAGGAATTTCAGCTTGAGTTTATCAAAAGATATTGCAAGATTATTTAATTTACCGCCCTCCACATTACTAATTTAACTTAGAAGCACATTAAGTGCCAGAAACGTACTTATCCACATTTTGTGAAAGATATTCATAAAGTATTGTGATTTATGGATGCTGACAGCTGTTTTCAGTATGCTGTAGCTAAAAATAGATCTGTGCTACTAGGTTTTGTTTATGCACTTAATATTTACATTTTCACAACGATCTTTTACATCCTTTTGAAATTCATTCAAAACCTTTATTATATATTTTGTGGGCGTTTTATAATTCATAGGGACACTGAGAATACCTCACTGTTATTGCAGTATTATTCCTGAATCAGACTTTCCATGTTGTTTTGTCACTCATGTCTACAGTATAATCTGATTAAACTGTATTAATCTGCTCCTTATGTAATTAGCATTATGCTATGACACACCTTTAAGTCCTTGTGTTTCTTTTACGTCCAGTGGAAAATTCAATACAGTGTCCAAATTCCTTGTAAACAACAACAACAAAAATTATTACCTGACTTACATGGAGATCTGATTTTGTATTTAAGAATTATGAATAGAATAGAAAGAAACTTAATTGACTTTGAAGGTGGAAAAAGTTCCACTCCTGACCCTGCACACTGTTTAATGTTCTTCGAACTTTAATAATTTTGTTAAAAATTCTAAGTCACATGCCAAAAAAAAAATGACAGTATGGATCAATGTGCATGACAATGATAGCAAAACGAGATAACAGTTACAGAAAAGTTACAGTTACCTTGACTGTAGACTGATGCATTTAATAAAATGAAAATAAATATAAATAATTGTTTCGGGTGACCTATTTCAAGGTGATCTTAATGTGAAAAGACACTAATCTGACTTAATGAATGACCTAATGAATTTGACATAGAGGTTAAAGAATTGTGAAACAAAAACCTAACAGCAACAGACACACTATAACTAAATGTATACTATAACTATAACTAGTATTAGCCATCCAGAGCTGCTGGGATTGAAACATAAGATGATTATAGATTCCTAAATATGCAAAAAAAAAAAAAAAAAACCTTTTTAAAGTGTTCAAAATCAGTTTTGAAAATCAATTAAACATGCCTGGGAAGAAAAATACAACTTTGTTGATTACCAATTCAATCAAATGAAGGAAGACAGTTTCTGGCTTGTCGTTCTGTTATTGTACACTTTGCCATTTATTTCATTCAGATCTACTGCAAAATGGAAACAGACTCTATGACTTGCCCTCAGAAATCTAAATCCCAGGATGAATGCAGTAATGAAGGAGGAAAATTCCACTTCATCAATGATAGGGAAACAGCCATTCAAGGCATGAAAAATAAGGACAAAGAAGCTATTAGTGGGTTAGAAAAAACAAAAACACCGGACAGCAGTTTCTCTCCACAACCTCACGATCATCCCATCTCCTCACCAGCAGATGGAGCCATTGAGGCAACAATGGAAGACTTGAGCAGTACAGATGAAAATGACCTGAATGGTGATCAGGAGTGGCCACAAGTGCCAGGACTGGAAGAAGATATCCAACCAGAGAGGAATGAGTGTCAGGCCATTGAGATTCAGGATGAGGTGAAGGAAAACACTGACACCAGTGAAGATGTTCAGACATCTGTGCATGACACTGAGGGTGAGGAACCTATTACCATGACACAGGAAGACAAAGGTTCTCCACAAGTTCCAAATGTGGCCAATGAAGAGGGACATGAGCTTGAGTCACATGGTGACTCTGACTCAAAAGTGTTCCTATCAGAAAACAGTGAAGAGCAAAGTATAGACTACAAACCTGTGGACTTTGCAACCACCAGGGATCAGTGGGTGAGACGGGACAGTCGTTGTGATGAACCATTGAACCTGACGTATTTCAAGAGATCTTCAAAATGTCTTCTCTCTAAGACCGAACCTTCATCAAGCACCCAAAGTGAATCCCCAACTGAACCTGTGGTTAATGCTGAAAACATCCAGCAGGGGGAGCTTGAGGAAAACAACCCAAGCAGTCTGAAGGAGAATGAGGCGGTACAACAGGTGTGTGGTGCTGATCCGCCCCTTGAAACAGTTGCAGGCAAGCCAACCAATCCAGAGCAAGGAAACTCCGCCTGTATCTCTACTGAAGTAAAAGAGCCATTGATAATGCCACAGGGGAGGAGGAACAGTAAAAGGGAGGAGAGAGAGGGTGGTGAAACAGGTAAAGAGCGAAAGCAAACAGTGTGTTTCACAGAAACAGGTGGGACTGAAGGAAAGCAGGTGGAGAAGGTTAAAGATCAAAACCAAGAACGGGGAAACAACGGACAAAGAGCAGAGTCCCAGTCCAACACAAAGCCTCATTTGGGGGAAGGGAAAGTCAACAGAATGCAGGTTCATTTTGATGACAGCCAGAGCGATAGTGGCGTATCAACAGATTTCTCCCCCAGCACAACAGATGTCTTGGAGGGCCATGATAATGATGCTCCTCAGCTTTCTGAATCTCCTCCAAATGAAACTCCCATTGAGAGGGAGATCCGTTTGACCATGAAGAGAGAGCAGAATCTACGGCGTTCTCGGGGACTGTGCGACACAACTGACAAGAATAAGGAGTTTGTGGAAATTCCATTGAGAAGACCTATTCTATCCCTGGACCCCCAGATAAGATCCGACCCAAGCAACGGCAAAGACCGGCAGTTTGCTGGAAAGAAGATGCAGAAGGAAATCAGCGAAGAGACAGAGAGGGAGAAGGTTCTAGTTGAACTGGGCCGACTACCTGGGTTCTATGACAAGGGAACAGAGGTACAGCTTCAAGAAAAAAAGCAGCTTTTTGAGTCATTCCAAGAGCTGAAGGAATCAGTGGTAACTATTAACAGATCTGCCTCAAACTCCACCGCAGAGTCTGCCGCTGGAATACAGGAAGTTGATTCTGCTGTTGATGTTAAACAACTCCTAATGCAATTCTCACAGAATCCTCCCACCCCACCAGCTATGGCCCAGTTTGGAGGCACCAACGGCAACCCGCCTGCTGCTCGAGGACCTGGTCTATCTGAGGGAATCAAGGGCCAGATAATCATCATAGAGTCCAACGCTATTCCCATAACTGCTGGAGGACCAAACGGAGGTTATAAGGCAACCTCATGGACAGATGGAGGATCTGTGAAAGTGATGAATTCAGAGGGTGTGAGGGCTTCTTCTGCTGAGCCTGTCAGAGCAAGACAAAGTCCAAATTTAGAAGTGACTGAAGATGAAGATTTGAGTTTAGTGAAGGAGAACCCTTTCTTCAAGCTCCGCTCTTCTATGAGTCTGCAGTCTCAGGTGGAGCTGGACATTAAGGAGGCTAAGAAGAGGGAACAAGAACTACAGAGACAGAGAAACAGTCTTTACGGAGGAGCAGCCATGTACACAGATGAAGGAAGTGGAGAAGGAATGGATTTGAGAACAGAAATTAGAGTGAAAGAGGAAAGGGAAACCTCTATCCAAGAGATTCCCCCACCTCAATGGACAAATTTGACTTCAGCAGACCACCAGTTAGAGACGTTCACCACTACTACATCAGGTGTGTCTTTGTTAGAAGCATATAAATTGATTTCTGTTCACAGGGCAGTTCAAATCAACTGAAGAATTCACACCATTGGTACTTTAATGTTTGTAGGTGAAAAAGAAATTGAAGGTAGGATTGGTATACACTGGATATTAAAGACATAAATGTAAACGAAAACCCAAAGAAACATATGCATTCAATATACAGTTCATGCATTGCCTGAGAATCAAACAAATGACTTCTGTGTTGCTAACATCACACTCAACCATTTAAGCTACTTGACACATACAAAGAAGCATTTGTCATTCAAATTCTGTCGCATTCAAAATAACACAAAATACATTTGATCAGTTCATGCATTTCCTGTGAACACACCCATAATGTTTGCATTTCTAGAAGCACACGCTACTGTTTTAGCTACAGGAGAAAATGTATAAACGTAGGATACATATGCAAGAACATGTCATAATTAAAAACAAATCCTGAAAAATAAGCATTCATTTAGTAGTGAAAGTGACATACAACCAAGTTTGGTGACCCATACTCATAATTCGTGCTCTGCATTTAACCCATCCAAAGTGCACACACACAGCAGTGAACACACACACACACACTGTAAACACACACCTGGAGCAGTGGGCAGCCATTTATGCTGCGGCGCCCAGGGAGCAGTTGGGGGTTCAGTGCCTTGCTCAAGTCATGGTATTGCCGGCCCGAGACTCAAACCCACAACCTTAGGGTTAGGAGTCATATTCTTTATCTACTAGGCCACGACTTCTTTAACGACTTCACTAACCTTTGTTGTCAGTCAAATGTTATACATTTGACTGACAACTTAATCCAGAGCAGTTTACGTTGCATTCAAGATATACTGTATATGTTCATTTCTTGGGAATCAAACCTATGACCTTGGTGTTGTTAGCACAATGCTCTACTACTTCAGCTATGGGAAAAACTTAACAAAAGCAACACGCAAAAATCAACACTTGTGAGCTATTATTTCTTATTTACAACCCGAATTCCGGAAAAGTTGGGACGTTTTTTAAATTTTAATAAAATGAAAACTAAAGGAATTTCAAATCACATGAGCCAATATTTTATTCACAATAGAACATAGATAACGTAGCAAATGTTTAAACTGAGACATTTTACACTTTTATCCACTTAATTAGCTCATTTAAAATTTAATGCCTGCTACAGGTCTCAAAAACGTTGGCACGGGGGCAACAAATGGCTAAAAAAGCAAGCAGTTTTGAACAGATTCAGCTGGGAGAACATCTAGTGATTAATTAAGTTAATTGATATCAGGTCTGTAACATGATTAGCTATAAAAGCTTTGTCTTAGAGAAGCAGAGTCTCTCAGAAGTAAAGATGGGCAGAGGCTCTCCAATCTGTGAAAGACTGCGTAAAAAATTTGTGGAAAACTTTAAAAACAATGTTCCTCAACGTCAAATTGCAAAGGCTTTGCAAATCTCATCATCTACAGTGCATAACATCATCAAAAGATTCAGAGAAACTGGAGAAATCTCTGTGCGTAAGGGACAAGGCCGGAGACATTTATTGGATGCCCGTGGTCTTCGGGCTCTCAGACGACACTGCATCACTCATCGGCATGATTGTGTCAATGACATTACTAAATGGGCCCAGGAATACTTTCAGAAACCACTGTCGGTAAACACAATCCGCCGTGCCATCAGCAGATGCCAACTAAAGCTCTATCATGCAAAAAGGAAGCCATATGTGAACATGGTCCAGAAGCGCCGTCGTGTCCTGTGGGCCAAGGCTCATTTAAAATGGACTATTTCAAAGTGGAATAGTGTTTTATGGTCAGACGAGTCCAAATTTGACATTCTTGTTGGAAATCACGGACGCCGTGTCCTCCGGGCTAAAGAGGAGGGAGACCTTCCAGCATGTTATCAGCGTTCAGTTCAAAAGCCAGCATCTCTGATGGTATGGGGTTGCAAAGGTTTTAGAGCAACATATGCTTCCCTCCAAACAACGTCTATTTCAGGGAAGGCCTTGTTTATTTCAGCAGGACAATGCAAAACCACATACTGCAGCTATAACAACAGCATGGCTTCGTGGTAGAAGAGTCCGGGTGCTAACCTGGCCTGCCTGCAGTCCAGATCTTTCACCTATAGAGAACATTTGGCGCATCATTAAACGAAAAATACGTCAAAGACGACCACGAACTCTTCAGCAGCTGGAAATCTATATAAGGCAAGAATGAGACCAAATTCCAACAGCAAAACTCCAGCAACTCATAGCCTCAATGCCCAGACGTCTTCAAACTGTTTTGAAAAGAAAAGGAGATGCTACACCATGGTAAACATGCCCCATCCCAACTATTTTGAGACCTGTAGCAGAAATCAAAATTGAAATGAGCTCATTTTGTGCATAAAATTGTAAACTTTCTCAGTTTAAACATTTGCAATGTTATCTATGTTCTATTGTGAATAAAATATTGGCTCATGTGATTTGAAAGTCTTTTAGTTTTCATTTTATTAAAATTTAAAAAACGTCCCAACTTTACCGGAATTCGGGTTGTATTATTTATTAATGATTCTAACACTTTTCTGTGTGTCTAGAAATGTTATTTAACCATATTATCATTTGACTGGAAGCTTGGTAGTTTGTGCTTCACCATGGCAGCGAACAAACAAAGAGGCAAAATGCTAATATGGGGTTGTGTCACCAGTACTAACGTAACCCTGTTTTGAAATTTCTGTGGGCTGACATGAGCATAAAACAGAGTTAGAGTATGGATAAGAGTACTGTGTTCTGGTATTGTGTATGTTAATGCATTTGTGAAATATAACGTGTCCAATACATCAGCTACAGTTGTGAAATTATCTTTTTCTACTGTACAAGCCTGCTGAAATGCTTGCTAGTCTTCATATACAACCCGAATTCCGGAAAAGTTGGGACGTTTTTTAAATTTGAATAAAATTAAAACTAAAATACTTTCAAATCACATGAGCCAATATTTTATTCACAATAGAACATAGATAACATAGCAAATGTTTAAACTGAGAAAGTTTACAATTTTATGCACAAAATGAGCTCATTTCAATTTTGATTTCTGCTACAGGTCTCAAAATAGTTGGGACGGGGCATGTTTACCATGGTGTAGCATCTCCTTTTATTTTCAAAACAGTTTGAAGACGTCTGGGCATCGAGGCTATGAGTTGCTGGAGTTTTGCTGTTGGAATTTGGTCCCATTCTTGCCTTATATAGATTTCCAGCTGCTGAAGAGTTCGTGGTTGTCTTTGACGTATTTTTCGTTTAATGATGCGCCAAATGTTCTCTATAGGTGAAAGATCTGGACTGCAGGCAGGCCAGGTTAGCACCCGGACTCTTCTACGACGAAGCCATGCTGTTGTTATAGCTGCAGTATGTGGTTTTGCATTGTCCGGCTGAAATAAACAAGGCCTTCCCTGAAATAGACGTTGTTTGGAGGGAAGCATATGTTGCTCTAAAACCTTTATATACCTTTCAGCATTCACAGAGCCTTCCAAAACATGCAAGCTGCCCATACCGTATGCACTTATGCACCCCCATACCATCAGAGATGCTGGCTTTTGAACTGAACGCTGATAACATGCTGGAAGGTCTCCCTCCTCTTTAGCCCGGAGGACACGGCATCCGTGATTTCCAACAAGAATGTCAAATTTGGACTCGTCTGACCATAAAACACTATTCCACTTTGAAATACACTTTGAGAGCCCGAAGACCACGGGCATCCAATAAAGGTCTCCGGCCTTGTCCCTTACGCACAGAGATTTCTCCAGTTTCTCTGAATCTTTTGATGATGTTATGCACTGTAGATGATGAGATTTGCAAAGCCTTTGCAATTTGATGTTGAGGAACATTGTTTTTAAAGTTTTCCACAATTTTTTTACGCAGTCTTTCACAGATTGGAGAGCCTCTGCCCATCTTTACTTCTGAGAGACTCTGCTTCTCTAAGACAAAGCTTTTATAGCTAATCATGTTACAGACCTGATATCAATTAACTTAATTAATCACTAGATGTTCTCCCAGCTGAATCTTTTCAAAACTGCTTGCTTTTTTAGCCATTTGTTGCCCCCGTGCCAACTTTTTTGAGACCTGTAGCAGGCATTAAATTTTAAATGAGCTAATTAAGTGGATAAAAGTGTAAAATTTCTCAGTTTAAACATTTGCTACGTTATTTATGTTCTATTGTGAATAAAATATTGGCTCATGTGATTTGAAATTCCTTTAGTTTTCATTTTATTAAAATTTAAAAAACGTCCCAATTTTTCCGGAATTCGGGTTGTAGAGAAATGATCCAAGCATTTAAGCTAACAACTGTGACACATAGATTTCCTATTAAACTGATGGGGAAGTGAAATAACTTTGTCGCACACTCTAAAAAATACTGGGTTGTTTCATCCTAAATTTGGTTCAAATATGGAAGTTGGGTTGGAAAAAAAAAATCCTTTTTTTAGAGTACAGTAATTTTGAAAGTTATGTTTTGTTTTTTTGTTTAATTTCTATGTTTGACTCACTCTTATGAAGAAAAATCTCCATTCCGGTTTACTCAGAAGAGCAATCCTTTACGATTATTAGCATAACAATTTCTGCCAAAATGCCATAGTACAGATAATTTACTACTGTAATATCATAATTTGTGTGATGTCTACTTCTAATAGTGAGATATTTTAAGAATCCTTCTGTCATTTTATATTCTTCCTTGGCTGATGGTGGCCAATATTACTTTACCTCTGCTTTAGTATAATAACAATAACTTCAATAGCTATGTTAATTTCAATAACCATAGTACATTTTTGTAAGGGCAGCTAACAGTTATAGACCACTATCACTGGTGTCATAACTTTATGCTACTGTGATGCAGTAGAAGTGACTTGTATGAACTGTATCTCTGTTCAGTAAATAATCGAGTGATATTTTAATGACATTTTTCTTATAAAAAAGTCTTTATTATCCTTTATAGTGTGAAATTCTGCTATATTTTAGATGTTTCTCATCGAAATCTTGATATAAATGATTACATTTAAAAACTTGAAAATGAAAATATAAATCAAATTAATTGCAACATAAAATAATACTATGAGAAAATATGTGCCTACTTGTCCATACTTTGTTGTTTTCTCACTCAATGATCATTATGCATAGATATTGTCATGAACATCCGGTTCATTAATGGATTATACAGTGCATTCACTGAAATAAACATCTGTCTTCTGCTTATAGTGCGTCAATCCACTGGGAAACTGGACCTTACATGGCCACCGTCCCAATCTGATGAAGATCAAAGACAACTGTCAGAGGTAGACTTTTTGTTTGAATCTCTTCTATATTCTTTTCTAGAACTAAATGTCTATGTCTCAGTTACACTGGTGTGGGAAGCATTGTGGCTAAACACACCGGTCTGAGGATCAAATTTTGAATGTGGTAATCCATGAAATGAGGTTTTACTTGAACAATGAACAGATACCAAAGCTCTTCAACCTTTCAATAGGTAATAAAAGGGTACCAAAGTTTCAGTCACCCTCCCTACGCAAACACAACCACAACCACACACACACACACACTTAAATGTGACGCTGCTGAAAAAGCGGCTTATCTTTCATATAATGAGAGTACAGAGCAGAGTTCATCCTAGCTGCATTCTTAAAAACTAAGATTAGGTCATCACCCCATTATCACTATTACTACTGAATATTCTCAGCCAGGAAAGTATCATGTAACCAACACAATCAGTGCAATCAAAACCGATAGGTGTTGGCAAGTTAATACACTGACTTTATCTGAAGACAGAGGCTTTTTTTCAGTTCATCTCAGCTCTCATTTGCTTTGAGAAAAAGTGCCTACCTTATAAATGAGGAAGTAAAAATTGCATGGTCTTTTTTTTTTTTTTTCTGTTTAAAAAGGAACCTTTCACCCGAAAATTAGAAATCTGTCATCAGTTTTTTCATTTATACTTTCATTTGACAAACACAAAAAGGAGGTGTTAGACAGAAAGTTCACCTTGTTCTCTTACATATAACAAGTGAATGGTGACCAGGAGCTACAAAAAAAAAAAAAAACAACAAAAAAAAGATAACTTTACACTGACATTCAGTGAAAACTCAAATGTATTCACTTCTCAAATATAACTCAAATGTACTTATTTGAATGTGTATTCAAATTTGGTGTGCTATGATCACTTATGTGACAATATGGCATCACTGATATCAAATCTTTTGTGACGTGCCACATATGAATATACGCAAATATGAATGTAAATTGACATATTTTTCAGTGAACAACAACTCAATATGCCTTCAAAAGACCACTTTAAGGATGCTTTTTGTCATTTTTGGAGCTTGACACTGCCTGGTCACCATTAGATTTTTCTCTAAAAGAGCAGTATAGACATTCCTCCGAATATCCCCATGGAGGAAAAATGTCATATGGGTTTAAAACAACACATGGTTTAGACGATGATGACACAATCTTCATTTTTGATCAAATTATTTCTTCAGCCAACACTGTACCCTTTCAACAAAAAATTATATAAGTACCCTAAATATATATTTTAGAACCTAAAGGGTACATATTAGTACTTTATTGGTACATATTTCTACCTTTCGAAAAGTTACCGTGCCAGTGTCAATCTTTGTACCTGTTTTTAGAAAATGTATGCTATGTTTGATAAAGGCTTTCATTTTTAAATTTACTTACTAATGTTCTTATTTTAATGTTCTTATAAATACAGACTACTGTAAAGATCCCAAGGCAGAAAAATCCATTACTCGAGCGCTGGGAGTCAGGGATGGTGAATGACTGGGACTGAAACACACAAACAACATCCTGATGCACAATATGAAGCCAACCAAGTACTAGTGAACTAAAATAAAGCATGTAAACAAATGATCAGTTTCCCGGTTTAAGGAACACGTGCCATTATGGGGTAGATAAAGAGCATCATTTGCCTCAAAAAGACACTGCAAACACACACATTGTAAATAACAGATGAGCCAAACTGTTGTTAGCAGGTATAATCGTCGGCAAGTGTTTATTGGCAGTATATAGGCTGAAAATGATTTCAGTATAATATTTATGTAATCCTCAATGTAATTTTCTGATTTACAGTTATATAGTTATTTATAATCAATAAACATAGCTGCTTATCCCATAGTAACAAAACAGTCTAAAGGCTGGAATACTGTAAGATTATATGAGAATTATATTTAAATAAACATTCTTTGATAGATATTTCATTACTTATTAGAAAAGGTATATTATACTTGGAAATGGTTTCATTGATGCATAAATAAAAATGCTAAAATAAAATAAAAATGTGTTTATCAGCTTTATTGGTTATTTGCGAATGGACTGAATCATTTTCCAAGACTCAAATTGCTGAATGTGACTCATTGTTAGTATTGTGATAGAGGTCTGGCCTTTGGAGTCCGAAACTAGATAACTGACTTCACAATAGACACAATAACCAGAATTCAATGCTTACGCCATATCTTTGGCTTTGATTTTCAAAATAACAATTAAAGAGGGCGATGTTCTAGCATTCCATTCAGCTTCCATGCAAAAGCCCTTTGCCTGTTCAATGACATCACAGTCCGTTCTAACCTTCTGCAAACTATGAACACCAGACTGCCGTGACTCAACACACCAGTGGGCATTCAAATTCATCACCATGGTGATGATTGTACTGTAGGAAAGGTACAAAGAAAACGTCTGAGCCTGAGTGAGATTAGTCATGACTGAGATCACCACACACACATGCACAGTACGCTTTGCTGACCCTCTAGTTGCCTGTGAATGATTCATTCACTCTTTAGCCAAGGCTGCATGGGAATGCTCATTTCAGATTTGGCAGCAGCTCATCCATACCACCGGAGAAAAGCTGCCCACTGATTTCAGATTTCAATGAGCCTAATCCAAATGACCTTTAAGACCAATAAACAATATAATTCTTTGTATTCTTAGGAAAAACAAAACAATATGATTAGTGACGCATTGGTAGTTTCTGGCAAAATATCTAACCTGTATTTGTTTTAAAGTATTTTGGTGACTGAGCATTGTTTTGTTCCAGACAGATCTAAGAGTTTCTGTGTAAATGCAGGGGATAATTCATTCAAAAATAAAACATACTGTCATCATTTACAACATTTTTCAAAATATCGTCTTTTGTGCTCAACAGAAGAAAGAAACTCACACAGGTTTGGAACAAGTGGAGGGTGAGGAAATGATGACAGAAAGGTCATTTTTGGGTGAACTACTTTAAGGTGCTTCAGAGGACAAAGCAGAAAACTTCAGTCAACCATATGCCACACTATGATTGATTATCTCAGACTGTAAGAGAGCTATAAATGGTTTATTTTTTGATAATTAAAAGTTATCATGATACTTCACATAGTTTCAGGCTATGTGAAGACAAATGGGAACAAAAAGTCTTTAAAAAAAAAACTAGTTTCAAATAATGCAGCTCTGGCATGACTGTCAAATTAAGTTCCTTTTAAATTGGACACGATACGCAAAAGGGAACTGAAAGAAGTTTTTTAGCACCACTTAAACTAAGTGACATCTGCTGAAAAAATAAAATAAAAATGAAACCGCAAATGAAAGCTTTCACATTTCATCTTAAGGTGATTAAATCTATAAACGATTTGCAAATATTTAATGCCCAGCACTCAAAACTGCCAGTGCTTCACTGAAATGTCAATCTTTCATTATATCTAGATGCTCAGAGCCCCCAGCTGACAGAAAAATGCATATCTTAGTGAAAAGAACTATAAACTACAGTAGATTGTTTACTCATTCATTACTTTACAAATATAACAAAAAAAGTTACAGCTTTTAAATAAACATCACAATTTACAGAATATGTCAAACACAAAATGTAGCATCCGGTCCTTTGATAGATAGATAGATAGATAGATAGATAGATAGATAGATAGATAGATAGACAGACAGACAGACAGACAGACAGACAGACAGACAGACAGACAGACAGACAGACAGACAGACAGACAGACAGACATCAGTAAACTGAGGCGTTCTTAAAGGTTGCCATGGGATAATCGTAGATGGGCTCTGAAAATGAGGCTCTTCCTCTAAGCATTTGTCCATTTTCCTGTAGATTGGAAATACATGCACATTAAAAACATGCAAGAGATGTGATAAATTTGTGTTTCTCACAGCGGACATAATGCAACATGAGGTTGTTGGCAAACACTGTGTGATGTAAAGAGATCTTATTCTGTGATCTTATTCTTCCGCTCTCATTTTTGTCTAAACGAATCAGCATATTGTTAACCTTAATACTTAGAACGAGATACTAGTTGGGCCTTTTGTAAAGGGAATCACAAGAGAAGGTTGGAAATGGTGCATCATTACCTCAGTTCCAATGTCAACACGCTGCAGAGTGAGATCTGATGAAAAGAAAAATATATCATGGTGAGAGAAAATCAATAAACCTCAAGACAAAATCAGATATCTATGATGCTTATGATATAATGATGGGAGATTTATTAAGCGTTTGGATGATGACCAGATTGTCACAGTGACTTACCAACAATATGATCTCTGGAGTGCACATGTTGCCAGAATTTTTCTTGATCTCTGTGGAAAGAGTTTTATTATATTTTTTCATTCATTTTCATATCACTCATATTAGCAGTGTGCTATGATTTTAAAATAATTACAAATCATTTTAATATTGAATCATTTTAATTGCTAATTTAATTTAGGATTGCTGTCTTTTAAGAAAAAATTGAACATTAGTGTGTACTTAAATTATTTAGATAATCTTTATTCCTGTAACTCAAATAGTTGAGCAGAGTGATAGACAGTGATGTAATTATGTACACTCTTAGTGAACTGCAAGTTGCTTGAAATAAAAATGTCTACCCAATGAATATATGTAAATGCAGGTTTAATCAAATATCAGGTACGCTCTCCAGTATTGTGCCTCACCTTTGTCTCCTTCTCTCTGACATGTTTTTGACTGCAAATAAATGGGTAGAGATTACAATTCAATTTATATTAAGGAGGATTACATGCATGAATAGAAAAACAAACAATGAGTGTTTTCACTTTGTATTGTTCGACTATTTAATTATATGGATTGAGAAAGTAATCACCAAGGAGTATTATAGTTCATCAGAGACTAGACTTAAATAATGTAAACTAGTGAGCAACTAATATACGAGACTAGATATCTAAAACTCACAATGTCTGTGTATGGCAAAGCCCAGGATTACCACCACGGTGAGAAACAGAACAGCCGCAGACACAGAGCCAACAATCAGAGCCAGGTCTGTGTTGCCTATCCATAGACATGTATGAAAACAAAGGAAAGTCTTTTAGATACCAACTTGGGCATATTGTATTTGCTGCATTACTGTGATTGCTACAAAGATACAGTACATATATTATGCATAGCAAGAATTCAATATTACCTGTAGAGCTCGATGTGCATACATGATATCCTGTAAAATGATTCAATAAATCAGGTCTTATTTATGTAACATCATGAGATATAATATGACATTTAGTATAATACATTCAGTACCTGTAATGCATGGGATAGTTACTGGTGAGCTCATTTTAGAGTACGCCTTGGTGTTGCCCAATGACACGCTGTACTGACACTGATACTGTGCACCACGTTCATAACGGATGGGTATGGGAAATCTAGCACTGTACTGAATCAGGGAAGCCTGATGGGTCGCCTCAGGTGACAGGACACCGACACGAAATAAACTGAAGTAGCCTTGCGGATATGAGGGTGACCCAACACACTCCAGAACTTCACCCTTGTGTCGGGACAAGGACAGAGTGGGGACTGGGAGTTCTGTAAGAGGAAACACACACAGACACAGAGGCATGGGAACATTTGCTTAATAGCACAAATGTGCACATCAAAGTGAGATGCCTTGTTGCTCATTATTTACTCACCCTCAAGTTGTTTAAATGACTTCTTTTGTGTTCAACAGAAGGAAGAAATGTATGCACGTTTGGAACATGAGGGTGAATAAATGATGACAAAATATTCATTTTTGATTCAAACATTATATCATGATTATATCATGCTCTCTGCCAGATGTTTCTGTAAGTTTGTCTCTCTGCAATCCCTCCTCCCTTCTCACCCGTTTTCTTCTGTCTCGGCCCCTTCTCCACTCTGTGTTCTCTCTCTTCTCTTGGAAGTCTTACCTCTCTCTAGCTCAATGTCTACACACATGCGTACACATGTATATTTCTTCAGGAGTTCAGCTATTCAGAGGAGGATGGAGGCTATAGGCCTGAAGGTTACTGAGTTTAGACTGACCGCACTGAATAGTTCATTTTGGAAAAAGGTATCCTTGGCCAAGTGTGCTCCTAATATGTCCAGAACTTCCTGATCATACTTCCATTTTAGTTGGTATATTTCTTGGCTTGTGTACCACACATATGTAATCACTGCACCACCCCTTACGATGTGACTATATAATGTAAGGATGTAATAATAAGTGTTGTGAACAGAGAATTTACATGTTCATAATTCTTTCCATGGGCCCATGCAAGGACTGAGAATAGTTGGACAGCATGGAAAAAATAAATAGCTGAAAGTTATTATTTTTGTTATTATAAGTTATTATTATATAATAAGTTATTATATATATTAAACACATTGCTTTAAGGTGCTGTCACATAAAAAAAAAGGTTGGACATTATCCATTGTGAAACTTCTGAACAAGCGGATTCCTTTTGGAATGACTGGATTTCACTTGCAAAAAAATGGCCGTACTTGTAGGCAGCAACACAAATCATGGAACTTCATAAAGGTATGGTCATATTAGCAAAATTTCTGTGAAATTTAATAGGCAAAAAGTCCATTGTCCTCTTGACATCTTGGCATACAACTAGCTGCATTTGAATTCATGTACTGCCAGATTATGTGCTTAATTCAATAGATCTTGAAATTTATAAGTATAATAATAATTCCTTACATTTATATAGTGCTTTTCTGGGCACTCAAAGCTCTTTACATAGAAGAGGGTAATCTCAACCTCCACCAGTGTGCAGCATCCACCTGGATGATGTGACGGCAGCCATCTTGCACCAGAACACCCACCACACACCAGCTTACTGGTGGAGAGGAGACAGAGTGATGAAGCCAATCAGTGTATGGGGATGATTAGGAGGGCATGATGGTCAAAGGACAATGGGCGAATTTGGTTACACCCCTAGTCTTTTACGAAGGACATCCTGGGATTTTTAATGATCACAGAGAGTCAGGACATTGGTTAAACATCTCATCCAAAAGATGGTGCTTTTTGTCCCCATCACTACACTGGGAAATTAAGACCCACACAGACCGCAGGATGAGCACCCCCTGCTGGCCTCACTAACACCTCTTCCAGCAGCAACCTAGTTTTCCCTGGTGGTCTCCACCAGGTACTGACCAGGCTCAAACCTGCTTAGCTTCAGTGGGCAACCAGTCTTGGGCTGCAAGGTGATATGGCTGCTGGATGGATATATGTCCAATAAGTATGAATACAGTCCATATTGATATGTAATCCACGTTGGAATTGTCATGATGGCCTGATATATTATGATATTAGCAGGATAGAATACATCCGGGTATTTTACGCAGACTGTTTTATGAATACATAGTGTTTAGAAGTAGGTAAGCTGGCCATGGCTGCACATTCTGTGGTGAATTTTGTGATTGCTTTATCTTTGAAGGATATAATTAAGCACAAAATGTAATAATAATAGCATGCACATCAATCCAACAGTTGTCTTCTCACCTATCACAGTAATGTGTACCGGCTGACTGGCTGTGGAGTTCACCTGTCCCGTCTTCTGTGATTTGAGCTGGTAGAGGCAGACATAGTCTCCACCGTCCTCCCGTCCCTTTGTCTTCACACTGAAGTGAGCATCATGGGACTGAGACACCAACTGGGCTGGAGCAACCATGGAGCTTGGGGTTCCTTTGGCTCTCCGGAGCAAGAGAAAAGCCTCAGGAGAACGTTTCTGATGGTCTGCTGGAGCCTGACAGTGGAATGACAGTGTGTCACCAGGACTAACATTCCCACTAGAGGGCTCGACCACCAGCTGAGGGGATGGAGGGGAACCGACTGAGACAAGAAGAAGAAAGAAAGTTACAAGCATTTAGTGTTTTTAGAATATATTTGTGAAAAACAAAGATAAAAGACATAGTACTAACATAATACTAACATACTGATTGAAATACAACACTAAAGATGTAAAGCACTGCTGGGTGGAGTAGTTTGGTTTAGTGGTAAGGAACTTTCAACTGTAGACAGAGCTGTTTCTTTAACCGTCACACCACTGTGACCTCAAAACCTTTCTTGCTACAGCTGCAAACTACCTAAACCTGTGCCTCAGCTAACAGAGATTCATGCAGTATTGAAGCAGGATCACTAACATGAAGGAAAGAAAAAAAATATTTGTGTGTGTGTACCTGGAATTCCCTGTTACAGGGACCAAATGTCCCCACAAGGTCAAAATTACAGATATTACTATCCTTGTGGGGAAATTTGGTCATTTTTGGAAATTTTGTTGGTCCCAGCAAGAAAACAAGCTTGTAAATCATACATAATACATTTTTTTGAAAATCTAAAATATCCGATTTTTTTTTGTGAAGGGGTAGGTTTAGGAAAAGGGGATAGAAAATACAGTTTGTATCGTATAAAAACCATTATAGTTATGTAATATCAACGTAATACATGGAAAGCAGTGTGTGTCTGTTTGTGTGTATGTGTGTGTGTGTGTACAATATAACAAAATATAATGTAAAAGAAACACTTACCTTTCTGCTCTGGCTGCATATAGAAACTGATCATGCTGTTGTCATACTGACAGCAATACTGATCATCTTTTTCTGTATCTTTTCCCCTAAGAATAAACACAGCCCTTTGCTGTTCGGTTGAATGCTCAACCTTATCTATCAGCTCACGCATTTTGAAAAGTTTAAAAACAAGTCCACCATAACCTTCAGGAGCCTGACACAACAACTTCACAGATGAGGTTCTGATGGCTGTCTGTGTCAGTGTAGGAGCCGGTGGAGCAGTGTATTCAGCAGCTGAAACATCAATGAAAGTGAATATATTAGTTACAAAAGTTACAAATGAACTTAAGTGCTCAATTATGTACACGGAAATCCATGCTGGTCTAAAGTGGGTCTTAAAAAAAAATCTGAATATATCTATTAAGAACAGGGATTTCAACCATAATGGTCCAAAAACTTCATATTAAAATGAAACTCTAAATACATATTTAGATGTTGTTTTTATACAATAAAAAGAACATTTCATGATTTGCTACATGATTTACATTATAGTGGGACAGATATTGTGATCATATAGAAACATAAATGTGGAAAATTACACACTTACCACTAAAATGTGGCGTGAGGATGATCAAAGCTGTGAGCAAATACCCACAAAATAACATTCTTCCAGTGCTGAAGTCCAAATATTCCAGTTTCTTGACAGCTATTAGAGCTTCAAAAAGTCTTACAGGTCTGTGTATATATTTTTATGACAAATTGCCTTTATGGCTTGTGGAGTCAGTGGTAAGACAGATGCATAAAATCACCACTTTCTGAACCTCCCTTCCCATTCACTTACACAAACTTCCTCATCCACACATTAAAACACCAACGAACATGTTTCATGTTTAAGAAAACCACATCCTTCCATTACATCAAAGAAGAAAGGCAGAAAGACACTCCCACGAGTGGCCCATGTGAGCCAAAACCACATATGACAATGACAGGAAATTGATGTACTCTTGTGCAAAACTCACTCATCTCTGTGTCCTCTACTTCCAAACAAACTTAAAATTGTACACTGATAATTCTTTGTGTTCATGCTTCATCCTTTACCCAAAAACAGAACTGTTGTGTTAAGCAGGACCGTTAGACACAAAGTCACTGAGTATGACCAATCCTTACCAATATATAGATTAATGGTCCATTTGGACCAATATGATTTATTTTTTGTTCCTCTCAACTCTGAACATGTGGTTAGGATAGTCATGCAGGAACTTCATTTTAAATCTAGCATCATGTTTACTTCAGATGGGAGGAACTGTAATCATTTGATTGTTTTGTCAGTGTCACATGGACAGAAAAACAAACAAACAAATATTGCCATTTCTATTTCTTGTCTTGTGCATTGTAAATTTTTTCATAATATTCGAGCACTTTCAAATTACTGAACTAATACTAATTTAATTTCCATTATGTGATTTTTTTAGGAGAAATCACCTAAAAACCACCTAAAAAATTACATTTGACCCTAAGTAATTAGGACCAGTGCAACCCATCATAAAAGAGTACCTGGAAATTCAGTCTATTTGTCACTTTTTTTTTCAAACGAAAAATTTAAGCTTTGTCACATTTCAAATGAAGCTTTCACAATCCACAAGAAACAAGTCATTTTTTTTCAGTCTTGTGGTTAAATGATCACAACACATCCTTCTGTTTACTATATGAATACATACTGGACACATTCTATGTTATAACCTGAAACTACTTTAGGGAACTGACATTTTATGAGAATGCTGTGTAAATTTCTGCTGTATATAAAAATAAAATTAGGTAAGTACCAGATTGGACACATCCAACAAACAAGAAGTAACAAATGGAAAAATGGGGATTTTATTGGGCTCAAAAAATGTTGTACAAATCAAAACTATTATATGTCAGCTTCTGCAAAGTAGCCACTCTTGCAGCTCCACTGTCCTGGTCCCTAGCATTCCTCACTCATCCCGCCCAGATGACCAGAACTGGGTGACAGCTAGGCAAGAAACCGGTGGACCTGAGACAAATCGCAAATGCCAACAATGCAGTTGATGCGTAGGCACTGGAGTCCCAGGGTGCTGGTGGGAAGTGGTTTACTGAAGAGGAACAATCAGAAAAAAAATATCATGAAACTGAAAAACAGAAATTCGCCTCGCAGCTTGGAATGATAGGACCGGCCACCACGTTAGTCAAAAGGAGACTTCTGTTCACAACCGTGCCCAGTTCGAATGAAAAAAAAAATAATGAAAATTAAATAAAAACAAATAAAAATAGAGGCTGGATTAGCCTTTATGATGGACGACAGGGCATCAAGGAGTGAATTGGCCTTCCAACCTATATCAAACCGCCTGGCTTTACTAACTGTCTATGGCTCTATCCAAGCACAACTATCTATTTTACAACCAAAACAAGCCCAGATGAGGTCAAAGATGACTTCTATGACCAATTGCAACACAACTGGACCTGGTTCTGAGTACCAAGTTGACCAACATTGCACACATTGGCACCAACTGTGACGGCTGGGAAAAGACAATGGGCAAGTTTTGTATCGGTGAAATTAATGACAAAGGATTGCACCTTTTATCATTTGCCTCGACAAACAACTCTGTTGTTGGTAATAGCATCTTCCAACACCCCTGTAGGCATCAACTCATGTGGAGGAACCCAGCAGGCAATGACTCGCCCATCCTCAACTACTTCTTGATCAATCAACGCTTCCAATCGTCACTCAAAGATGTGCGCTTGATGAGGGGACCTAATTGCAGGCTCAGACCGCTACCTCGTCCATGTTAAGCTTAAAATATGACTGCAATAGGCCATGAAAAAGGTGCTGTCGCCTCCCAAACAAAACTGGGTATGCTTGAGCAACCCTGAACTCAAAGTCCAATTCCAAATCACCCTTCCAAACAAATTTGTGCTGCTTGTAAATCTGGATTTTGTAGACTTCCCTTTGTCCACCCGCTCGCCGAAGACCGCTCTCTATATCTTGTCCAAAAGTGAAAGTCTACTGAATCTTGAATCTGAGCGTATTCAATCAGCCTGGAAAAAAGGGGGACAGTCAAGATTGCAAGAACTATCAAGGTGATCAGCCTGCTCTTCATCGTTGATAAAGTGTTTATGAAGGTCATCCAAACCTGCCTACGACAGCACTGGGAGCAGATGAGCCAATAAGAGCAAGCTGGGTTATGTCCACATTATGTCTGTTGTGACTAGACCCTCTCCTTCCATCAACTGATAGAAGAGCGGATCTGACACACAGAGTGCCTGGTGGTTGTATTCATCAACTTCAAATCAGTCAAAACTTCAAATCCCCAAACTTCTGAATATGTAGTATACTTTAACTGAGGTATTGTATGTAAATAAAGATTCATAATCAGTACATGCATATTGAAGACAATTAACTGACAATAAGAATATTCAAAATTAATACACAGAAACAAAAATATGAACAATATATAATATATATATATAATGCAAAAAGGGTGTCCAATTAAAAGTCTTAGCAAATAATCATAGTAAAATATGCTCTGTGTAATCATAATCATTAAAGGCTGACTTTCCACTTTCAGTCCTGTTTTCAGTTATAACCATTAAGTTACAATTGGATTTCAAGAGATCTTGACATTGCAGATCTGCTTGTGTTTATTTAGCCACTTCATTTGAGTGAGCTTAACCTGTCTGGTTGTGTATTTTGTTCTCACGGACCCACGAATGCACAGTAAAAATGCATAGGAAAATGATGTGTTCTCATTCAAATTAGTCAATGCAGTGGCTTTTAACAAAGGCAACTCAGCAGCGAGGTTTGACGGTGAAAGTGTGTGTATGTGCTGTTATCTGCGGGGAAAGAGGCATCAGAGGGACCCAGAGCTCTATTATCTCATAAAGGACAGGAGGCCTCTCATCACCCTAACCGCACTGATAACCGCTTTCCAGCACATAATCACCTACTGAACACCGGCCTTCTGAGAATCGCACACTCACAGTTTAAGTGTTTCATGAGAGATGTATCGCTTGAATATACAGCTTTAAGTGTAAATGTATTCACTGTACATTCCACTTCAGCTCACTTAACCACCTTGATACTGTTTGCAAACAAGGTTCCACACATCTCAGCTTTCGATATCATCAAATAGAATTATTCATAGTACTTTATGCATCAAAAGCATTATATATATATATATATATATATATATATATATATATATATATATATATATATATATATATATCTTTTTATTTAATTTCAACATTAAGTCATTAGTATTATTTTTTAAATATTATTTTAATATTATACAAATGTTTTTTCAAATTTCATGTTGACCGTTACTGGCTTTTAAACTTACTGCATGTATAATTTATTATTAACAACTGCATTTATTTTAAATACATATATATTAATAAATTAAAATGTATTATTAATATATTATTAACTTGTTCTCGCTCATTTTAGATTTAATAGGCCCTCATAAACAAATATTAGAGTGAACATTTATTTTTGCAACTTGTTTTCCTCTAATGGTTCAGCAGAATGAAATAGGTGATATGATGAGTAATGTAATTATTATGTTTATCCACATTGCTTATTTTTGCTGTTAATTTTGTTGAGTATAACTTTTTGAATTGCAATGACTAAAATGCACTTTCAACATTTTTGGACCCACAATCACAACTGTCAGGGGCCTTAAAAGTAAGGTTATCACTGATAGAGAGGAAAAGAGAGGGAGAAAGAGTGGGGGGAAGAAAGAGAGGGAAGGGGGGTAACCAGTATAACTGCCACTGTGAAGTTTTTTATTTTTATTTTGTATATATATTTTGAATTTAACACTAATTTCTGGGTTCCTGCCCTTTGTCTATTGCACATCTAAGACTCATTTTGGACAAGACGACGCTTAGACCTTAGAAAGTTTTTTTGATAATAAATGCTAAAAGGGCACCAAACAGATGGCTGTGACACAGGCTGTTCTGACTTCGTTTTCAAACTTCTGCAACACCTCCGAAAACATGAAGGTAAGTTTGTTTCAGATATTTTTCTAACTTTTTTTTTTTAAGGTAATGACAACTGTAACTGTTAATTTTGATAGTAAATTTGATCTTATGAAATCACTTTCCATAATGTCAATTGACTAGTTTCACAGTAAACATAAGTGTCATTCCCCGAAAAATCCCATAAAAGAGAATAAAACTGAAGGGAGATGCTGTGGTTTTGGAAACTAACATATTTGATAGCAATATTCAAAATGGTTAATCAAGAAATGTCAATATCAATTTAAAAATATTTGGTGACTCCAAAGGCTTGGAAGTTTGAAAAAGGCTTTTTGGATCCAGTCAAGGATTTAGACCAAAGCATCTGCAGCAACAAACCTTCTGGGTTTCTGTCAAAGCAACACCATAATGACAGTGAGGGATGCTGGGATATGGAGTTCCTGTTGTCTGATTGGGGCGAAGCATCACCTGAACGGACCAACTCTCAAAATTACACTTCCCAACACCCCCTGCTGCAAGACCAGGTTCACAGTCCTGAACTTTACCAGGAGGACCAGTCAAGTTCAAATAGACACCAAGTGTCCATTTCAAGTTCGCTGGCTGAGCTGCTTCCTCATGAAGCAACTTTAAGTTGCTCATTGCCTGACCTCTTTGATGGAGGATATTTGGAGCAGCAGCAGCAAACAGCAAAAGCATTCTCTCAACCAGAAAACCACCAGTTCAGTAGTTTCCCTATTGTTCATGAAATCAACAGAGAAAATGAGAGAAACAGCAATGGCAAGATGAAGTCATGGGATTTTGGACACTATCCTCAGCCTGCACCTTTGATACCCTTCCCCGACTCCAAATTTGTCCAGACGTCTGGGATCACCATGGAGGCACTGGTCTTTCCTCCACAACATCACTATAACTTAATCCAAAACTACACACACCCCAAACTCTACCAACCACAAGTGAGCTACATGCACAGGCAGCCAGCCAGTCACTATCCGCTCACAAAGAGCATGGTGCCCGACTCCACAGTGCCCCCTGCAGGTCTGGAGGGGAAGCGCATTCAGAGAGGGGTGTTGAAGAGGAAAGCCACGGTTCACAGTTGTGAATACCCAGGCTGCCATAAGAATTACACCAAGAGCTCTCATCTCAAAGCACACCTCCGAACACACACAGGTAATCTGAAAACACTGAATCTGATCTGAATATTATAGAATGGTATGTCTTCAGATCTACAACAACAAAATTTCTTGGTGTGTTTTCGTAATATATATATATAGGTTTAATTTATTGTTCTTTCTGTTTTTAGTTTACTGCAACTATTTTCATTACGTGTTTTTATCATTTTTTTTCTATTTAGCTTTAATATATTATTATTTCAGTTTTAGTTTAGTGATTTAAGTACTTCAATTAGTTGCCAAGGCAATAGTTTTTAATTTTCAATTTCTAATTTTTTAAAAAACATTTTAACTAAGTTTTTCATCTGATCATTCTATTAGATTTTAGCTTTATTATTTATTTTAGCTTTAGCAATTAACTAAATAATGTTTAATAGTTTTAGTTTAATTAACAATAACAACACTGCAAGAGAATTGCCTTCATTTGCTTCCACTTAGACACATGCAAACCCTAGAGTGTGACATCATATCCTGTTGCTGATTGTTGCTTCGTTTTGGTGTCCAAGGTTCACACGCACGGCTTGTTTGAATGCATTTTTAGAAAGAAAGAGACCATCTGATTCACTTGTAAACTATCTAATCACAGTTCATTGTTTTTAGAAGCCTTTTAGGGGTACAACAGACCATCATGTTTAAAAAAAATCTAAAAAGTGGAAAAAGTTGAGATCCTAATTTCAGAACTCAGAAAACAAAGTGAAATAAACTGAATATGCAGAGGCTGAGACTATGCAGAAATGCAACCCATTTCTTTACCTTCTTTTATTTCGGTTGTCCTCAGGTGAAAAGCCGTACCACTGCACGTGGGAAGGTTGCGGGTGGAAGTTCGCCCGCTCGGATGAGTTGACGAGACACTTCCGAAAACACACGGGACAGAAGCCATATGAGTGTATGCTCTGCCACAGAGCCTTCAGCCGATCCGACCACCTGGCATTACACATGAAGAGACATGTGTGAGGCCAAACACAAACAAAACACATCAACCAAATGCATCCACACGTTGAGGTTAGTCCAGGAGAGCATTTCAGTGGTTTTGCGAGGACCTGTGTTCAGCAGGTGAGATGCTTGAATTGTTTATACATAAAGCACTATTACATAAACATACAACTGACATGTACATACTGTACATTATATGATAAAGGGGAGGAGTTGGTGTTTTTTTATTTTTATGAAATCATAATCATAAGTAGGTATCACGCTGAAATCAAGAGCTCCAAATTTGTAGTTACTTGCCATTAAACATCAGACTTATTTCCAATCTGGACCCTTTATCTAAACTGTATGAATTGGAAAACGGTAAAGAACTAATTGAATCCCAGCCATCAAAAATGGATTACTGTAAAAAAAGAACAAAAAAGAAAAAAAAAAGAAAGAAAGATAAAACATTTTCAGAAAGAAATGTAGGGAAACTCTCTCATTGCTGTAATATAAGAAAATTCCCTCGTGGATATTAATTGGAATTCGCTCAGATGCAAAAATATATGCTTAAGTTTAAAGTGTGATTTTACAGAAAATGCCAAAACAAATGATATTATATATTAAGCTGTTCAGGTCAGCTCATGAACATTGTTATCATTGTGTTTTTGATCTCATTTCCGATTTATGTCTATCGTCTTTATTGTGTGGGAGTTCTTAAATGTTACCAAAAGTCATAAAAATCTTCATGTTTAATTGTAAAATTGCTATTTATATAACAAGATACCATCATAATAAAAATACATATATTTAGCTTTTTATGCTAATGTTTTTACTGAATATATGATCATCTATTTATGTGATCTTATTCACTAATAAAGCAACTGCAATTCAGTCATTTCTGTCAATCTCATTTCCATCCAACAGATGGCAAACTAACACACAACACAGTGTCTAACATCTACTGCTCCAATGCACTGGATAAACCTAAATCAAAAATCATAAAGCTGTTGTTTTTATTGTTATTATCAACAAACGTTATTTTGGGCCCCTGGAGAAATGTCTAGATGTATTAACACTTTTCAAATTACATATAAATGCTTAAGCAAAAAGGAATAAAACTGCCAAAACATCCGCAAAAAGCCCCACAGTTACCACAAGACGTATTGGCCATTAAGGCCCTAGTCGGTTTACAGGGGTAAAACCAATTTTGAGAGATACAACTGAGATTAAGTCTGGCATTAGCCTGGGTTTTGTTTTGAGCGTCAGACACACGTCACACATCCACTGATGCAATCGCTGTAAGGGGGCATCTGAGGACACAATCCATTGTTGTTCTGGTTAGTAGTAATACAATTGTTTAAGACACAAGGCAGAAGGAAGCTGGAATGAAGCAGACTGTTACCACATATCAATCAAGCATATAGATAACTTTCCCCTCCAGAACACATACTGTACATGGATAAATTGATAAGAGATGTTTTGGCAATAAAAACATGTTGTTGTAATTAACTACACTCTTGGGGCAAATTAATTCCAAGAAGTTTACGGATTCTGATCAAATCTTCTTTTCAGGACATCTAAGGTCATTCTCAATCCAATGATGCAGTCATGTGAAAAAGACTGTACACCCTCTTTGAATTCTATGTTTTTATGAATCAGGACATAATGAAAAAAATCATCGGGTCTTAAAATTAGGTAAACACTGTAAGGGGGATGATTTTGCCTTGTTCTGCAGCCATGGGACTTGAGCAACTTGCAGTCATTGAGTCGACTATGAACTTCTCTGTATACCTAGATATCCTACATAGTCAGATGTGAGGCTATTTGTCCGACAGCTAAAGCTTGTCTGAAATCGGGTCATGTAACAGGACAATGATCTCAAGCACACCAGCAAATCTACAACAGAACATGTGAAAAAGAAAAGACTCAAGGTGTTGCAATGACCCAGTCAAAGTCCAGACCTCAACCCGACTGACCTTAAAGGGTTACTCCACCCCAAAATGAAAATTTTGTCATTAATCACTTGCCCCCATATCGTTCCAAACACATAAAAGCTCTGTTCATCTTCGGAACACAATTTAAGATATTTTGGATAAAAATCTGGAGGCTTGAGACTGTCCCATAGACTGCCAAGTAAATAAGGTCGTAGGGGGTAGGTGATTAATGACAATTTTTTTTATTTTAGGGTGGAGTATCCCTTTAAGAGAGAAGAGAGCAGTGCATAAACAAAAGCCTGCAAACGTAAATAAACTGAAGCCATGTTGTAAAGAAAAGCGGGCCAACAATCCTCCACAACAATGTAAGAAACTGACAAAGTCATACAAAAAAAAAAAAAAAACTGCTAAAAATGGTTCTTCTAGCTATTGAGTCATGAGGGTTTTCACACATACTTTAGCTTGTCCATTTTGGCTTTATTTTTCAATTTTAAATAATAACAATGTAATTTGTTGCATGTTGTTGTTCATCTGAGGTTTTTTTCAGATCTGCTATGGACCAGATGATTGTTTTTACTATGTCCTGATGTAAAACCATTGAAACTTAAGTTTCTTTTTCACATGACTTGTGTATAGCATGTTCCCACTTAGCATGTTCTTATGTTGTTTTTCCTGTGGAGATGTTAATCAGTTTGTTAATGTTAATAGTTTTGTAGAAAAGAAAGACAACATCTTGTCCTCAGCTCTGTGTCACATCAATGAACAATATGATGGCCTAATAGGACAACAAAATCAAAAACACAAGAATCATAGCAACACACAAGGAGAAAGATGGGAGGCAGGAAGAATCAAGGTTGCTTTACAGCATCTGAAAGCACAACAGCTCACCGAATGCAAAATAACAGCACTTAAAGAATAGTTCACGGAAACATTTTGTCATCATTTATTCACCATGTCATTTCAGACCCACATTAATTTACATTATTTAAAAAACTGAAAATAGAGGAGCACATCTACACCACAGAACCAAAAAATATGCGCTGTCCTCGACTCACCCTGTGATATCTGTTCAAGAGCTGTGTGTGTGTGTGTGTGTGTGTGTGTGTGTAGGCTCAGTGACTCAGACTTAATGTGCTTAATATAACAGAGATGCACAAGCCATAACAGGGCATTTGTTCGTCCTAATTATGCAGAATTGCAGTAATAAACCCACTCTAAAAACACTAAAAAATGTTAATTAGTCTTCATATGCTGTATAAGCATTTAAGAGCAAACTGACAGAAAGAATGCTAATTTATGAATAATTTCTCTGTTCCAGCATATTTTGGCAACATATTCTGATTCATCTGAACAAATTGGTTGCATCAGTACATTCCTTTGGTTAAGGGTGAAGGTTCTTTAAGGTTAGAAATACAGTAATAGCTGTGTCAGACTGAGAAATAAAATTTTATTGCAGAGGTAAGGGCTGCTTTACAAAGAGTCTTTATGATGTTTATCCCTGGCTGCCTGAGGACATTTCTTTTCCAATACAGGCCCTATATGCAAGACTATATATGTACAACCCGAATTCCGGAAAAGTTGGGACGTTTTTTAAATTTTAATAAAATGAAAACTAAAAGACTTTCAAATCACATGAGCCAATATTTTATTCACAATAGAACATAGATAACATAGCAAATGTTTAAACTGAGAAAGTTTACAATTTTTTGCACAAAATGAGCTCATTTCAATTTTGATTTCTGCTACAGGTCTCAAAATAGTTGGGACGGGGCATGTTTACCATGGTGTAGCATCTCCTTTTCTTTTCAAAACAGTTTGAAGACGTCTGGGCATTGAGGCTATGAATTGCTGGAGTTTTGCTGTTGGAATTTGGTCCCATTCTTGCCTTATATAGATTTCCAGCTGCTGAAGAGTTCGTGGTTGTCTTTGACGTATTTTTCGTTTAATGATGCGCCAAATGTTCTCTATAGGTGAAAGATCTGGACTGCAGGCAGGCCAGGTTAGCACCCGGACTCTTCTACGACGAAGCCATGCTGTTGTTATAGCTGCAGTATGTGGTTTTGCATTGTCCTGCTGAAATAAACAAGGCCTTCCCTGAAATAGACGTTGTTTGGAGGGAAGCATATGTTGCTCTAAAACCTTTATATACCTTTCAGCATTCACAGAGCCTTCCAAAACATGCAAGCTGCCCATACCGTATGCACTTATGCACCCCCATACCATCAGAGATGCTGGCTTTTGAACTGAACGCTGATAACATGCTGGAAGGTCTCCCTCCTCTTTAGCCCGGAGGACACGGCGTCCGTGATTTCCAACAAGAATGTCAAATTTGGACTCGTCTGACCATAAAACACTATTCCACTTTGAAATAGTCCATTTTAAATGAGCCTTGGCCCACAGGACACGACGGTGCTTCTGGACCATGTTCACATATGGCTTCCTTTTTGCATGATAGAGCTTTAGTTGGCATCTGCTGATGGCACGGCGGATTGTGTTTACCGACAGTGGTTTCTGAAAGTATTCCTGGGCCCATTTAGTAATGTCATTGACACAATCATGCCGATGAGTGATGCAGTGTCGTCTGAGAGCCCGAAGACCACGGGCATCCAATAAAGGTGTCCGGCCTTGTCCCTTACGCACAGAGATTTCTCCAGTTTCTCTGAATCTTTTGATGATGTTATGCACTGTAGATGATGAGATTTGCAAAGCCTTTGCAATTTGACGTTGAGGAACATTGTTTTTAAAGTTTTCCACAATTTTTTTCACAGATTGGAGAGCCTCTGCCCATCTTTACTTCTCAGAGACTCTGCTTCTCTAAGACAAAGCTTTTATAGCTAATCATGTTACAGACCTGATATCAATTAACTTAATTAATCACTAGATGTTCTCCCAGCTGAATCTTTTCAAAACTGCTTGCTTTTT
This sequence comes from Carassius carassius, assembly GCF_963082965.1. NCBI lineage: Eukaryota > Metazoa > Chordata > Actinopteri > Cypriniformes > Cyprinidae > Carassius > Carassius carassius. The sequence goes on along the minus strand of NC_081764.1, from coordinate 30,077,045 downwards.
TAGCCATTTGTTGCCCCCGTGCCAACTTTTTTGAGACCTGTAGCAGGCATTCAATTTTAAATGAGCTAATTAAGTGGATAAAAGTGTAAAATTTCTCAGTTTAAACATTTGCTACGTTATCTATGTTCTATTGTGAATAAAATATTGGCTCATGTGATTTGAAATTCCTTTAGTTTTCATTTTATTAAAATTTAAAAAACGTCCCAACTTTTCCGGAATTCGGGTTGTAGTACTTGTCAAAAGTTTGGAGACATTATGAGTATTAAATTATTTTTTAAAAGTCTCTTATGCTTAAAAAAAAGTCTCTTATGCCAAAGGCAGCATTTATGCGCTTAAACAGTAAAAACACTAATAGTGTGTTTAGTATTACAGTAGTATGTATTAATACTATTACAATTTAAAATATTTGTTTTCTTTTGTAATATATTTTCAAATGTATCTTATTCCTGTGACACAAAACTGAACGTTCAGCATCATTACTTCAGTCTTTAGTGTCACATGATCCTTCAGAAATCATGCTGATTTGCTCAAGTAATATTATTCAGCAATATTATTATTCAGCAAGGATGCGTTAAATTGATCATAAGTGACAGTATAAAATGTTGTAAAAAAATCTATTTAAACTAAATGCTGTTCTTTTGAACTTTCTATTCGTCAAAGAATCTTGAAAAAAAAATGTCCTTGATATTTTAAGCAGCAATATGAAACATTAGTGATAACTGTGCACCAATAATAATTGAACAGCAAATCAGCATAGATACTGAAGACTGGAGTAATGATGCTGAAAAATTCAGCTTTGCATTACAGGAATAAATTACATTTTAAAATATATTCAATTAGAAAACAGTTGTTTCAAATTTTTTAACATGTCACAGTATTTTTATATTTATTATAATGTTTATTTTCACAATATAATTAAACAAATGCTTGGTCAGCAAGAGACCTAATTAAAAACATTTAAAAAGCAATGTTTTATTGTATATCTGTCCCTTCTAGATTCAAATGTTTTTTTTTTCTAATTTATTTCCAATTGAACATTTTGCAGGCCAAAGACCCGTGGTGGAAAGAGATACAGGCCAGACATATCCAGTTACATAATGTCATAAATAATGTATTAAATTAAAGCCTGGCCAATAGCAACATGTGTATTGTAGCCTATCTGTGAGCTTATCTCACTTTCTTCATTCAGCATGGCAGTTTTCACAAGTGCAGGTTCATTTGGTTATAAAAAAGTGATGATTTATCATTGCATACAACCAAAAATGCAGATTTTGCAGATGCAGATGAAGCTTATTCACTGAACTGAGTGAACAGATTTACAGCTCAAATAATACACATTTTTGCTAGCATTAATTGAAGGTTTTACAAGTATACCTATAAGCATCACATTCCTGCTTGTAATTCCTCCAAAATTGGTCACATTCACTTAAAGTGGAAACCCTTCTTTGCGTTTCTAAAGAAATGAGTTAAAAAAAAACATTTTCTTTAATAATCAACAATATGCCTCAAATACCATCAACTGCACTTAAATTGTGTTGATACAAGAATATTCTTTTGATCTAATTACATCAAGAGACCAGTTGCTTCTGCTATTGCCATGTTAAATTGACCATAAATAAATAGTGTGAGATATTGTTAAATGTGGTAAGATCTCTTCAAACTGATATAGTTTTGCATTTAGCATGTTAATGTGCGTGTACGTGTGTAAATTCAGCGATGCTGTGCATCTCTCGCGCGGCTGTAGTGTGACGTAGAGTTGATACTATCTGACCTCGCGGCCCGAGCTGAACCCTTCAGAGGAACAGAGACATGAGGCGCGCGCTACATGAGGACAGACAGAGCCCTGTCTGCACGCGCTACGAAAGAGAAGCACCCAGCAGTGCGCGGGTTCATTCAGTTATTATTGCAGTAGGCTATAGTATCGCAGCAGAACTTGCTCCTGAAAGCGTCCGTGGGGGGATTTAAAGTCAACCATTAAGCGTTTTACTGGTAAGTTTACTGGTTACTTTACTAAGGTAAGCAGATCTAATAAATTCATATGACTGACCGTTAATGATGGTCTATTTGCACGTACTTTCAAAAAGCATCAGACTTTGAAATAATCTCGTTAGTGAGAGCGTTTTAAAGACCACACCACGTTCTGTAACCGAATGTAAGCGCACAAAAATGCAATGAAAATGACTAGCTTACATTAATGTTGTGGGCAACGCAAATTGCCATGGGAGAGATGCAAAATATCCTGCAGGGACTGGCATAATATAATCATTTAAAAATACAGATAGATATAGGCCTATAGATAGATTTTTTTTTGTATTATATTACCATTTCCATTACTTCAGAAGTTGTCAAATATATTTTTCAAGGTAAATTTTAATTATATTAAATAATTGTTCTAAAAATATAACATGGATTTTTGATTAATGCTATCAAGATTTTCATAACGATACTTATGCCTTTGATATATATATATATATATATATATATATATATATATATATATATATATATATATATATATATATATATATATATATAGCCTATATAAAGATTATGATAAAAACTTTTTGAAATATACATATCGGTCTTTCTTAACGTTTCTTTTCTATTTAGTTATTGAGATTTATGTTATAATTTTCTAAAGTTATTGTCTTTATAGGCTTCACGCGTATTTGCAATAGCCTATAGGCTACCGTTTTTTTCTAAAGTTGCCATTTTGTTTCGTAGTTATGTAATGCAGAACCTGATTTTACCAAGTGAGACATGTTCCTGGGACAACATCTTTGTTGAACCTGGAACAACATTGTGATTAACCAATCAGATTTGAAGAACAAGTTTACAGATTTTGTGAAGTTTACGCTTACAGTCACTGTTAGGTGCTTATACATCAGTGTCATTCACCTATCATTTTCTCTGATTTTAAGGATCACTCATGGTTAAGGTTAGGTTTAGGTGTAGGGATATGGTCAAGACTACATTTTTTGAGTAAAATGTTGTTCCAGGGTCAACAAAATATGTTCATCTCCAATATCAGGACGTGCGTAATGTAATATGTGATCCTAACCCATTAATTGTATCTCTGCGTTCAACCACTAGGGGGAGCTAACAGTCTTCAGGACGGCAACAGAGACACGGTACCAACATTTTAGAAGACCTGTGAATGTGTCTTGTGATTTCACACATACTTTAAGCACCAGACTCAAAACGTGAAGGACCAAATCACCACACTGGCAGAACAGAGAGTGATGTACTCTAAAGAAATACCCGATCCAGTCAGTCAGGATGGAGCTTTATCCTTCACAGAAGAAGCAGTGTCCATATTAACGTCCAGCAGCATGCTAGCCCGCTCTTTTCTTATCCATCCCAGAGTTCTAAAACACCAAGAAAGCTCTGAGACTGACAGCCGTATCACACAGAGTCGCAAACATGAGTCTACACCTCCCGAGAAAAAAGACGAAGGTTATTGGTACAAGCGCAAAAAGAACAACGAAGCTGCCAGGCGTTCACGTGAGCAACGGCGCATCAATGACAAGGCGGTAGAAAACAAAGTTCTGGCTCTTCTTGAAGACAATGCACGTCTGAAAGCTGAGCTACTGGCACTTAAGTTCAAATTCGGTTTGATCAGAGTTCCCACAGCTTCACCGGCACAGATCTGCTCCTTCGGCTCACATAACCAAACATTTCCAGCAATGCGCTACAGCTGCCCCCATTCAAGCTCACACACTAGGCCTACTTTTGGTCATCCGTTGTCAATCTCAGATCATGTTGGTCCAGATGGGGTGCAAAGCTATGGGTTCTTCATGCCTGGAGGGTCAAGCATTAGGAGCCCAGAGCTTTCAGATGATGCTAGAGGTGAACACATACGACAATCCTCTTACAGAGCTGGTGAACAGCCAAGCGGTATCACAGCAGTGCATACAACTTCATTAGGATGGCAAGCGAACAATATGAAAGGTCTTCCTCATAAACTGCATTTCAAGACGCCATGTGGAATTGAAGATGCTGATGCTGAGGTCCGTCTTCCAGTGAAGAATACTACAGAGGGTTTATGGAGGCCACAAACACACACAATGCCATCAGCTTGGTCAACAGCACATCAGAGTAACGCTTCAATTCAGAGGCATACAGAAAGTCACAGCACTATTAGATTCCAGATTAGCGCTTTGACTGAAGAAGTGGCCCAGCTCAGAAAACTGCTCTCCCAACATCAGCTCTCCAAAGTGAACTGAAATCATCTGTCCCACCTGTCTTCTGGCCTATCCAAAGAAAGAAACCCCTTTTTCTGATTATAACAGACAAATATAAGAAGCCAGCTGGTTGTTCACTGGAACAGCTGGTAATCTAAGTGTTTTTTAATTTATGTGAATTTTTAATATGCCTGTCTGCTCCACTGGTAATGTTCGCTACATGCTGGATGCGATGAAAAATATTGTGAAAAGCTCTGCTGTCTTCTGTATCTGCTGTTGTAGCATATGGTGCTTTGTTTAAGCCATAAGCAACACCGGCAACATTGAACTTTCACATATGGCAATTCAATCTAAACATTTTCTGTGTACCTTTCTTATTCAGTGCCTGTTATTTTTTCATCAAATTTCTGTTTGTGATTTTTCATTGAGAGAGAACTCTTTTGGTTTTGCCAGTTTGTTTAAATGCACTTGTGGTTCAATGTTATCTTCACATTCATTTTACAAACATGTGCTCTTGTTTCATGAATAAGTGTGGACTTTTTAATTTTTTACCCATGCTTTCTCACTACAGCCAAAGTAGTATATATAATATTTGTTTGTCATTTGTCATTTTAGATATTAAACTCCTGCAATCAAAACAGCCTCATGTACTCAGTAGTTGCCTGAACACATGCAGCTCTTGCAGGGTAACAGTATATTTGGCTCCCACAGTGCTGAAGACTAAGTGGCTGATTACAGCAACAGCTTCAATGGCAGCGTCAGCACCTCTATTTAAAGATGTGAGAGTGGATGCCATCGATTCACTATAGTAAGGTGTGACTTCATCAGTCTGCGATCCTCCACAAAGCAAAACTAAAAGAAACATTAGTTTTCAGTAGGGAGTTGTAGGAGTGAGTAGTGTAGAGCAATTTCTGAATTTACCTCCTCTAGAGAATCCCACAGTTTCTGTCTGCCAGACGGTTTATCGCAGCTAGGTGTTCAATGTCAACATCAGCACTTTTGTTCCTATTTTAAGCTGCAGGAGACAAAGTAATCGATTCACGAATGCATTTATGCTCAACATTAAACATGCAAGCAATGCAAAAAGTCTGCAAAGAAGCAGCAGTGGATCGAAACAAAAGCTCTCTGGCCTGTATTCTGTATTTTAAAACTATGACTTTTGGGCAGATGTTTGCAGGTTGATTAAGCTGATCTGTGCTTGGTTTATCTGTTTTTGTAGGAATACACTTATTAATTTAATTAAGCGTTGGCAGCAATGTTAAAAGGGGGTTGGCATCTAAAAATCAGTCTGAAAAGTGTGAAACAGATATTAATAATACAAATGACCGTTGTTTTTTTAATCTAAAAATAATTATTATTATTAATATAAATATCATAAACAACACTTAAAGGAATAGTTCACCTAAAAATTTTAACTTGCTGAAGTTTTGTATTTACCTTCAGGCCATTCAAAATGTAGATGAGTTTGTTCCTTCACCTGAACAGATTTGGAGAAATTTAACATTACATAACTTGCTCACTAATGGATCCTCTGCAGTGAATGGGTGCCGTCAGAATGAGAGCCACACAGCTGATAAAAACATCACAATAATCCACACAACTCCAGTCTATCAAATAACATCTTGTGAAGCAAAAGCTACATTTAAGAAAAACAAAATACATTAATGTGTTTTAAATTTAAAATTTATCCAAAGTATCAGTCCACAATCTATAATAATGCTTCCTCCAGTGGAAAGGTCCGTCCCATGTAATCCTCTCACATCTAAATCCTTTATATATATATATTTGCTTAGAAGTATTTTGCTTATAAACAGTGCTTGTCCTGTGCATATTTCTCTCCTGATTCAGACAAGACAAACTTCTCATTGGAGGAAACACTATAGTTTATAGTTAAAAACATCTTAATCCTGAACATGTATCTTAACATGAGATTTTTGCTTCACAATGCGTTAGTTGGTGGACTAGAATCATGTGGATTACTGAGATTATTGTGATGTTTTTATCAGACTCTCATTCTGACGGCACCCATTCACTGCAGAGGATCCACTGGTGAGCAAGTGATGGAATGCTAGATTTATCCAAATCTTTTTTAATGAAGAAAAAGATATTTTACATCTTGGCCCATCAGAGTGTGAATACATTTTCTCCATTTTACATTTTTGTGTGAACTGTTGATTTAAAACACTTAACATGTCTCATGTTTTAAATATTACCATGTGGTGGCACTACCACACTTTGTTTATATATTTATTGGTTGGCTGTTGATAATGACATAATAAAATGTGTGGTTTTATCCTGTACATTAACTATAGAAACATCCCAATAAACAATATACAATATAAAGCTGTTCTTGATTTGATTTGAACACTCAAGTGTAATTTTTATTAAGCATTCTGTTTTTATGAATGAAGATTTGGCAGGATTTCAAAATATTGTCCCCACTCATAACCACTAACATCTGCTCCCCTTGGATCTCAGATCTACTAGTGGACCGGCGAGTGTGGTTGCTCAGACAATACAGCTCCACAGAGGATGTCTACGCTTCTTCCTGTTCCGTGATCCACATCAGATAAACACACATTGGGTTCTTTGTCTCTCCCAGCACCCCTTTATCATCCCCTCTCTATCTGCAAGGAGGGAGGGGGATGGAAAACCAGTTGCTAGGCAGGCAGCATAACGGTTGCCTAGGGAACTGTAGCAGATGCAGCTGTGAATGAATGGAGGAGAGAGCAGAGGGGGAGGGAAAAGCAAGTTCAAGGCCAACACCCCCAGTCTGCGTAGTGTCCGTCAGCACTGCAACAGATGAAGGGGGAGCACACAGGCTGGCGGCGGAGGTCTAACCTGACATGTCTCTTACCGCGACCCTCTCGATCTTAGCACTCCACTAGGATTCAATATTCTAGCGTGGTTTAATACAAGGCAGAAGGTCACATGTTACAAAAATTGTTGCAGCTAGCTTTTGTGACACTGGTAAAAAATAATACATACAAGTTGAGTACTGTATCAAAAGATTATTAAAGGAATAGTTCACAAAAAAATGAAAATTTGCTGAAAATGAACTCACCCTCAAAGCATCCAAGACGTACCTTTTTCTATTTCTTTATTCAGTGTTCTTTCATGAGTTTGTTTCATCTTTAAATCATTTTTTTGCCTTAAACCGTCACTTCTGGTCACAATATGAGTTCATAATCCATCATAACATTTTCTTTAGTGAAAAGGTCCAACCTCTTATGTCACATCAAAACCTACCAGCTTGTAAAAACTGCTTAATCTGTACCTATTTCTCTCCTGATTTTGATTAGATTACTTTTTTACCAATGGAGAAAGGAATATTATAAATAGAGGCCTCATATTGTAGCCAGGTACAATAGTTTGAAGTAAAAAAAAAAAAGTTTAAAGGGATAGTTCACCCAAAAAGGAAAATTTTATATTTATCCGCTTACCCCCAGGGCATCCAAGATGAAGGTGACTGTGTTTCTTCAGTAGAACACAAACCAAGATTTTTAGCTCAAACCATTGCAGTCTATTAGTCTTATAAGTGGACGTCATGTGCTAATTAGCATATTCATGACGTAAGTGCGTCTATTGTATTGCCTCCCTGTGCTCAGATACTGCATTTTAATGCAGCCAAATTCTCAATAAAACTTATTTATTTTTTTATTAATACATTTTAATGTTTCTGTTGTCAGACAATGGAATGAATATTATAATGACTGAAACGCTGTCCATTAAGACTACATAACCAGCTCTCAAATATATTTATCTGCACTAAAATCCTATTCACGACATTTTGTAATGGAATCAATACACATACGATTAAGACAATGGTTATGCTGTGATTTCGGCTATACTTGCATGTAAAATTGAGTTAGAAGCAATAGAATATATTTTTTTAACTGAAAGGGCTGCTCCTCTCTGCGCTCGCTGAACAGAACAGATGCAGAGAGAGGCGTATGGGCTGGGAAAGAGAGACCTCGCGCTTGTGCGGCAGTAGCGGAGACTAAATAAGGTTTGTCCACGAAAGTCACACTGTAAAAAAAAAATCCATAAAAAAACGGTTAATTTACTGGCAGAAAATTACCAGGACATTTTCTGTTAAATTTACGGACACTTCCTTCAACATTAAAACGGAAATTTCTGTAGATTAACATTTTCTTCCGTACCATAAACGGAAAATCCGTTATGCAGAGATTTAAATTTTTTTTAGCATAGGCCTCTTCTGTAGCAAATAGATCCAGCACAATATGTACAAATTGAACATGGTTTATTTTTACCTCATGTGAACATTCTTAAAAATGCGTTCACTAGCTTTTATTTGCCTTAAACAGGTGAAGACAAAAATATTATGACATCAATTTAACAATGTGAAAAGCACCATTGAAAATCTTTGTATTATAGAACAATTTTTAGTTTAAACAGCAACATGCAGAAAAAAGAAATCATGAACAGGTACTTGTACAATATTGGTGTTGCACCAAATAGTGGTCACAAAGAATAAATTATCAAATACATGGGGTAAAAATTAATACAAAGACAGGGCTGTCATTATTAATGACACCATTTTCCCATAGAACACAACATTATATAAAAAGCACAAAATGTGAATTTTGTCATCAGTTATTCTCCTTCATACCGTTTCAAATCCATAAGATTTCCAGTCATCTTTGAAACACAAATGAAGAGTATTTTTAATGAAATCTCTGTGCTTTCTGTCCCTCCACTGACAGCCTATGCAACTACCATTTCAACGTCCAATACAGTACAGCAGTCAGATTTCATTAAAAAGGATCTTCATTAGTGTTCCAAAAATGAACAAAAGTCGAACAGGATTGGAATGGGATTATTCATATAATATTATGGGTGAACTAACCCTAGTTAGATTACTAACCTCTTATTCATGCTAAATTATCTGCATCTACAATTGACATCGAAAAAAAAAAACTTTCTTGTACAGAAAATAAAGAAGAAAGATTTATGCACTCATGCCTGACATTTCAATGTTAAACTAAGAAAACTATACAATCCAAATTAAGATCAGGGCTCCAAGTGTTGTTGTGCATTTAGTATCTCTTGCCATGTGGCCGTTTGAGGAAACTACTTTTTTCTTTCTTTTGCTGCATTTTTAGTCCAAGTCCTAAATTGAGATTTGAAAAAAAAAAAACTCAAGTTTACACGGAATCTAGAAGTAGTTCATACATGAGTCTTGGAAGCGTAGATTGCCTTCATCTGAACCTTTGACGCTCATTCAGGATTTCTTCACAGGAAGACTGTTAATGACAAGAAATGAAAATGAATGAAAAAGTACAGAATAACACGCAGAACAGGTTGAGTTGAATTATTAAGTTCCAGTTTAAACATTGCTTATAAAATATCTGTTAAGTCATTCAGTTATCTTCAGATCACAAATCAAGATATTTCTGATGAAATCCGAGAGCTCTCTGACCCATGGGGAATGTGTGTGGTGCTGTTGACATAGACCCTGCATGCACTGCACCTTGTTTACTGGCAAATTAATGCACACGCATCCGTAGTGGTACTCTAATGGCGGCAGACTCTCCCAGGAGAGGATAAATCATTTAATAAAGTTGTAATTTTGGTTACTTTGCACACAAAAAGTATTCTTTTTATAAAAAATACAAAAAAAAGTAATATTTTTGTAAAATTTAAAAAAAAAATGTCACATGGACCATTTTAGCAATGTCCTTATACTATGTTTCTGTGCCTTGATCGTGTTAGGGCCCTTGCTGTCTATGCAGGGTCAGAAAGCTTTCAGATTCCAAATTTTGTTCAAAATGAAAATTCTGTAATATGATTTACATTTGCCATTTTCTACACTAGTTTTAATATGCAAATTAAAAACATTTAGACACTTTATAAGTTGCAAAATTAAAATGAAAATGTATTACCCAAGTTGATTAGATATGTTTAACATGTCCAAGCAAAAACTGTAGCAAAATTTTTGACATGCTTTTGACATTTTTCCTAAATGCATTTAGACTTGAGGGTAGAACACATTTTAATCATAATACCTCATAATAATTGTAGCAAAAATGCTGTGAGAATTTTAGAATGCATTCTGAGCCAAATGTGCAGCAAAATGATTTAAATCTTTATTTTTCTTAAATGCATTGACTCTTACATATAAGTAGTTTCAATAGCATTTTCATTTAATACCCTGCAATGAATTTGGTTTAAGTCAGTGTGGAGAGCGTTTGGTTGACTGAATATTGACTTATTGTGAGTCCTGTTGCCGAGCCCCATCTTGAAGTAGCCTAACGATTGACAGGCCAGGGGCGTGTTGCATTTTCAAACGCATTTCAAATCCACATTGACTTTTTATTCATCGCGAAGTATTAAGTGAAAATGCAATTGAAACATCTTGTATGTAAGTGTCAATCCACTTCTTCAATGCACTAAGAATAATAGAAATTTAAAACACCACTTTGCAGCACCTTTGGCTCAGAATGCATTCTGAAATTCTCACTGCATTTTGCTACAATTTTCACGCTGTATTATGATGAAAATGCAATCCCAAGTGTCCTACCCCCAAGTCAAAATTTTTTTAGGAAAAACTGCATTTAAATGATAATTTTACTACAGTTTTTGCTTGGATATATTAACCATATCTAATCAATTTGTGTAATATATGTTCATTTGAATTTTGCAACTTATAAAGCATTAATATATGTTTTTATTTTGCATATTAAAACTAGTGTAGGAAATGGCAAATGTAAACTATATAATAGATTTTTAATTTTGCACTAAATATTAAACATTTGTATGGGAAAATGTACATTAAAATACAGAAACACATTGCCGTTTTGCCACCCATATGCTTTCAGAAAATAAAAACTTAATAAAAAAAAACAGAATACAAACCCATGATAAGAATGCAGGGGGTGATTGGAATGCAAAGTACAGCAGCAATTATGACCTGTCAATAGAAAAGAAAACGAAAAGAAACACCATGAATGTCATGAACTACTGTCCCTTTAAAACATGACTCGCATAGACAGACATCTGACACAGACCCAACTCTTTACATCAGTCAAGACGTATTTAAGACTCATTTTGACAATTTTGCATGCTTTTGTCTGTGTAAGTGAGAGAGAACTCGATGCGCTCCTGGTGCGCTATCTGAAGTGGCATTCTCTGCGCGTGCACGACGTGTGCGTTCACGGACAGTGTGCCAGTAAAGTTACAGAATTAATTTATCGAGTGTGTGTGTGTGTGTTTAACATAAACAAGCCGATAAAATGTCTAAACCTACCTCGTTCGGCAGAAAAGGTGTGTTATTCTTGAAGAACTCCGTGATGTCAGATCTTCTCCTGGTCATATAATCTCTTTCAAATAAAAAGTCGTAACGTTAATGGTGTCTTCTTTTCTTGCCCATTACTCTGCCAGCTCCTGTTGAAGGCATAAAGCGCTCTAAACACAGTTGTAAGTTACCGCACTTCAGATTTAACGTTATCACAGTGTTAAATATCACCCCAGTAACGTTAATATGCCTGATGCTTTACGAGATGCTCATTAACAAATAAACGTTACACTGCATTAACAACAATAAAAAGTTAATAAATCTTTATTTATAAAACTGAAAGTGAGTACTGTAACACGTACCTCCATGCTGTATAACGTTAGAAGTATAAGATGAGACGGTTAACGTTATGCTGAAAATGTTGAATGCGACGGCTCCGACATCCATTTGCCAAACAAGCCAGGCAGCAACTAAGTTAACGTTAGTTTGTTACATTTAACAAAACATAATTTACAAAGGAAGAGTAAGAACCATTCTCAAAATCCTAAATCCGACTTTAAAATGAGATTTTGACCGAGAATATCTTCGTGAATAATGGCGCCTGCTCAAACACTGGTTTCGCGCCGATTGTCGCCTGAGCTTCTTGTACCCACAATGCAAAGCGTAATTTTAAAAAATACGGAGAAACACCTGTAAAAAGAAAATACGAACAATTCCTTTAGATTATTACGGTAAATTGTACTGTATTTTTACGGACTTTTTTTTACCGTGCACTAGATTTGTCGCTAGTCGCTTTTTGGGGAAAAGTTGCTTGGGGGGGTCTGAAAAGTCACTAAATCTAGCGACAAAGTCACTAAATTGGCAACACTGTTCTCAGCATCAGGCGCGTGAGGTGTCATCTTCCTTTTCTTGCTTTATGGCAGATTGGAGACTTATAAGTGCATTACCGCCACCTATCTCTCAAATGGACCATTGGCACTCTATCTACAATCTCAATTAGGAGTGTCAATGGTCCACTTGAGAGATAGGTGGCGGTAATGCACTTATAAGTCTGTGATCCTCCATAAAGCAAGAAGAAGATGAATCCTCTTCATGCGCTCTGATGAGAACAAGCACAAAAGGACACTCTCAGGAGAGCTGAATCAGAGGTAAAACATGATATAAATACTGTTTGTGCTCTACTAAAGAAACAAAGTCATCTACATCTTGGATGCCCTGGAGGTAAGCAGATAAACATCAAATTTTCATTTTTGGGTGAACTATCCCTTTAATGATGGGTTTGTTTCTTACAAACATGCTGCTTTTTACTTCACATGATGTTTATTGATTGACTGGAGTCGTGTGGATAACTTGATAACTCTCATTCTGACGGCACCCATTCACTGCAGAGGATCCATTGGTATGCAAAGTGATGTAATGCTAATTTTATCCAAACTTATGAATGAAGAAACAACCTCATCTACATACTGGATGGTCTGAGGGTGATTCAATTTAGCTAATTTTCATTTTTGGGTGAACCATTCCTTTAGGAATCACTGAGCTTCACATACAAATATGTGATGAAAATAATTGTATTACCTACTTCTATGTACCTTTTATTTAAACAAACTTTCCCATGAAATGACCCGAGTCCAGTGTGTTTACAAAAGACATGTTTAAGGTGATTACTTAATCAGGTATGTAAGGATTCAAACTGCAACCATTTGAAATACCCTACAGTTGTTCTTGGAGAGATGACGTAATCAGTTTGTTTATGTATAATTAGCACCTTCTGGAAACTGTACTGTCATCTGTAATATTTTTCAGGGCAAAGAGTAAAACAGGAAGAACCTACTAATTCATGTTGTGTAATAATGACTTGGAAAAACAAAAACAAACAGACACGTACACATATCCCGAAGTACTGCTTTGAATATAAGAATACAATGTTAAGAATGTAACTTGAACTTGGCTTCCTGTTCCGGGACTGTATCCTTGGCCTGTATCATGTTTTGAAAGAGACAGGGTATGTACCACTTAAACAACAAGTTGTTCTGCCAGCAATGAATTGTATTTTTAGGCAACTGAAAATCACTATGCAAAACTCAAAATAGGCAGCAGAATTATATTCAAATTTATTTTAGATTCATCACTTATATTTCAGTACACATAATTTAGTGTTATATTAAATGTCTAACTACTATGTACTTAAAATGTATTAAAATGTGCATATTGCAAAATATAATACATAACATACTGCTATGATATAGCCAATTACACTAATATTATAATTACACTACAATAATACATATCATTATAATTTTAATTTGCTAGTATTTTATTATTATTATTATTATTATTATTAAAACCATCAACCCTGTAACTTTTTTTAAAAAAAGCACAATTATCCCAACACATATTAAAACTTTTAAGATCCATTAAATTTAACATCACTCAAATAGATATTTTTTCCTGATAGAATGTTTAAAAGAAGAACAACAAAAAAATTCTTAAAAGAAACGTAAACTTTTCAAAATGGAGGGTGAGACAGATTGTAATCAACTGTGACTTTTACGTAATTGTGAATATTTACGCAACAGTTTGGCAGTCTCGTAACCCCCTTCTTCTTCCAGAGAAGCTGAAGTGTTCCGTACACAGAGGTGTGTTGCAGCAACCGCACACTGTTACCGTATATGTGATCGGTGTATAGGGTGAGTGTAAGTTTACGGTGAACGGGAGAGAAGAGCTTTTCTGACCACCTCCGTCTCCCTTATCGGTCATTTCGGCAGGAGCGGAGGCTTGTGTATCATCATGATGAACAAAAACGTGACTAGGCACCCAAAGCTCCGTGTTATGCAACTGCTGACCTACTAACACACATTCGAGGACGACAAGAGGAGAAAGTGTGTGTGTGTAGCTTACGTGTGTGTAATAGACGAAAACTGGAGCAAAGCCTACGACATAACACAAGGACGTAGAGGGAGGGAGAGATAGACGGTGAATAGCAGCACATTCAGGGAGTCACATTAATCGACACAAAGCCGGTGAGTGGATCACGACCCACGCAGGACATTTTCAGCCCAGACTGAAGTTGTGAAAGGACGAAAGACCAGAATCGGGACGATAACCCGCATAAAGAGGCACGGAGGAGAGATTTAAGAATAGAAAGAGGATTCTTCCGTTTAACAAAAGGAATGCGCTATTTCACTAAGGTGAGTTCAACTGCAGTCGGTTTATCATATCATAGCTCATAATATGTGCTGTATGTATTCGGTTTTACAGAGCTTGTAGCAGGCTAAGCAGTTGTAGGCTAGGCTCATACCTTGCAACGTGGTCAGGGTATGTTATTGTTCACATGGAAACGGACTCGGAGTCGGCATGACTGACTAACGTAACCTTAATTCTTTGGTTTTCAATGATTTTTACCCTTTGTTTATTTTTGCATGCTGTAAACTGTAAGGTAGCGACAGATTATCTCGCATAGTGCTTTGTATACATATTCACATTCAATGTCAAGGCGAGACGGTCGTGGCGTGGGGGAGGTGGTGATCATTACGAAATCCAAACGCACGAGTGACTGGGGTCAGTTAATGTCTGTGCATTGCGGTGGCACTATTCCCCTTGCATTTCAATAAGTAAGTTGTGGGTCGGCATTTCTACAAAGCATGTGGTTGTAAAATAACGTGTGGCGACTTGCATCCCGGTAGCATAATGCGTTGAGATACTTTTTGGGTTGCACGATGTTCAGTGGCAAACAGATAGAGACATTTCTTCAGATTCGCGAGCTGTTCAATTAACACGTCACCATAATTAATTAAATCCTTGTAATGTGAGTGCGTGTCTCGTAGGTTATTGTGCAGTGTGAAACGACTTAAAAGTTTTTGTTGGAAAAGATAGAGGCATGTTTAGTAAAGCAAGACTAGCAGACTATTGTGCAAGTCCTTCAGATGTTTAATAACTGATCATAACTCACTGTGATGCAATACTCATAGCATGCTTGGCTCATAAAGACTGACCTACTCCCAAACTAACTACACTTTAACAATTTCACCTCTCCCTGTTCAGCAATGCCAGGAATCTGAAACTGCCTCACATTGCTCCCAAACTTCTGGCCATACTGAGCATCAGTCTGAAAACCGAGTGACATTCGTGCAATTGATGAGTTAATTCTTCCACAACATAATCTAATCTATTGTGATTTCAACATTAACCCCTGTAATTAAGAGTCTAGCCAACTCACTATCTCTCAGTCTTACTGGCCTACTTGGCCTTTAGGTTGGAAGGAAAGACTGGAGGCGTAACAGTTTTGCCTGCATGTGACTGGGCGAACACATGCAGGGAAGCTTCCAGTTGTAAACACTAACTTGTGTTTTTTCCAAGAAACTTATTCTTGGAAGAGGAAATTTAAACAAGCTAAGGGAACCAATAACACAAATGTGCATGTGGTCAAAATATTTGTAGGATGGTTATGTCTTCCTCCTCATTCTTTGAAAATCATTACTATCCTAATTCAGTAATCTACCATAAAATAAATGTTTACAGAGATTTATTTATAGCAACTTAGGTGTCTGAACTTAGCTAAGCATGTCCTAAAATGATCCTTGACTGATAACAATCTGGCATCGAGCCACAACCTGCAATCTGAACTGCGCAGTACCTCATGCTCTGATGAGGGATATTACAAAAGATGGACCACATCGGACAATTCTTGTGCTGTAAGAGCAGAATCCCTCATTTTAAAACCTTCCTCCTCTTCTCATTGCATTTCAGGAAAATGCTAGTGCATTTGATGCGTATCAGTGCATCACTGGTGTGATTCATAGCCCAGTTTAATTTAATATTCTGATGCTGACGTATTCGCTCTTTTTTCGTACCTCTGCAGTGCTGGTAAATTCCTGTCTCATCCCCAGTTGGAATCCTTAACTCCTCCCTCACCCAAGCACACTATTTTTGGTAGGCACTATAATTCCTCCCCACTTAATGCACTCACTCACAGACACACACCCGGGCACGCACACACCGTTGCCGCCCCACTGACCTATTTTACAACACGTTGTTGGACCCAGTGCGAGCACGCACCGTATTTACGGAGCAGCTGGTTTCTAGGTCAGTGGGACACGCGCAACGTCCAACGCCCTCCCCAGTGCTCTCATTTGCATTCCTACGGAAAAATGGCCATGCATGGACAAAATAATCTGTGCTTCCATGTTCTCAGTATGCTCGGTCCCCACAGTGCTGTGTGCCTAACCACCATGGACAATGTTACACACAAATGTAGAAATACTACTAAAATACTACTAAAGTAATACTCACTCGTGTGGTTGAAGATAAGGGAAAATTAAATAGGGCTTAAACAAAACAGGTGTATGCAAAGTTCTATGTTTGCTTTTGAGAACAATGGGCTGTTTATTTTGTAAATTTTTGTTCCTCTTCCTCTTTTTAGTGTTGAACTGTGAGAATGCCTGGTGTTGAGGTTGTGTTTTAGCGATGGTGCAATAGCTGTGTGTGGTTATGTAGCATGATTTCAGATTCTCACAGTAAGCTGGACTAGCTATCAAATCAAAGACTAAGTCCTAATAAAAAAAAACAAAAAACATAAATTGTCAGTTAAAAAGTTAGTTGTCTACATGAAGTACTCATTATTATTAGTAAACCAAAAGTTCTTAGTTACACTGTCAATAAATGATGTTTGGATCACAAATAAATGATAAAAAGAGAATAAGGGTGTCCCACACCTTTAGTTCTCTTCTGTTGTGCTTCCTTTGCCTGCAGTCCTGGCAGGCAGTCAGTCAGGTGTCTCTAATTATGTGACAGTGCAGTATCTTACACAATAAATGTCCTACTGCAGCATGGAGTGATCACCTACTCGCTGTGCTACTCTACTCTACTGACATACATTTCTCTAGAGCTCGTAGGACAGAGGAGAACAGATGTGAAATGGAACACTGGGATGTTTCCGAACTAATAGAGAGAATACATTTTTCTATTGCATCTTTTTACATTCATCCATGGTATTTGGCTATTTATCATTAAAGCTGCAACTTTTGAATGCAGATTGTAAGGAAAAGGTCTTCACGAAACCCTCAAATTAAGTTAATTGCTTGTTCTAATTAAGTGATCTGAAGTAACTTCTAAAGTGTTCTAATAAAGTAGAACACTTTAGAAATAACATACTATTCATAATAACTTTATTCTGCTCTTTTACTTTTTGTTACCTTTAATTCTGTAACATCCCTTCTTGTAGACATTTCAGTAAACATCCTGTTTCATTGTCTTTACAGATGTGTTCTTCAAAGACTGGGATAAAACACTGAGCTGAGACGGATCTAATCCCAGCCTACACTGCCACCTCACCCATCAAGAACAAGGAGCTTTGCCAAGTCAAAAAAGAATTGGTCTAAATTAAGAAAGAACTGAAAGCAAGCTTAAAAAAAAAGACGACAACAACTATCCCAACCAAACTAAACTTGTCCTATCCAATGTCGGTTGTTTTTGTAGCCTTTCATATTTTTCTTATCTTTTTGACCAGTCTGTATACTTGACTGGTAAGAGTAGGAGGAAAAAAGCATCAGTCAGAAATACGTGCGGTTCCTCTTTGGAGGAAAAAACAGAACCTTGTACATCATTGTACGTAGTGACAGTTACGTGTGTTTTTGAAGTGTTACTCAGAAAGAAATACTTTTCAGAATTAAAATATTAATTTTCAATGTCAACTGAGTGCCAGTTATACAAACTGGCCTTAACAGGACCACAATGGAAAGCCTAAATCTTCCTACCCAAGACAACAGTTCCAGTTTGGAAACGTTAGAAACATTCTCAACCTACAGTGACAGTTTACCATCACCCCAAATCACCAGCCCTCCTCGTCAAGGTCGACTAGTAAAACCAAAACCCAATATGACCTGTCGACGAAAGCGAGAGTTCATCTCAGATGAAAAGAAAGATGCATCATACTGGGAAAAACGACGCAAGAATAACGAGGCTGCCAAAAGGTCAAGGGAGAAGCGCCGACTCAATGATATGGTGTTGGAGAACAGGGTAATGGCACTAAATGAGGAGAATGTGCGGCTGAAGACAGAACTTCTGCAATTGAAACTAAGATTTGGACTCATAAGCTCTGCCTCTTACATGGAGAAGACTCAGCAGATCAGGAATCGTTCCGAGGCAGCAACTAATGGAGCTAATGGTAATGGAGCATCTTCCGGAAATCCATATTATTCAAGCAGTGGATACTCCAGTGCTTCTCAGGTCATGATGAACTCTGATTCTTCAGAGGCTGAACAGCCAACCAGGAGTGAACGCCACACAACTTTACCCAACTACTCCCCATGTGGATCACTGTCTGACATGTCTGATGGATCTTCACGGGACAGTCCTGAACCTATAAACTTTGATGTCAAACACGAGAGCTCTGGAATGGACATTAACAGGCTTGAGGCGAGTGTTCTTAATGGCATGTTCAATGGCCATCAAAGTTTTGGACAACTGGAGGATCACCAAGCGCAAGAAATGGAACAGCAAGAAGGTGTCAACAACCCAGCCCCCCCATCAACCACGCCCCAAAGAAGTGTCATCCTCTTTCGTTCCGGAAGTAGCTCGTACCCTGTTGAGAGCCAAAGGGTTGAGGACATGGAGCAGCAGGTGGCATCCCAAACACAACAGAATGGGCAAATCACAAATTTTACTCAAACGGGGTGCAATCTACCAATAAGACCGGATGGTTTAGAGACTCTTTCAGAGGTTGCACAGCAGCTTTCCAGGAGGTCTTTGGATTCCCCAAGCTATGAATTCACTAACGACAAGGCAGATGCTGGGGAGAGCAGGCGGTTTGTCATACAGCAACAAGACCTGAGTGTTCAAGGACAATGGAGAAGTCAGCTTCATGAGGGCACTCCAAATTCTTTTGCCCCAGATTTGCTTAATGAGGCTGGAAAAGCCCCCATATACCAGCGTTCCAATCCCTACCTCGGCACTCTGAACGAGGAGCCACCAGTGCTAACGTATGAAGGTTGCCCAAAAGCAGATGGGTTCTACCAAGAGCACTCCACATCAGGCAAGGACACCTCCTCTAGTGATGGAGACCCACGAAGCTCAGATAAGGAAGCCTCCACTGACGATGAATCTCCCTCATCCTCTTCCTCTGATACTGGTGGATATCACACCAACCACCAGTCAGCAACCTCACCCACCATGGTAGCCAATGATGCTTACCAGTATGGAGACAACCAAGGTGAAATGAAAGGCACTGCTCTGCCACACAAGCTAAGGCTCAAGTATAGAGCACTATCTAATGGTGGGTCCCAAGACGTCCTGGCTACAACAGCTGCTACGTCACCTGATTCCGCTCTGCCTCAGCACCCATACTTGGCGCTAGCGCAGGTAAACCAGCAGCAAGGCAGCAGCTCTGGAAGCAAGGAAGGGGAGAGTGAAACAACAGATGAACTTTGCACACAACAGTCTCCTTCCAGAGAGAAGGGAGAGGAATGGAAGGAAAGTGCAAAGAGGAGTTTAGGAGGACGAGGTAGCAGAAACAAGAAACGTGACTGAAACTGGCACATCACATCCTTTACTAGAGTTAAGACAGGACATGAGAAATGTCACCTAAATGAAAATGGTACCAATTAATTGCATGAAAGTCTATTGCTTATACGTAACAACAACAGGAAAGTAACTTGTGTTCTTGGTCCGTTTTCTTATCAAAAGCGTTTCTGTGACCTTTTTAATGCAGCTCTGTTCTTTAACTCTTTCATAAGCACTTAGCTGTAACTCGAAGAAGTTACGAAGAGGAAACTGAGCTCTTTCAAATGATCTTTTTCCTCTTTCAAAACAAACCTACAAAACTGTATAACAACCTTTGACTTCACCTTTGAATTTTTACATATCTCTACCATGTTTTGTAGCTTAAATAATGGCTAGTCACTGAACCCAAGTAGTTTTCACCACAGGTTCATGGAGTTAAAGGCACAAGTCCTTTTCTCCCTATTGATTTCAGGAGGCAAAACTTTAACAGATTTATTGTCTCTCTCCTCTGCCTTTGGAATTAAGCATTATTGAAGCACTTGGATTATTATAATACTGTGACATGACTAAACATATCATATTTCAATATATTTTATGAAAAAAAATGACATGTCAATCTTTGAAAGTAGAAAAGTGGGAGAAATTTTTACGAACACTGTCTACTTATTACTGTTTGAATTCCTGTATAGTCCTTTCCTATTGTTCATATCTGATGCTTCCATTATATTTTTTAAATCATCGTATTTATGTCCCTGTATCACTTCATGTGAGAGAATGTTCTCTTCATAGTGTTTTGGTCATTCATAGGTCAAGGTTTACCAATCAAAAAACACTTTTCTTACATCACATTACTATATTGCATTACTGTAAAGGAGCTTGATGGACTGACCCTCTCCCAAGGTCACTGTTACCAATCCTTTTTTGAAAAAGTCTGACATTTAGCCAAAATAGAGTTAAAGTCCTTTCAGAAACATCAAGGCGTTCTCTTCTGAGGCCGAAATAAAATGCGGACTGTATAAAGTGTAAGATATATCATTACCATCTCAAGATGGTAGTGTCCTCTGTGGTCAGGTTTCAGAGACGCCTCACATGCTACCTCATGAGAAGAAACGGTTGAGGTTACGCAGAACTGAAGAGTTTCTCCTTTGGTGCGTGTAGCCCATTGCATCATCATACCCATTAACTGTTGTGTATAAAAGTTAACACACAGTAAAATGCTGCAGCACACAATTAAGTGTTTCCTAGACACAAATTCATTTCCATTAGTTGTCTTTGTAGAATATACCACAGCTGAAAGCTGCTTCTGCACTGAATTTTTTTCATCAGATTTTATACAATCTGTGTTTATTGTTCCCAAACAGGTGCCTGGCACTCGCCATTATGTAAAAAGTGTACAGACAAATTCTCTCTTTTGAGTATTTTAAGTTTGTATCAAGTTTATTTTGGCATTCTATAATAATTATTATTATTATTGTATTTTATTTTATATTCCAATGCTATTATTCTTTTTGGGTTAAGATTTCTTGTGTCTGTTGTCTGTTGACCTCAATGTGATACAGTATGTACGTATTTTCATGTCCTGTTCATCTATTTCTTCTCTGTACCCTGGTGTATTGTGTGGTATTTACTGAAGTTTTAAGAAGAAAAAAAAGAAACAAAAAGATGTTTGTTAAAAGAGGTGGGCGTACCTGTCAAGGTGCTCAGAATGACACTAAAAGATTGGAAAGAAAAATAAAACACGTTGTATGTTGAATTTAAGTTGCCTAATGTTGTTTATACCACTAAGCAACCCCCTCACAAGCCTTAATGCCTCATTATGAAGTGTTACCATAAACAATACCAGCCTGCACTTGCTCAAGATTTAAAACCAGACCAACGGAAAATCAAACAGACTTTATGGTTCCAGCTTCTGACTTTTCCTCTCCCCTCCTAGCACCATACACTAATTGAAATGAGAGCTCTGCAAATGCATAGGGACACTTTGTACTCCTGCAGGGCACAAGAGTCATCCAAGATGATGTAACACTGGCCTAGTCACAGCCCAAAGACAGACACACACACATATCCGGCAGGCTGTGAACGAGTAGAAGTACACAGAAAAATGCCTTAATTGTCTCTCTTCCAAATATGCATTGATGGATTAAATTACCAATGCTGTAAAAATGTAACTGCTTATTCTAATTTAAAGGAATATGAGATAATAGGAAATGAACATGATATAGCCGGTCACACTGTTCATTGGTCGTGAAAATATACTGAAAGCACAAGCACTTTAAAAAAAAAAATAGACCAGAGAAGAAAACAAGTTATGTAGCTGTTCTGATATCAACTGGCATTATAAAAGGATTGCTTGAATTCAGGTCATAATCCAATCTTTTCAACCACCTGATCCCAAGGAGTTACATGTGGATTTCACACTAATTCTTTCCTGACATACTCATTTTCAACCGTTAACGATTACCTGTCATCTATTTATTAATTTATTGCTCCTGGTAGACTGCCAGTTTGTTATATCACTTACTCTGTCCGGCATTAAATAATATGCATGGCTCTTACACAACCTGCCATACAACCTTCATCTGAAAGTACTACCTGTTCTACAATAATTCAACTACAACTGAACAGCCATATTTCAGAACAGACAACATCTGTTATGACCGCATTCATTAAAAGGTGTCTAATTTTGTGGGTGTGTGTGTGTGTTGTTGATGACCTCACACGCTGCACTAGTGGTTGCTAGGGAAGTGAGAGCTGACGCAAGAACAAAAGAAAGGTGACTTTTAGCAAGAGCTGCAGTGCTTTGTTCTCTTCGCTGGTCTTTTTTTCATTCTTTTTCCCTCTTTCCCCCCTTTTTTTATTTGTTTGGAGTATGCGGAACCTTACGAAAGCAGGTCAGTGGAAAAGTAGGTCAATGTGAAGGGGAGGAGAGGGATGAAAAAAGGGGAATTCAGACAGAGTGAGGGTTGGAGAAGAGAGAGGGTGGAGGTGCGGATACGTCATCAGCCTGCAGAGAGCTTAAAGAGGAGTAAGCAGAAAGCTGCATTGTGATCCCATTAATAACTGAACTACACACATCTGACTGAGAACCTGAACAGCATTCAATTCAATACTGAACAACAAAAACACACATTTGATGTGCTGCTGAGAAACGTCACCAAGTAATTGTTAATGGTTTGCAGCAGTGCTTGACTTCTAGTCCTTTAATGATTCATACACCTTATCTAAGGGAAACAGGGACTATTTGCATATAAAATAATACATTATGCAAATAATATAGAAAGACAAGAAGAAGAAATTATCATTAATGTTCAGTTGCTCAGCACATTTCATTCACAAGTGCTTTGCACACTGGGGTCCAATTGCTTTGCTACGAATCATATAATAATGCAACTTGAGATTCATTTAAAAAAACTAAAATAAAATGTTTTCCACAGGTTTGTGCAAAACCTGACGATCCATTTCCTACCATGACAATTCTCTAAAAGTTTAGCATGGTAATATACATGCTAATGCCAATGTGTTTGGTCTTGGCAGAATAGTTCTGCTTCTGATGCTGCAGAGCAAGTACCGGTACTTGCTACTGCCAATACATGCATGGCATGCTGCTGTGAGCATGCAAGAAATACTGCTGCTGCACATATAACACGTATGAGACAACCCCATGTAAAACATACATGAAATCAACCCATAGCTGATCTATACAGGTGGAGCTGGGGAAGGTGGAGGATTTCTGAAGGGCATTGCAACTGCTACAGCAAGCACTAGCCGAGTTTTTGAATGCTTGAGCAGCAAGCTCATTGGCTGCTGATACAATACGAACCAATCAGCTTTGCCATGTGAATAATGATGTCATTATGTAAGATTGAGTTAGACCAGAACTTTATATTTTGCTGAGAATGTTTCAAAGAACATCTTGTGCTTCAAAGACTGCAAGGAAATCTGACCTTTTGTACAAAGGTTCACAGGTAGAAATAATGCAGTTTAAATTTCTTATTAATTTTATGGGTTTAACTCATCTGTTTACTAAAACATTCAGATTCAATTTTGAATCCCAGATTTTCAAAGTGCACTGAGAATTTTGGAGCCCACTACATATAAACGAAAGAGCAGAAGCAGGACAACTAGGAAAACTAGAACAGAAAAGGCAAGCAGAGAAAGGAAGGAGGAAAAGTGAAATGAGGAGAGGAAGAAGAAGGAGGAAAAGAGGCCAGAGAGAGGAATGGAGTGGGAAGAGATGTTCTGTCTCTGAACATCTGCAGGAGTGCTGGGATTCCAGATCACAACATAAATCTGGTTATGTAACTGAGCTGCCTAAGAAGTAGGTCAAAAACAGAGAGCGCAAACAAGAGAAGAAGTGTCTGAGCGTGTATTTGTGTCATGTGGAACAGTTATTATAATGTAATGATGTGCGTGCGTATAAGCAGGCTTATATCACATATGACGGCATCACAGGATGTGTACTAATAAGGGTATGAGTGAGTGTCTAAGCATTGGTAAGAGTTTAAAACAGGCAGTGTGATTCACACAGGCAGATCAGAATGTAGGTCAGCCAGCCCTACCCATACCTATGAACCTCTCAATTTTGTTCTCTCTTATTCGCCCTTAGGTCATTCAACATTCTCTCAAAGTCTTTATGCGCTCTCTTTCCTTTATCATTTTAGTAGTGCTTACTGGGACAATTTAGTAAGTATTTCATGATAATTACTGACAGTGTGTACTATTTACACTATTTTTTTTTACCGTTCTTTCATTTAAAAATAAATAAATAAAACATGTAAAATGAATTGTTTGTAAAAAATAACAATATTTGCTTTGAAATTTTCTAATCACTGACTGATTGACAAAGAAATGTATACTTTATTAATACCTTTATAAAAGCACATAAAATTAATGAAACAGTAAAGATTTAAAGAATATGCAGAAGAAATGTTTCTTGAGCATCACATCAGCATATTTGAATGATTTCTGAAGAAAATTCCATTTAAAAAAATATTTAAAAAGTAAACAGTTATTTTTCTGTTGTACTGTACTGTACTGTACTGTATTGATAAAATAAATGCTGACATACTGTCAAAAACATAAACTATTATTGACTTCTAACTCTAACATTTGAATGGTAGTGCAAATTTAATATGAAGACTAGTTTATTATTATTATTATTATTATTTTTACAACTTTTATAAGTGTTAAATGACAGCAAAACTTAAATTTACAATTTTATATTCCATATACAGAGTCAACCAATGGTGAAAAATCAGTTGATGACCAACATGGTATCAAGATATTGTATTCCAAGATGTTGCTATTTAATTGTTAGTGCATTATGGGTTGTTTTAAGTTAATAATATACAGTATAGCCTACAGTACCCACTTTATTTGTAAAAGCAGAAGTAAGCTGTTTTCTGTGAATTTGCAAGACTTCTGATTTACTAGCATCTGTAGGGAAATAACGAGAACAATAAAAAAGTGCAGTAATGGTAACTGTTTGGTCTACAAACCAATGTGTTTATAATTAAGAAACACCAGTTTGCAATATCAAGCAGCCAAAAAATGGCTGGAAGTGGATGACACATTAAACTGATGATGCATATTACTCTTTTTATTAATGATTAACCAACAACCTATAAACAACTCAGAATGCACTAACAATCGCATAGCAACATGAAATCAGTACTTGTAACCATCACACAATTTCCTCAGAAATCCTGCTGCACCCATTACACACCACATTTCTGTCATTATCCTCTCTTTTGTAATCAGTTCCTTTAATCAAACCCAAATCGTCCCAAACAAAGAACAAACTTATATTGACTGATGCCCTATATCCTCCTGACTCCCAGCTATGGAGTTCTGTCTTCTGTAGAGGACATTATATTTTAGTGAATTTCTCTGAAACCTTACATGTCACCATTGACGTCTGGATGTCCTGTAAAGAGCACATTCAGGGATCTTCAGAGATACCAAATCTAAAGCTTTCATAACAAAGTTGAGAATCATCTTTATACAATGTTTGGTATAAAAAACATTTTGAAGGGTAGAAATAAATCCTTATGGTAACGACAGCACATTTTCACTTTTACAGCGTACAATGAAAAAAACAAAGTGTTATTTTTGAAGGAACAGATGTCTATCAGTGCCATATATCAAACATGAGATTTATAGTTCACATTTATTTGTATATCATTTTTCACAATAAGTATCATTTTAATGCAGCTTTTCAGAAAGTGCACATTTCTACATTACAATCAAAATGTTGCCATGTTTAACCTTGCCTTAATGATATTAAGTGTAAGATGTAAACGCACACCTAACCTTGACAAACTGCAAATGCATAAGTGTACTTTTACGCCATTTGATCTTAATACATAATCAGCACCAATAAAAGTTCAGTAGCAGCTCTTTATTATGTCATGCACACCAACATCAGATCATCCCATTATCTAAGCAAGGCCAAGATTATAACACCTATAAAAGAAAGGATAAAAGAATGTCTCAGTCCTGAAATAACGAAAGAAAAGAGGCTGGAATTGCAAACAAAGTGCGTGACTGAGGTTACAAAAAGTCAAAGAAAGTGGGGCAGAAGTGTAAGTGAGGACTAGATTTCAGCTCATCCAGTAAATGCGAAGGATGAATTAGGCCACCAGAGCAATGAGTCAGCACAGAGTTATGCAATGTGAGCGCGCTCAGGGTATTGCCACACTCTGTGCGTAAGAGGGAAAGAGCAGGTATGGAGAAAGAGAGAGAGAGAGAGAGAGAGAGAGAGAGAGGTTGTTTTGCATGCACGCATCTCTGCATATGTGAGAACATGACTGACATATGTTCTGGGGAAACTGTGCATGGGTGCAACAGCTGCCTTCAGTGTGAGGCTGAGGACCATAAGGTTTGTAGGCAGATTGTGTTACTTTGCATATTATTGTTTAAATGTGAAAGGCAGCGAAATATGGTTCAACTGCTCTAAAAAAAAGCACTTAATTAAAAAGGCATTATTCTACAATCATAAATCAATACTTCCAGAATGTGTGAAGCATTGTACACTCACAGTTTCTGCATCAATATTTCACTTACAAGAACACTTCATATTAATAGAGCAGCACTTGAGCTCTATGAAGTCCAGACCACTATCCTCTTGACTTATCGCTCTGTGATCGCAGTTATTTCATGGAATTAAATGTGAAACCACTTCCTTACAGACGGACAATAATTATTCACATACAGCTCATTCTAAGAAGAGTTCCAAAATGCTAAATGATTATTTCATTCTGGATATTTAATTGTTTGTGTCCTGTTTTATATTTTCATTACCCTTGTTGTCATCAAACCGTTAAGTTTATTTAAAAATAGTAATAATTCAATAATACTGTTTAATGTAATCTTTAGCGAGTCTATGCATATCCTATTAAATATATATTTTAAAATATTATGAAATCTGATTATAAAAATAATTACACACACACACACACACACACAAACACACACACACACTCACACACATATATATATATATATGGTTTTACATATTTTGGTTAAAAAAAACCATTTCATTCAAAAGTTGGGGGTAAAATAAAAAAAAGAAGAAGAAAGAATTACTTTTATTCAGCAAGGACACACTCAACTGATTAAAAATGACTCAAGACAAATGATTTCCACTTTAGATCAATTCTTTTGAACTTTCTAATCACCATATAATCCTGAAAAGATGCATCACGCTTTCCACAAAAATATTAAGTATTAAAAACTGATAACAAAGCAACTTGCATTATGTTTTTGAAAAATCAACTCTCATATTTTCTTGTAAATTTAAAAGCAATGTGTTGACAATCAGATGACTTGGGAAAAAAGTAATCTGATTATATAACTCGTGTTACTTGTAATGCATTATCCCCAACAACGTGAATTTAGTACTTAACTACAAAACCATTGATCACAGTCCAATTTCATGGCCGTGTCAAGCTCCTGCTGTAGTAACTGATTTACATGAAACTCAGATGTTCAGTAGAGCAGCCCACCTCGGCTTGCATTTTAAACATAACTAGATGGGCTAAAACTGGAACTAAGGGGGTCTCGGGCCCCTCTAGCTCCCCATAATTCAAACACTGATTTGAATCTCTCTGTGGTCACTTTTACCCTTGGAGCTAGATAGCATTAGTCACATACAGTACTAGAAGTACAGTAGTGCCACAAGCATCTTAAACCGATTATCCATTAGCATCCGTCTCCTCCTTCTGTCCAGTTAACCTGCAGCTGACAGATCCTGCCAGATCCCCTCGTGTGGCCCAGCACAACACTAGTCCCTTATACAGCTCAGTCTTGACCTACATACTTGCAGACATACACATGCTAACTGAAAAATGCTCTAATCTTTGAGACATGTAAGCTTCTTTAGAGCAGAAGCTTTGATAGTGCACTTTCAGCCATAACTGAATTAATGAGGAAGAAAGAAATTTACCATGAAGTTTTTATGACCTAAAATTAATTGAAAGCTGTGATGCACAATATATTGGTACCACATTATACCAGTAATCTGGCAGTTTAAGATGTTTTATCACTATTTGCCAGTGTTGGATATTTGATTGTGCATTTTAATTTATAAAATGTTAGATGACCTCTGCCATATCATCTAAGCTCACTTAGATGTTAACCAACCACTAAATATTTAATAATTTTAAATGTAATCTTTAGCAAATAAACATCCATATTTTCATACTATACATTGTAATGTTGTAAAGCTTAAATTCCCTTATAGCATTTAATATAAATGATTTTAGGTTTTAAACGTTCTATTTTTAATTTATTTACATTAAATAGTATTGAATTTTAATCATTTTAATAATCAGCCATAACATGAAAATAAAACAGGCTTATTAAATTGGCAAGATGCATCCCTGACATTCATATAAATTTTAACTTAAAATCTAGAAAAGAATGATGTTAGAATAAATTTGTATGGAAGACTGTTTCCACTATGACTTTTGTGCTCAGAATTGGAGTAAGAATCACAAAACACATGTCAGAATTGTAATATACAAACTCGAAACTGCAAAAAAGTAAGTTAACATATTTCCATAAATTTGCCAACTACCCAAATATTAGGCTTCTCAGGAAACTGGGGACGTTCTCAGAACTTGTTTATGTTCTAGCAAGGTTCTCTCTAAGTTATGAACAAATGTTCTCTCACTAAAATGTATCTACATTTGTTGGTTCATAATAATGTTCTCAAAATGTTAGCACAAAAATGTTATTCATACATCATCCATGCAACATTCCTGCCGATTGGTTGTCTAATACTTTTTAAAAGCAACTATTTGTTTCAGAATGTTCAGTAGTAACACTGTCATAATGTTTACAAATGGAAAAAATGGAATGTTTCCTCAAGATTTGCATAAATGGACTTTTCGAACATACAGAAATAACATTTTTCAAAACTTAATTGGAATGTTAGTAAACCGTTCCTAGAAATTTTTGTAAGCTGGGTAAACACTGTGGAAATTCAATCAATTAATTTAAATATTCAAATGGATTTAAAATGTACTGCCAGTTAAATGGTCTATATTTTAGTAAACCATCTCTCATCTCTCATATTATACTATCCATCCACACTTAGACCAGGCCAAATAAGGCATTTCTTGAAAGGCTGTGCTGTCTCACAAGAGACTCAGGGAATCATGATAATGGGTAACAGAGCTTCATATCTATAGCCAAACAAACCCACTAAACACACCCCAGGACCCCCAGGACCTGTTGGGAGAAAGCTCTCGGAATCACACGAACAACAAAAGAAGTCTGTTTACAACAGCACTATCTTCTTCTCATCCTCTCCAGCGCTTCCAGCTCACAGCCCATACTGTCCTGATCTTTTCACTCTAATCAAAACACCTGGGATGTGCGAACATGTGACTGAGAGCTCACATGAGGCCAGACGCTCTGTGTGAGGCTGAGTCAGACGAGGAAGAGACTGTAAAACCAAAGGTAACAGAAGTCAACACACAATTACACACTCGCTTAGACCAACAAGGCTCTTAAACAGGCTGGAACTGTAAACTAACCACATATTCAGGCGAGTGCTTTCCAACATTGCATTTTTTTTTTTTTACTGACATCATCATGTCTGACAACAGCATATGAGCAAACTGAAAATATGAGTCGAACTGACTCATAATGCAAACCGTGCAACTTTCATAAAAGTTTAGAATCTCATGCACCTTTTTTGCACTTTGTAAGACGTCTTTCGTTTCAAACGCCTTCTGGCACTGAATTAAAATAGAACAGTTCTAGGAAGTATTTAAGCAGTGTGTTTCCAAGTAGTTGCTGTATCGTGTCCAGGCGAGACACCGGAGAGATGGGATCACTTAAGTAGGTTAATAAACAGCATCAGGACATGGGCAGTGAGAAAGCATTTTTCTTGTTTCTGTTGGGGTTACTGGGTCAAGCAGGGAGGGAGAGACATGAAGGAGCAACTTCTGTAGAGGAGACATCAAGTGCTGGAGATGGATATGGCTGGATTTCTTAAATGCAAAAAAAAACAACCAATGTGAAAATTGTATCATGATTCAACTGTTCCAGCTCAACTACATTAATATATATCTTTGAATTTGGATTGGTTAACTGGTGTAAAATAAATAAATAAATTATATATATATACACACACACATACACCAACAAAACACTTGGCAGTCATTTAACATGCAATGAATCCCGAATCCTTTACTAAAAATATTTCAAAGAGAAAAACTAAAGAAATATATATAAAACTAAAAGGAAGAAAAAAATGCAGATAAAATAGTAAATAAGCTTGGTTGCTGGATGACTAATCGGTTAGTTGACCACTGTGACTCAGTCCAGCTGTGTTTATAAATCTGAAATCATCTGAATGAGATTTGATAGCTACAGCTAATGCTAATGACTTCATAAGACTTGGAATATAGTGAACAATTAATTTCGAGATGATCTCACTATTTTTTTATTGTCGTTGGTCACCATCGCTTTCTTTGTATGGAAAATCTGGCTAAATATCTATTTTTTTGTGCTCCCATGTTCTTTTTTTATATAATAAAATAGAAAAAATTATTAAGAGGTATAGAAGTGAGTGTGGATCCTGCTGATTCAAATATTAGAAATATGTCATAGGCATATAATTTTTTTTTTTTAAACCTTAATTTTTAAGACTGATCAGAATGTTCAATTTGACGTAGCCTATGTATGTTTCTCATGGAAAATATAATTTTCTAATTTTAAGTCTCATTTAACAGTTACACTTTTGAAATAATTTATGTAGTTTATTTAGGAAGTAGTCGTGAGGTAACACACATTTAAAATGTACGCCAGACCGATGAAGCCAGAAAATATGAAATAAATGAGTGTGAACGCAACTCTGCTACCCTCTACTGGATAACCAGGTTGCAATGAGACTGCATACACATACAGAAATTAAATCCTTCAGCATAAATCTTATTAAAGTCAAAAACAAATGTAATCACAAACAGTAGAAGTTCTGCCATTCTGACCTAACGTACACTACCAACAGATAGCACCTGAAAACGCCGACTAGAAAAACAACGGAACATATTCAACTTATTCAAAATATTCAAAAAAGTCTTAAAGTTTTAGAGGAGAAAGAGCTTTCAGATTATTGCACATAAATACAGCTAAAAATTAAAAGGAAGAGCTGAAAGGAAAAACACAGAGACAAAAAACAACACAAGATTAATGTGCACATATAAAAGTTAAATTAAATACTCCAACTGAAATGCAACAAAACATTAAATGTTGCAATTAAAATAATGTGAACTTTTTTTAAATATTAAAACTAAATACAATATATCAAAATTATTATGTCACTTAGAAAACAACATAAATATACATTTAAATTCTCTTTTTACCTATCGCTGAATATTAGCTACATAAAAGTTTGTATTTATAGGTCATATTTAAAACAAATGTGTTCATCCAAATACAAACAAATGTTCCTCAGTAAAACTCAGGTATCACGTGTGTGACCTCTTCTTTCAAAGCAAAACCTCTGAATAAACTGGCAGTAGATGTGGCCATTTATTGCAACTTCCCTAGGTCTTCATTTCAGATCCTCTGTTGTTGTGGCAGCTTCTGGGAAGTCGTGGCCTAATGATTAGAGAGTCGGTCTCGCAATTGAAAGGTTGTGAGTTTGAGTCTCGGGCTGGCAGGAATTGTGGGTGGGGGGAGTGCATGTACAGTGCTCTCAATACCACGAGCAAGGCATTGAACCCCCAACTGCTCCCCGGGCGATGCAGCATAAATGGCTGCCCACTGCTCTGGGTGTGTGTTCACAGTGTGTGTGTGTGTGTGTGTTCACTGCTCTGTGTGTGTGCACTTTGGATGGGTTAAATGCAGTGCACGAATTCTGAGTATGGGTCACCAATCACCATACTTGGCTGAATGTCACTTAACTTCACTGTAGAATGCTATGGTTTCCTTGCTATTAGTCAATGACATTACTGGGTGAGATGATGTCAGAAATGATGACTCCAGTGTGTTTCAGAGCTCAATGATGCATCCATCAGGCTGTTTTTATATTTACCAGAGCTTTGACATTCAATAGTCACCAGCTCATCGCAGATGTCCTGTTGGTTATATAGTCTTTGTTGACTTATAAAACAAGTTTTTCTGTATTATGCCACCATGTTGTGAGTGGTCATCACGGTGCTGTTACTTGCGGGACCTCAGAACTGCTCCATGACTCCAGGATGATCCAGGCGCTCTGCTGAGATTTTTGTACCGCTGGCGAAGCACAAAGTCAAAGTTGGCAGTGGTGCACATGGCATAGAACACGTTGGCTTTGTCTGGGATCAGCAACTCTGATATAAAAAAAATGACAGTTACAGTGCTTAATACATTAGTTTTAAAAAAGCATATGCAATACTTAAAGGGTTAGTTCACCCAATAATCAAAATTATGTCATTAATAACTCACCCTCGTGTCGTTCCAAACCCGTGAGTTTATCTTCTGAACACAGTTTAAGATATTAAACTGTGTGTACGGTCTACTGTCCATGTCCAGAAAGGTAATAAAATCATCATCAAAGTAGTCCATGTGACATCAGAGGGTCAGTTAGAATATTTGGAAGCATCGAAAATACATTTTGGTCCAAAAATAGCAAAAACTACGACTTTATTCATCATTGTCTTCTCTTCCGTGTCTGTTGTGTGAGAGAGTTCAAAACTCTTACTTTTACTACTGTGATGATGTTTTTCTTACCTTTCTGGACATGGACAGTATACCATACACAGTTTCAATGGAGGGACTGAGAGCTCTCGGACTAAATCTTAAATATCTTAAACTGGGTCTTACGGGTTTGGAACGACATGAGGGTGAGTTATTAATGACATCATTTTGATTATTGGGTGAACTAACCCTTTAAGTCAAAAACTTAGACATACTGAACTTATGTATCTCAGGATCATAAAAACTTTGTGCTTACACCTAAACACCTAAAATGAGTATTATCATTAAATAAATAAATATGTTGTTAATTTAAATAAAGCTAAATATATTAAAAATTACTAATACACACATATATATATATAAACTACTAAAAATTTCAAAGCCATAACAAAATAACAAAAATAATAGCTTATTTAAAATATTAATAAAAAATGTAATAGTATATAAATTATACTACAATAACACTTGAAATCAGGTCATACACAGAATCAAGAAGCTCACCTTTGTCATTAGAAACCACTTGTTTGAGACTAAAATCTTGGCAGTTCATCTCCTCCAAGTTGTGTTTCTCCAGAGCTCTCTGAATCACCTGAGCTGTCTTGTCCTGACTGGTTATCTAAAAATAAAGAGATGATAAAGTTTCAAGACTTTAGATTTGCTGGGGTTGACAGCTGAGTAGAAAGCCACAGACTCATTGCCACTAGAAAGATGTAAAATTAAAAAATAAAAGATGAAGCATGAACACCAAATATTTAAGCCAACTTACCAAAATACTTCTATAAACATTTCCGTTGTTGCCAAATTCCACACTGACTCTGACGATACAAGAATCGGCAACCTGCTTGTTGTACATGGGATGTTTGAGAGAAGGAGAGGATGATGAAGATGACGAAGAAGGGGAGGGGCTGTCGGGGTTCAGGGCAGACAGATCCGCCTGTACGCAGCTTTGAAAAGAGCTGGGCGGAGTCAGAGAGGAGGTGGGTGTGTCTACTGAGGTGTCCTGACAGGATACAGATGGTGACTGTTAATGAAGGAATGGAGAAAGACTATTTACCTTAAACCTAATTATATGTAAGAAGTCTGTTAAGAGCATAGCACAGGTTTTTCATATATAACTTAAGTGGCAACTGACCATATGAAGTGTATCGGATAGCTTAATCTTTCTTAAGTATATTTATTATTATAGGTGTTCAGCAACACAGATTGCAAGTGATAAATACTTTGGTAAATGATGTGTGGAATGTAAAACGTCACAAACAGGTGGAATTGTTATTTAATACACTGTGTTCTGACAACATAACTGAAGCTCTGTGTTGATAGTGCAAACATGAACTACTTTGTGACTGCAAGGTTAAGGCGAAACAAACAAGTCACAAACAAATGAATGGATTTTGCCAGGGGTCAACTGATACTGTTTCTTTTTTTGACATGCCGATATCTTGGAAAGCAGGGTGGCTGATAGCCGATATAAAGCAGATAACATTTTTATACTGAAGAAATGTGAAAACATTTGACAATGGATTAAATAATAAATGTGTAAAAAAAAAACATACTTATACTTTAGATGACAAGGTATTAAAGCAATCGTTATAATACTTTTTGTATACAATTTCATTCCTTTGTTTAACCGTTCTATCTGATTATTAGACAGACTTCTATCCATATTAGACAGAAATGTTAACAACGACAGTGAACAAGTGGAAGAACTTGAGCACTGTGTG
The DNA here is from genome assembly GCF_963082965.1 of Carassius carassius. Classification (NCBI taxonomy): domain Eukaryota; kingdom Metazoa; phylum Chordata; class Actinopteri; order Cypriniformes; family Cyprinidae; genus Carassius; species Carassius carassius. The sequence goes on along the minus strand of NC_081764.1, from coordinate 30,042,189 downwards.
CTCAGGTATTGCCTTCCTTAGCACCGTCAAAATAAAAGAACACAACGGCCAAGCAGAAAACTTATCGGCCAATGCAGATATTTGAAAAATATCAGCCGATATATCGGCCTTTGCGATATATCGGTCGACCCCTAATTTTTACTGACCTAAAGGCCTCGGTATGAATAAACAGTCAAATAAGGGTTTTGAGATAATATTACACCTGTCAGATTTAGGCCTACTGATTTAGTATAATTAGTTCCAAATAAATAAATGCAATAAAAAAGTAAAATTTAATTAAAACCCCTGCCCCGCATGCACTGAAAGACACTGAAAACACAGCAAGACCTAATGCAACAGCATGACATCTGCCTGACTCATGTGTACATCAGTGTTATTTTAGTATTATTTATATACTAAAAAGTATTTATTCATAATTTTTAATTAACTTAAATTTTTTTTTTTTTTTTTTTTCAGTTTAAGTTTTAGTAATTTTTTTTTAATATATTTCTATTTAGCTTTATTTCAGTCTTAGGACTTAAAAGTACTTTTTAATGCTTTGATACAAAAAAATGAAAAAATAATTATATAATTGAATTTGAAGTTCTTCATCAAAAATATATATATATGGAAACTGGATGTTCAACAATATGGAAATAAAATCATAAATATACTGACTATTTGGCCAATTTCTTATATAATGTTATGTCTCAGCAAATATATATCATTATGTTCTGCTGATGGATTCAGCATATCATAATTAATTTGAATAAATACTTTATTCGATGGTCAGCCTAACCTTAAAAGAACAACATGTTGTAGCATATAATATTTATATGAAGTAGTAAATAACAATAAAAAGTCTGCAGCTCTGATCTGCAGTTTTGATACCTGTACTTTGTATCTAAGTGGTGAGAGGTTGGGGCTGCTGAGATCTTCCATCTCTGAGCCACTGGATCCAGAGGATGATACACTGATCTGATCAGCAAAAGTCTTCTTTGAGAGATTCTCACTGCCAGACAGCAATCTGCAGTGAGCAGAGGAGAAACATATGTCACAGAAAAACAAGTTAGCAAAATGTCTTTTTACTTTTAGAATAGTCTGGGACCACAAAATGAGTCAAAACAGCATCTCAAAACAACACTCACGAGGTCAGTTTCTTGGTGATGAGCCGGTGGCTCCAGGGGTTGGGAGAGCTGGGACAAGGGTCTACCGGTGGCTCCAGATCTCTTGACAACTCATAGCTAATGAGAAAGACAGAAAAAATATCAGTTGGGATCTAAATATCTGAGATGCTGATCTTCTGAAGTACCCAAAGTACTACTGCCATGAATTCAAAGTCATTTCTTTTCAGCTCAACCAACATTGTTAGCAGGAAATTGATCAAACCCAATATAATCTTCAAAAAGTGCAAGAGGAGCCTCACCTCTTCTGATCAGAAAGAGGTATGCTGCTGCTGATCCAGGAAATGATGCGAGGATGTGATTGGAGATTGTACTGAGCACATGACGCTTGCATCTGCCTGATCTGAGACAGAATCTCAAACTCCTGAACGCAGAATGGAGAAACACACATCAGCACTCTTGACACACTATTATTTGGTATAAATCCTAGTGAGCTTCCTTTCATTGAAACAACATAAAGGCTACAGTGATTGTACTTACTTTTCTGCGCTTCTCAAAGTTGATGAGACCCTCCTGTGAGCACAAAGAAGAGAGTTTATCATTTAAACAAAGAAACGTCAATGTGGGAACTGAAAAAAAAAAACTACTATATACATGACATGAATTAAGGTAAAAAAGAAAATCTAACCTCTACATTATCACTTAATGCTGTGTCCAACATGGTGAGAATGGTCAGATAAGTGCCCAGGTATGGCACCTCACCACTGGAGGGGGTCTGTCAGAAAAACAAACTTATCAGGCAAAAATACTGTAACAGTTTTGGGTCGGTCAAGATTTATGAATGATTTTGTCTCATATGTTAGTATTTAGCGTAAAGTAACGTATTTATTTATTTAAAAATGTTTTTACTGACTTCTGAACAGAAATATATTTCAGCAAACACAGAATCCACACACATACTTCAGTTAAAAGCTTCCTCTTTTAAGTACACACATCTTTTCCAAAAAAAGCTAAAAAGTGATTTAGGCTGAGCAGAAATATCTCAGTTAGAGGAACATTGTGTTGACGCATCTTTACTGGTGATACAAGCAACTCTGTCATACTGTGTCATCTAGCATTATGGTAATACCCTTTTGGGTCTTTTAATAAATGAGCTAGCAGATTCAGATTTAGACAGATTTCCATATGGAAAATGAAAATACTTGTGTCAATCTAGACCAGCAAGCTAATTTAGCCAGTGCAAGATGGATACTTCCCAAAAAGGGCAGTTATTTCCCAGAAACAACAGCTTAATAATATTTTTAAAACCAACTTATGACAACAGCCTTAAAGGGTTAGTTCACCCAGATAGCAAATTTATGTAATTAATAACTTACCCTCATGTTGTTTCAAACCCGTAAGACCTCCGTTTATCTTTGGAACACAGTTTAAGATATTTTAGATTTAGTCCGAGGGCTCTCAGGCCCTCCATTGAAGCTGAGTGTACGGTCTACTGTCCATGTCCAGAAAGGTAAGAAAAACATCAAAGTAGTCCATGTGACAACAGAGGGTCAGTTAGAATTTTTGGAAGCATCGAAAATACATTTTGGTCCAAAAATAGCAAAAACTACGACTTTATTCACTATTGTCTTCTCTTCCGTGTCTGTTGTGTGACAGAGTTCAAAACAAAGCAGTCTGGATATCCGGTTCGCGAACGAATCATTCAGTTCACCAAATCGAACTGAATCGTTTTAAACGGTTCGCATCTCTAATACGCATTAATCCACAAATGACTTAAGCTGTTAACTTTTTTAATGTGGCTGACACTCCCTCTGAGTTCAAACAAACCAATATCCCGGAGTAATTCATGCACTCAAACAGTACACTGACTGAACTGCTGTGAAGAGAGAACTGAAGATGAACACCGAGCCGAGCCAGGTAACAAACAAAACATTGACTCGTTCACGAGTCAAGAACCGTTTCTGTCAGACGCATCCGATTCGTGAACCGAGGAGCTGATAATACTGCGCATGTGTGATTCAGCGTGAAGAAGAATGACACACAGAGCGTCTGAGCTGAACTGATTCTTTTGGTGATTGATTCTGGACTGATTCTGTGCTAGTGTTATGAGCGCAGGTAAACCGAAGGCTTGAATCAAGGGCAATCATTGCAAATGACGCCATTATACGTCGAGCACAAAAGAACTGGTGAACCGTTTTCTTCAACCGGTTTATTGAATCGAATTGTCCGAAAGAACTACTGGTGATCCGAAAACCGATGCAACCGGTTCTTCACTCGTGAACGAGTCAGTCTATTGTTCACTATCTGGCTCGGCTCTGTGTTCATCTTCAGTTCTCTCTTCACAGCAGTTCAGTCAGTGTAACGTTACTGTTTGAGTAAATGAATTACTCTGGGATATTGGTTTGTTTGAACTCAGAGGGCGTGTCAGCCACATTAAAAAAGTTAACAGCTTAAGTCATTGGTGGATTAATGCGTATTAGAGATGCTGTTTTTTAACTGTTTAAAACGATTCAGTTCGATTTGGTGAACTGAATGATTCGTTCGCGACCCGGATATCTAGCTGCTTTGTTTTAAACTCTCTCACAACAGAGAAGAGAAGACAATGCTGAATAAAGTCGTCGTTTTTGCTATTTTTGGACCAAAATGTATTTTCGATGCTTCAAAAAATTCTAACCGACCCTCTGATGTCACATGGACTCCTTTGATGATGTTTTTCTTACCTTTCTGGACATGGACAGTATACCGTACACACAGCTTCAATGGAGGGACTGAGAGCTCTCGGACTAAATCTAAAATATCTTAAACTGTGTTCCAAAGATAAACAGAGGTTTTACGGGTTTGAAACAACATCAGGGTAAGTTATTAATTACATAAATTTGCTATCTGGGTGAATTAACCCTTTAAATAAGACAAACGTACTACTTTTAGCAGGGCCTTGCTATTATGAAAAATACTAGTGAATCTTACCATGTGCTTGGATGTAGGACTGAGTCTGGGAGACTTAGAAGCGGTGTGAGCGTCTACATCCGCTGCCTGGTTTCCTTCCTGAATCAATCCCAAAAATAGATAACATGACATTTGGCATACTAAAATGCAAACAGTGAAACTGATTTAGATAAACATATGTTTGAATAGAGAGTATTAGATACACTGAAACAACATGCCCAGAGAAGCATTTACATAAACCACTTTAGAAAAAAAAAAATCAAATCACTCTCAAAGTAATGCCACAATTAAAGATAAGTACAATTACTTAACAGATCATGATCCAGATTGAGGTCAAAAAGGAGTGGGAGAGACTATTATGAGCCAGCACAGATACAAACAATAAATGTTTAGTTGTTGTACACTGGATACTAAACACTGCAGAATATTGTTGTGAATGTTGTGGCTCTATAATGGTTTCTTTGCCAACAAGATGATTCATTTTTTAACCTCAGCCCTACTGATTTACTCTTTGTATATAGCTAAAGTGAAATAGGGTGTGGAAAATATTGAATGTTGCCTGGTACAAGTGTCTTTTAAAATCGTAAAAAGGACATTAAAGCAGCCACGGGAAGAGATGATGTCATTCAACACTGCTTTCAGCTCTTAGACACAACGTTAAAGTGTTAACAGAGGCATCTGTTTGCACATTGCAGAACAAAGTGTTAGATATTGATGTATTTTTTTTTTTTAAAGAAAAATACTTTTATTAAGCAAGGAGGTCTTAATTTGATCAAAAGTGATAGTGAAGACCTTTATAATGTTACAGAGTTGCATTGTTTCTATTTCAGATAAATGCTTTTCTTTTGAACTCTCTATTAAGCAAAGAATCGTGAAGAAAATATAATGGCATTATAACATTTACTAAATTACATTTTGAAATATATTCAAATCAACAACATTATAAATTGTAATAATATTTCCCAATCCTACTGTATTTTTTGATTACATAAATGCAGCCTTAGTGAGCATAAGAGACTTCTATCAAAAAAATTAAGAATTCTTACTGACCCCAAACTTGACAAAAAAGTGTACATGTCAAATTTTAGATCAGAAAAGACAACAGTTTAAAACATGCAGGCAAATCTGTGAAACATACTACAAGGATCTCTCGATTGACCAGCACACAGTTCTCATCAGGAAATGTGTCACACAGCAGATCGAAGGCAGCCATACTCTCCCTGAAATTACATATATTATCCATTTAAATTTAATACCATGTGTTGTGCAAATTTAATATGTGCACTTAACACTGCACTACAGGTTTAGCAAACTTTTTCATGTCAGGATCAGAAAACACTACCTGCTGACTGCTGCCCAGGTTTTCTTCAGCCGGTAAACGGCATTGGACTGAAGAGCAGACAAGATGGCTCTCAGAGAGGAGAAGTTTCTCAACTGATGGCACTCCTGTAATCCAAATGATAATAAAAAAACAAATCAGCATAAATTATAATAAAAACATTATGCCTTGGGTTTAAGAAGAGTAAAGAAATATTAACTTCACAAATTTACACTGGATCAAATATGTACCAACACAAAGTGATAAGGACCTCTTTAAACATCTGTGCCATTAAAACTGATTAAATAGTTAGACAACTTATTTTTATTATCTTAATTTGCTCAGAATCAAATTAGTATTCACATACTTGCTTATAGTATGTTTCGGGCCTTATACACACCTGAGCTACAGAGATCCACTTCTCAATAATCTTTGCCCTGTGTGTAGGGCCACTATGGGTGCAGGATGGGGAACTGTGAGGGGATGTGGAAGGAGGGCACAGCAAAGAGCTGATAACACAATTAGTGATGGCATTAAACTGGCCAATGGTGGCACGAACCGTGGGTGCAAGATTCCGATTCTCTTTCTTGTCCCTTTGAGACCAAATACAGCCAAGGCAGTGAAATGGAACCACTTTGACAAAGAGGTCCTGACAAAGTAATGAAAGCACATTATTAAAAGCCAAATAAATAAAAACCAGCTTCAGTATTTAAATCTTGACACCTACAGCATCTAATAGCGTGAGCTGCTCAGCAATGTCTCGTGCAGGGAAGCCCAGTACATCCCCCGTCTCTTCTATGTCCTGTCTGTCCTCGGTGTCCTCAGTTTCCTGATTCTCTACAGCAGCTGTGCTGGCTTCTGCTGATGTACCTGTGTATTTGTCTGTTATTTAGCATTGTTGTCTTTTGGTGTGTGTGCATTAAAGCTAAATTAGCCATATTTCAAGACTTGCCTTCAGTCTGAAATTTTCTGAGAAGAGCATCGGCTTGATGAACCAGACGTCTGAAACAAAGGCGATGACGCAGATGAACACAGAGCAGCCGAAGAGCCTGGTGATCTGGAGAGTCCCGAAGGTCTTCTTGATACTCGTCTAACCACAGCCGGATCAGACAGGGCAAAGAACTGCACACACACACGCACACACACACACACACACACACACACGCATTGTTTTGTAGTAATTATTGAAGCTCTTGGAATTAGAATGAATAATCAAGATGAATAACCAGTTTCACTTTACTAATAATAGATAATGCTTGCACTGGACAACCAGTTTCAATTTAAAGTTCATTATAAAACAATATTTGACCAAAGAATATGACAACTGACCAATCAGAATCACATATTCCAGGATATTCCTAAACGTGAATTTAGCTCACCTCCTCAAACAGACACTGTTGTCCAGATTGGTGACGATGTTCTCCCTACAGAGACAAACACATAAGTCTTAATTGAATATTCAAAGCATTCCTAAAACTTCTTATGAACATTGTAACACTTTCTCACACAAATGTGTAACAAGTGATCTTTCGAGGCCTATTAGTAGTAGTAGTAGTAGTAGCCCTTTTACCCTATTACCTTTATTTATGCTTAAACAAAACACAAAGGCCTCTCAATGTTCACCAAAAGCTCCTGTGGCGTGAGACAAGTCAAGTGAAACCTGTTATACAGTGGGAGGTGTTCTCCTCCATTCCACTGCCTCACTGATTTGCATAATATGATAATGCATAAGAGATGTCACTGGGAAATACTCTGCCTCATACTGAATTTAGAAACTTGGGCTCTCCCTCATATTTAAATACATGTGGGATAGCAGTGTCTGAAATGGAAATCAATGACTTTACGAAGGTACCTCCAAAGGAAACAGGCCTGCAATGCACATAACATCATGTGTAATGTGCTAAGACATAAAAATGTGTCATTTTATTCCTTTCACCAACAGATAAGGCACATGTTTGTGGTATATCACAGAATGTAATGGAAACATTATATTCAGAGGTACCTTCCTCTATTCAGGTTTTGGAAACAGCCCATATAATTGTCACTGACGCACAATAAAAACATGACTAGATACAGTTATTATATTAAAAGATTTGGGTAATTCCTCACAATTGTAATTGTATTACATGGAACACAAGTGGAATACTTTTTGGTTCTTATTGAAGCATGATAGGCCAAGCTGATGTAAACTTAATGAAAACAGAAGCGTAAACAATTTAATTGTTATTTAAAAAATGCTCACCAAGGCTGCATTTATTTGATAAAAATACAGTTAAAATTGTCATATTGTAAAATATTATTGCAATTTAAATATTTAGAATAATACAATTTAATATATTTTAAAACGTTATTTATTCCGGTAAAACAAAGTTGAATTTTAATTTTTTTATTAGCTAGAAATCTTTTGTAATGTCTTTAGAAATGTCTTTACTGACATTTTGATCAATTTTCTGCATCATGGCTGAATACAAGTAATAGTTACTTTAAAAACATTACTAAATCTAACAATGTCCCTATACCCTCTGAGGCAGCAATTAAATTAACACCAACTGAGCATATGTGCTAACCTTTGAAACAGGAGCTCTATGAGAGCATTTGTGCAGGTAAAGGCTCTGTAGGTGGAGAGAAAGATTTGCATGTAGTCTGGGTCAGGACACTCCGGGTTCACCAATTCTGTGACAAGACGCTCCAGAGTGGCTGCTTTAAGCCTGCGGACCTTCAGTGTGCGATACTGCCTGAAGCTGAAGGCAGAAGAGTTCTCAGCGGCATCAGGTGGAGGCTGGATGGGTTCTCGGTGAAGAGTGACCCCATAAATGGCACTGTCTTCCACCTCCTCTCCCCACTCCTGCACCGGGTTCTAGACAAATACATCATCAGGCTATACATGCTGAATCGGTAGCCGACTAATGGAAAAATATGCACATATTGAACCTGCTGTAAAGCTTGATATGATGCCTATTGCAGCACTATTAAACAAACACAGTGCCATAAAAATTATATTTTGCAGTGCTGATTTTACCACGGCAGTTCATGAGGTTTTAGAAAAACATAAATTGTGGAAGGGCAGTGGACTTGCAGTGAATTTGGCTTCTGCAGTGAACTCCACTGAACATTTCTGAAGTCTTTCACTTCCAAAAAAACAACAACAATACCTGCAAGGCACTGACCTAACATTTCACTTGTCTAGGAAGTAATATACAAAACAGGCATTCTTTGCAAAACACACGCAAATTTTTATCCAAATTATAATTTAGGAGGAGTGAATACATTTATCTCCACTGGCTTAAGAAGACAACACATTGTACATAACATTTACTTTCTTGCTTTTTCAACAAAATCATCTACAATACTGAGTTCAAATCATGTTATACGCAAATACTCCACACATATTTTTACAGTCCAAAAAAATAATAACGCCGCTATTTAATAATTCCCACACAAGACGACCTTTAATTTTCATTTAAAGGAAAGAATATAAATAATTTAAGGTCTTTCACGGTGGAAAACAGTAACTAGCTGACACCAAAAATACTCAGTACTTCATTTACAAAAATCCTCTTTGGTGGTAAAATGAAGCCATGATTATTTGCATAGCAAATATAATACCCACAATGTATAACAGCAGTGGGCGAAAAAAAAAAAAACCTGATAATTTTAAACAAAGACAGTTTAAGAAAGTTTACTTGATTGTTTTTAAACTAAGAAAAGATAAATAGTTATAAAATCACCATTCCTCTTAACATAACTTAATACTTCACGTAAAAAAATATTAGTTGTATATAAAATAATAAACAACCATTCAGAAACTTGAGGTCTATTTTGTGTGTGTAAATCAGTGGTTTCCAACCCTGCTCCTGGAGAGCTACTGTCCTACAGATTGCAGCTCCAACCCCAATCAAACACACTTGAACCAGCTAATCAAGGTGTTCAGGGCTACTTGATAATTACAGAAAGGTGTGTTGGAGCAGGGTTGGAACTGAAGTCTGCAGGACAGTAGCTCTCCAGGAGCAGGGTTGGAGATCCCTGCCTGGTGTAAATAGTGATAGAGGCTATTTACACTAAGTGCAAATAGCAGCATGTTTTAATGATATGATATTTATACTAAGCGCAAACAGCTATAGATTCTATTTACACTATGTTAAAATAACGGGATCTTCTGCTATTTATACTACTTTTTGCACATAGTGGCAACTATCTGCACCTCAGTATTGTAGTGCATTATAAAACAGTATGTAATAATAACAATAATAATAATAACTTATTGAGTGTAAATTGTAATTTTAATTCAAATTATTGAATGAATGCCACCTTATTGGGACAATAAAGCCCTCCCTACACCTATCCTAACCCTACCCGGTACTTTTTTTTAAACTTTTTTATTATTTCCTTCATTTTCATTGAAAACAAATGCTTTTCTGATGTGATCTGAAATTTGAAAAGGGAGGAAAAAGTTCGCCAAAAGGCGGATTCAAACCCGGGTCGATCGCGTCAAAATGAAAATGACACACATTTTATCATCTGCACCACTGAAAACGATATTTCTCAACTGTTTTTGTGATTTTGACCATCCGAATCCCACGTTGGTGGGCGAAGCTACTGTAAATAACCTCTGCCAACAAGGTGGGCTATTTGCACTTAATGTAAACAGACACTCCAAATATTAAATAACACAATTTCAGGGTAGATAATAATAACTATTTATTGGGCACCAAATCAGCAAATTAGAATGATTTCTGAAGGACCATGTGGCACTGTAAACTGGAGTAAGGATGCTGAAAATTCAGCTTTTGCATCACAGGAATAAATGTACTATTTAAAATATACTATAGTATTAGAATAGACAGCAGTTGTTATAAACTGTAATAACATTTAACCACATTGCGGTTGTACTGTATTCTTGATCCTTGTGTAGAAAAAAACATCTTTAAACATAAAAAACTCACTGACTCCAAACTTTTGAATACTCTGTTATATTAACTTATATTAACTATAGAAAAAGTATTTTGTATTATTATACAAACACTTCTTATATAAATAAATATATACCGTTTCCTTTATCTCAACTCCAACACTTTTTTTAATTAAGAATATTAAATAAATACACTTGTGACATGTAAAATATGTAATGTCAATCACTGATGTGCCCTGTTTTGTTCTAAGCCTCAAAAATCACTGCTCCGTTCCAAAAGCTCAATGGATATCACAGAATATAGGCTACATATTATGCAAACCACACCATTTGGAAACGATTGCGCTTCCAAGTAAACCAAGGACAGTCTATTCCTCTAACAAATCAATTGCTGCGAAAATCACAAGGGCATTCTTCCTAGAAACTCCAGTCAAGCAAAACAGAGCGTTCCAAGCCAAAACTGTGCCATGGAACCAAACACAGGGCAATATGGGGGAAGGGAAAGCTTAAACTATCACAGGTCAGCTGTGAAACGGGACACTGTAAACATATTCAATCTCCAGGTGGTTCTCTGAACAAACACAAAATCGGTTCTATTGTGAGACTCCTGAGGGAAAACTGAAGCGCACCGCACCCTACCCCTGAGCACGCAGGACATATGACACAAAAGCTTTCCTAGAGCCACCACACGTCGAATTGTAAAAACATTGAGGTTTATGACAGTATGAAATGTCCAGAAAAGAAATAACAGGATATAGGCTAATGTATTTTCTCTATCATTAAAGTGAAGAGAAACACTAATGCGGCGCGCGACACACTGCAACAAAAAATCGCGCTTCCAGATCGGATGATACAAAGTTACATGGTCTCTAGTCATTTAACTTTTTAAACTAATATTAAACAGAATTGTTTAATAATTGTTCAAGTCATTGATGAAAACAGCCCTAATCAAGTAAGCGACTTACCATTGTGAACTCCCATTTTGGCATGTTTTCAGCTATTTATTTCTTCAGCCGTATGATCAAGCAGCGGTTCGACTTTCCATTAGCGCAGCAAACAAACAAAACAAAAAAGAACGTAAAATGTGTATCTTAGTCAGCTAGTGTTAAGCTTGACTGTCACGTCTAGAGATCTGGTGGAAATGGATAGCTTTGCAAAGTGAAGTTTAATTAAGAACTCCAGTGAAGATAATGTCAACTTACTAAACGTTTCATACAGTAATACCATAATTGTCATCAAATATATTATGCTTTAAAGGAAAATGAAATCCGTGACCGAAGAAAATGATTATGTTTATGGTTATGTCTATACAGCACAGCGCAACTGTCAAGCGCTTTAAACTGCAGTGGGTTGGACAATTACGTCTAGTATGACGTACAGGGTGCGCTCATTAATATTAAGTAAAAGTTTGCTTGATTTATGAATATTATTTACGTTGTGTTGAACGCCTCAGGTATTTTACCAAGTAATTTCGCATTGCTAAATTAATATTCATGACCTAAACTTTAGTTGTAGTAGGATTCATAATGTAAAGCCTATCAATGCCAAACAATTAATTTCTCCAATCAAATCATCCAAGTAACCAAAATGTATAACCAACTCGTCAAATGTTCTAAAAAACAAATAGGCTTGGCTGGTAGCCAGTTGATACCATAAGGGTTCAACAATAAGGGTGTAAATGTGCAATACTTTACACCAGACAAAAACAGTAATTCAAAACAGTGACACAGGCCAGCTCCTAAAACAGAGCCAGAAAGACACCCTCATTATTGTGCTAAAACATTTCAAAATCATTTTTAAAAACACTATACATCAAATAATATGAATACACATTCCAATACAGCACAATATAAAACAAACATACACTTCAACCATATACATCACATACCTAGTACCAGCTAGACAAGAGTTTTCCAACTCTGTACAAACCATCATTGCCATCTGCACAAAACATTTAAATGCAAATGATTATACAAAATATCACACTGTTAAAAAGACTTACATCCAACATTGTCACATATCTAACGACAGCTACGACAACTGTTTTCCGAAGCTGGCACAAACCATCATTGCAGTTTTCAAGAAAGAAATCACCACCACCCATATGGCAATCAGCCTGCACCTGCCATTACTCCAAAATTAATGCAATCCCATTCATAAAGGACACATAGGCTAGAAACTACCGTACTCACCCTACCAAACAGGACTACCATAAATACTATAGTGTTTGTAGCCATTACATTCACCGCCCCCACCACTGATCATTGTCCCGATGATCTTATAATTTCATTTATTAACCACCTACTTAAAAAACTACAATCCCCACACTTTTCCATATGATGTCAAAAGCCCAATGGAGAAAAGCTCCCGAAGAGGAGAAGGAAGGAATCAACCTGCTACAGGCAGAAATTAAGAACCGACTGGCAACCTTGAGGAGAGCTGAGAATCTGAGAAGGAGGCGTAAAAAGAAGGAGCAAGAAAGGTCAAACTTCTTTACAGATCCCTATAAGTTTGCAAAAAACCTATTCACAAAGGAAAAAAATGGCAAACTCAAAACATCAAAGAAAGATCTAGAAACTTACCTCAAACAGAGTCTCACTGAAAGCCAGCGTTGCGGACAGACAACTCTTCCACCCAAAATGCCACCGATACATTCCCCAGAACATCAGATGGACATCAGCCCCCCCAGGTTGAGCGAAGTGAAGAGAATTGTACAGCGGGCTAGGGCTGCATCCTCCCCTGGGCCCAATGGAGTCCCATACCGAGTTTATAAGAACACACCAGATGTATTACGCTTTCTATGGAGGCTGATGAAAGTAGTGTGGAAGAAACAAGCAATTCCAACTGCATGGAGGAGAGCAAGAGGCATCCTAATCCCGAAGGAAAAGGATTCTGTGGATATCAGCCAGTTCCGGCAAATCAGCCTCCTGAACGTCAAAGGCAAAATCTTCTTTAGTGTAGTGGCTCGCAGGCTGACAGCTTACCTGGAAAAGAACCACTTTATTGATACTATGGTGCAGAAAGCAGGGATTCCAGGCTTCTCTGGATGCTTAGAGCATTTAAACATGATATGGAATCAAATCCAAACCGCCAAAAAGGATGGAAGAGATCTCCATGTTGTGTTCTTGGACCTTGCAAACGCCTTCGGATCAGTTCCTCATAATCTCCTGTGGACTGCATTCCACTATTTCAGCGTCCCGGAAGTAATCACCCGCCTTGTTAAATCTTATTTTCAAGACCTACAACTATGCCTGACAACTGATGAGTGTACCACAGCATGGCAACGAGTGGAAATAGGAATAATGGCGGGATGCACCATCTCACCTCTAGCATTTACGATGGCTATGGAGGTCATCATCCGCGCATCTCGGTGGGTAGTAGGAAGTGAGAAGCTCAAATCTGGTCTTCGTCTCCCTCCCATCAGAGCTTACATGGACGATAGGACCATCCTCACCACAACCAAGGCTTGTGCTCGGCGGTTGCTGAACAAGCTACAGGAGAACATCCAGTGGGCCCGGATGGAAATAAAGCCAAGCAAGTCCAGGAGCATCTCAGTCGTCAAGGGGAAGCTGTCAGAACAACGGTTCTATGTGGGCAAGGAGCCTATACCAACAGTGGCAGAGAAGCCAGTCAAGAGTCTCGGACGCTGGTACCATGCTACCCTCAAGGACACAGAGCAAGTTGACCAGCTTACGAAGGACACCATATGCGGCCTTGAGAGTATTAACCATTCCAAGCTCCCTGGCAGGCTAAAGCTGTGGTGCCTTCAATTTGGGTTATTACCCAGGCTGATGTGGCCTCTTACCATATATGAGGTCCCTGTACTGTATGGAAGAGGCATCTTGGACATTCCTGTTTCCAGCCTTGCAGAAGAATTCAAGTGCTCCAAAGTAAGGCTGGAAATGACACTAACAGAGTCCCGTGACCCATGTGTTTCCAGAACAGCTCCTACACTGGTGACTGGAAGGAAATGGAACCCAGCGGCTGCTACTCACCAGGCAAAGTCAGACCTCAGGCACAGAGACATCACTGGTAATGTGCAACAGGGGAGAGGAGGCCTTGGCCTGGGAGACAGTAGACCATCATGGCAAAGGGCAGCTCCAGCTCAGCGCCGACGGCTGGTTGTTGAGGAGGTGCGTCGGCACGAGCAGGCAACAAGGTGTGTAAAGGCTATCTCACAAGCCAAGCAAGGACAATGGACGAGATGGGAGGGAGTTGAGAGGAGAAAGTTATCCTGGAGGGAGCTGATGGGCATGGAAGCATTTCACATCAGCTTCATCTTACGTGCAACGTACGACGTCCTGCCTTCCCCCTCAAACCTCAACCAATGGTATGGAGAAGACCCGACATGCCCCCTCTGTCCATCCCCTGCAAACCTTAAACACATTCTGGTTGGATGTAAGACAAGCTTGTCACAAGGCCGCTATACCTGGAGGCACAACCATGTCCTGAAATGTCTAGCAGCTACCTTGGAGTGCAGACGGTTACAGATCAATGCCCTGCCTCCTCCATCATCTCATCCCTCATATGCAAGAGAGTTCATCCGGGAAGGTACAAAGACAGCCAAAGTCCAAACAACATCAGATGTCGGCCAGCTTGGAAGGGCTCGAGACTGGAAGTTGGTGGTAGATTTGAACCAAAGACTTCACTTCCCTTCTGAGATCGCCACAACAAATCTCAGACAAGATCTTGTGCTCTGGTCCTCCTCACTTCACATTGTGTATATAATAGAGCTTACCGTTCCCTGGGAGGCTGCTGTGGAGGAGGCATTTGAGCGCAAGAGCCTTAAGTACACAGAGTTGGCAGCTGATGCTGAGCAACGCGGATGGAAATCCAAGGTCTGCCCAGTGGAAGTCGGCTGCAGAGGCTTCGTGGGCAAGTCAACCATCAGGCTGCTTAAGGAATTGGGCGTGCAAGGTCAAATCCTACGCCGAACCATCAAAGCCCTCTCAGGTGCAGCAGAAGAAGCAAGTCGATGGCTTTGGGTGAAAAGGGGAGACTCCAACTGGGCCCCTAATATTACCTGAGGCATTGAGGGGTTGAAAGCAGAGGGGGGCACACCTGGGACGCCAGGTGCTGCCGATGAGCCCTCTGGAGGTGTCGTGGGCCTATCATTGAAACACCAGAGAAGGAGGGTGCCCACCTGATGACCCCGATGAAGAAAAAACCCCCATTCTCATCCCACTCAACCACCATCACAGTGAGGAAATTACACCGATGGATGCATAATCACCACTCATACCTCAGGTCTTAAAAATGGGATTGCTTCACCTAGTCCTAAAACATAACTGTGTGGTTCATGCAGGTGTATCATCAAAACTATCATTATGAATACATGACAATTATAAATGACTACATTACACTAACTAGCCTGTGATTCCTCTGCAATTTTTCACATTTAAATTATGTAACCTTACTGATTTACATATTTATTTATGGAAGAAAGAACAGAAAACTGACAGATAGCCAAATCAAAAATAAAGTTTTCTCAGCTGTGATTTCATTTACAATTGTTAATGAAGATTCGTTAATGCTGATACAGTAGCCAGAAATAGAGTCACAATGGTGATGATAAAACCATGGCATGCACAAAATGGAACTGTAGATTATAACTATTATCTCTTTCAGTGCAAATGGCAGTGAGGCCTTATGAAACACACACCCCCTCTCACACCCTGGTGCACTGGTCAGCAATGTATGTTTTTATCTGCTTCAGTGCCTTCAGAGTCTTATATAACAAGGTCAGGAAGGATAAATGATGTAGACAGCGAACATGTACAAGGAAATGTCATAATGCAGGATATGCTACAATAATTTTTATAAGAATCCTATGTAAAGTAGGTCTGTGATCATGTGTTATGAAACAATTCTCATAAGGAATCTGGTTTTAAAAGGAGGACAATGTTTTGTGCAACCCTGATGCTACAGAGTTCATCGTGACCCCTAATGAACAAAGTGCAGAAACATTTCTTATTATTTAGAAATGTTGAAAACATTTGCTCTTCTTAATATTTTTGTGGAAACCAATAATTTTTTTCCAAAGATTTTTTAATGAATAAAAAGTTCAAAGGCACAGCAATTATTTGAATTGTATAGTAATAATGCGCACAAACAACTCCAGAAGCTAATAAATTTATCAAAATCAAACTACATCTGCTCAGTAATTCATTTATTTTCTTAAACGTGAATTCACAGACATGTTAAATGGAGATAAAGCTTTTAGGAAATGTGTGGCTACAGCTGATCATGTTTTAAACTCTGTCAGATGTTTAATAACTCTCCTGTGACTGGATCAGATCAGAGTTGGCCTTTCCTCTTTTTGATGCGAGTCTTCCTTCTGGTGTTTGCATCAATGATTGACTGCGATTGGTGCTTCAGTGTGACACGGTTGGTGACATCACCGTCATCAACGCCGCTGTCCTCCTCATCTGTTGACAGAAAAGACATGCAGGTGTGTAAGATGTGTGTCACCTTACTTTGCTAAATTCGTTCTGTTATTGTTTCTTGTACATATGGATCAACAGCATTCTTAGTAAACACACACAATCACACATGAAGGTGAACTGACTCCCAACATCTTAAATCAACCAACGTTCTGAACACCAGAAGGGTGAGCTTTTAAGTGCAACAGAGTGTTCAGACAGAAGAAAGTACTAGATCAAGAGAGCACAGGAGAACATCTTGATAAGAGGAGCAAAAAACACATGGCCATGCCTGGTCAAGAGTTTTTCAGGTTCATGTAGCAGTGATCACTGGTGCAAATAAGAGAGTCTAAGATAAAGAAATAGAATTGAAAAAAAGCTTTAAACACAAACAGTATGTTAATTTTGTAGATGCATGTAATCTTTGTATCCATGTTGGTTTAATATGGTTTAGAAAATGTACAATCTTCAAAGAAAAATTGGAATGTGCAGTATGTGGCTTGTCATGTAGTATAACTAAGTAAAGATATCCCCTACACTTTAAATACACGTGATCTTAAATATTTTCAAAAGTACAAAATATAGGGCCAAAAAAAAACAATAAAAATATATATATATATATCTGATTATATATGAAAATGAAAATTCTGTAATTAATTACTCACCCTAATGTCCCAAACCTGTAAGACCTCCTTTCATCTTCAGAACACAGAAATTAAGATGTTTTTGATGAAATCAGACAGCTTTCTGACCCTGCATATGCAGTGCAACAACCACGTTCAAGGGCCAGAAAGGTAGTAAGAACATTGTTAAAATAGTCCATGTGACATAGTCAGTGGTTCAATCTTAATTTTATTAACCCCAAAATATCTATTTATGAGTCTTAGACCTTTCCAACAATATATAGTTTGTCATGATTAGATTAGGGTTTAATTGTAATATAGTGAAGTAAACTTAGATGTCCCACAGAGGGGATGGGTGACCGTGACAGTTAAGAGGTTAAGCTACCAGAATACTTTTTGTGTGCAAAGAAAACAAAAATAGCCACTTATTAACCATGCCAGTCTCTGCTGCTATTCAACAGAATACCATGCGCATGCATGTGCATTCCTCAGCTTGTAAACAAGGCGCGGTGCATGCATGTTCTATGTCAGAACACCGGCTCCTGCGTCAGCAGCACCACACACATACACCGTGGTACTCTCATGAATGTCACATGGAATATTTTAATGATGTCCTTACTACCTTTCAGGCCCTTGAATTTGGTAGTTGCATTGCTGTCTAGGGAGGATTAGAAAGCTCTCAGATTTCATCAAAAACATCTTTACGGCTTTGGAAAGACATGAGGGTGAGTAATTAATGACAGAAATTTCATTTTTGGGTGAACATTCCCTTTAAATATTGACACCGTTTTCATTCTTTAAATCTTTTTTTTTTTTTAAACAGTATAATATCAAGAAATCACTCTGGCATTTGTGGCTTCATCTCCACAAAATATCAAGATTTAAATTCAGAAATATGGGTATGTTTTAAAGTTCATTCCATATGCTTTAGTAAATCCTAATTATGACATAAAAGTTCAAAGTTTTAAGATAAAAAGTCATAATTATGACAAAAAATCCAAAGTTATGACGTGAGCCAAAATTATGAGATAAAAATCATAACTATGACAAAAAGTTAAGATTATAAGATAAACTGTAGATATGACATAAAAGTAAACATCTCATTTAAATAATAATTATTTTAATAGTAATAGTATAGTAATAATTTTTTATTTGAATCTTTTGAATTTTTGTCATTTTATCTCATAATTATTAGCATTTCATAATTTTGACTTTTTATGTAATATTTATGACTTTATTTCATTATTATTTACCAAAGCATTATTTTTTTTTTTTTTATGGCAGAAATGGGATACCATGCATGGAAATATGAAGTAGTATCTCACCATCAGAAAAGTCCTGTTTCTGGGCCTCAGGCAGCTGAATGCGAGTGTTGCTCTGGGGTAGTTTCCCTGCTATTCTGGCATGGAACTGCAGGGGGGCATAAAAAACAACAGTAAAATATCCGTAAAGGTTATGAACAATAAAATCAAATATGACACAAAAGAGAAAACAAAAGAGTTAAAGTAACATAATAATATGTTTCACCAGTGACACATCTTCAACAAACCAAAATATAATTACACCAACATGACTAATCAGTGTTCCTCACCTCTTCTTCCTCCAACTCCTTCATGATGATTGCCAGATCTTTGCCCTGTAGTTCCTCCTTTAGCAGCATCAGTTTCTGCTCAGCCTCAGACATCAGCTGCAGCTTGTGTTCTTCTGAGTCTAAAGGCAGCCGTTGTACTGTATCCTTCATCTGCCAAAACCAACGTAAAATACTCAGATATTTATAATCTCTCTAAGTTACACACATTTCATGAATACATTACTTAAAGATAAAAAGTTTTGCTTAATATACCGCTGTTCAAAGGGTAGGGGGCATGATTTTAGAATGAAGTATTATAAACTGAAGTAATTAAAAAAATGAATTGTAAATTATACACATATATCATAATATTATTAATTTCATAATTTCATAAAGACTTTCATAAATATTTTTTAAAATTTTACCGACTCTGAACTTTTGAATGGTAGTATACATACATAACTTTCAGAACTCCTGTACCAGAATTAAAATACATTCACTAAACTGCAACTGTATGTAGTTTTAATACTCATTTTACATGCAAATAGGTTAGTCAGTCATAACAGTTCAGAGTCATAACAGAGTCTTTATATGTACTTTGGCTAACATCCTGTTTGAGGGTCAAAGGGGGGATGGAAAAGGTCAACTAAATTACAAACACATTAAACTATTATTGGAGCAAGAAACCTTGACTAACTTTATAAATGGACCTCAGGGAAGAAAATCAAGTTCTAAAAAAAAGTTATGACCCCTTTAAATTCTAGGAAATCTGAAAATTCTTCTATTGAACGTTCTATTAAAAAACACACATTCCTATTATTAAACAGGTGACGAAAAGGCACCAAATTCATTAGTACCAGTGGTATGTGCTGTAGTTTGTCACTAAGCTGCTGCACTCCTGCTTTGACAGTGTTTAGTGCTTGTGTGAGTCTGTCCAGGCCATCTTTAGCTGCATCACAATGCTGCTGCTCCTGCTGCAGGTCATGCTCACAGTCCTGCAGCATCTGTCGGACACTGAAGAATCAAAAAGAGAATTAGAGATCTGACCGATGACAATAAAGTTATGTTACTATTTCATGCCATTGAAAACATCTTAGAGCATTCAGTAACAATAATAGCATATCCAGCCTACAATGTCAGCTCTCACCTTGAGAATTCAGTTTCTCGTGAGTATTTTACATCCTGAAACTGAGTCTGTGATGTATTCTTCTCTTCCTTCAGTTCAAGCAGCATTCTCTCATTTTCTGCCTTCATCTTCTCCAAATGTTCCTGTGTTTGTCCCTGAGAGATAAACCTGTCCACTATTTCCTGTTATAAGAGATATCGTGAATAAACATTGCTTAACACAAGAACCGTTTACCTGAACATAAAGAAGTAATCTATATACATTTAAAACAATTTTAAGGTGGTAAATAAAAAATTATAACTCTTTATGGGTTTAACCTTGTAAAGCCTGTCATGTGAAATAATAGTCATAAATTCTTTTTTTTTTTTTAAACAGAAATTTATTGAAGCTTTGGACAAAATATTAAATAAATAAAAGAAGTTTGTTGATGTGTTTTTGTTGAGTATCATATTTGATCAGGCTTTTACAGCTTATATAGTATGATATAGTGAGAATATGGAGGTCATACTCAAGGAGGAAAAACACCTCAATTTTATTTGGAGGCCCAAACTAAGCAAAAATATGCAATTTGGTGCATTACTGATACTTATATGGCCAAAGATAAAGAAGAAGTTCTAACAGCTTGTAATGTAAATCCATGAGATCTTTATAACAGTATAACACATAACACATAAAATGATATAAATATTAGCTGTCACTATTTCTCCCAATAACATATCTTAATAAGATTCTATTTAAATGCTTAGTTTAATGATCAAAGCTCTTTAGTTTAAGAACATAATGCAATGCAGGACAATATTGATTGAGAGATAAACAAACTCAAAAGCCTGATGGGTCATATTTGAATGCCACATTTAAACATGATTTTTCTGAAAAAATAAAAAAAGCTGGATGGAAGTACACTTAAGTAGTTTCAGTCTGGTAAGTGTTCATCTTAAAATATTAAAGGTGCTGTATGTAAGTTTTTGACTCTACTAAAGCATAAAAATACCATAATATGTTTACAGATATTTAAGAAACATGCTAAGTTAACATATTTGTTTATCTGAAAAACAATGCTACAGTCAGTTATTTTCCCTGCATATCTGCATAGCGGGCCGGAATATCGTCCTCTGTTTTGGTTTGTTAAACTCGCCCACTGCCAGTTTACCCAGTTTTATTTTTGCGCCTCAAGTCTGAGGAGGAGGGGCCAGGTGAAAAATATCCTCTCCCAACATTTAGAATTTGGACTGCAATACCTAGTTCAACCACTCAGTGTCAATCCAACATTCAGCACCTTTAATATCAATATAAAAAAGTGTTGATCATGTTGATCATTTCGAGACCTAAGATATTAACATAATAAATATAATCCTATAGGCTTCATAGGGTTAATAATACGGTCGTTCCTCACCTGTGAGTCTGTGACTCCAGTGGCCTCTTTGGCGTGCTGGAAAGCTTCCTCAAAAGTAGAGATAGATTCTTCTTCTTCTTCTTCTACTGTGGTGGGACTTCGCGGGGCCTCACTGCTTAGCTCATCAGGGTTCATGGGCGCCCACTGAGGCTGGATGTGACAGATGGAAGGGGAATGGAGGGAAAATGGTTGGATAAACTTGACAAAAACTATCTAAGAGACTTAGTTTGGGCCAAAAAGAGAAAGCTAAAATAAATGTTGGAAAAAAAATATATAAACGTATAATTAATTCAGCATTAAAAACAGACTATTTTAACTTTTTAAAACGTATTTTTGTGTTGTGAGCAGCATGCTAACTCCAAGCTCTATTTTAATCAGCTGCAAGTCCATTCTCCTGTCCACCTGACTTGAGAAGTTCTACGAGTATGACAGATATTTTTATGCATTTTGTAGCTGTACTCTGTAGTTGCTACAGATGTTATTGCAGCAGATGATGCTCACTCGTCTCTTCATCCTCTCTGCCTGAGCCATCCTCTCTTCCGCCTGCTTCTTGTAGCGGAAGAGGATTTTTTCTCTTTCTCTGCGCTCTCTGAACACCTGCTCCTCCTGAAGCTGGAGCTCAGCCTGGACACACACACACACACACACACACACACACATATAGATTCCTATCAGCATTATTTGGATGACCTTTACCTTGCATGCTTACACATATGCTTGCTTTATTATCTCATTCCATTTTTCTATTATTCATTAAATGCTTTGTCTTTACCTTGGCTGTATCCTTGAAGAGGAGAACATTGTTGTTCATGACCTGTAGGTCTTTGAGTACTTGTGTCTGCCAATAGACCTCTGTCTCCATCCTGTCCAGCTGTGGTTGAAATGTAAGACTCTCTTCCTGAAGCAACAAAACGGAGGATAATTAGAAATGTCCATTTATCAAAATATATACACTACCTTCAAAGGTTTGGGATTTGGTAAGATTTTTTTATTGTTTTTGAAAGTCTCTTATGCTTACCAAGAATGCATTTATTTGATCAAAGATACAGTAAAAACAGTAAGTGATATTTAAACGATTTAAATAATTGCATAAATAATTGCTTTCTTTTCTCCTATTACCTATATGAGGTATCATGCTCTGTGGGTTTATTGAGCTGTGTCTATAGCTGAATCCAGCTGTGTTACTGCTCTGATACCTGTAGGTGCTCCTTCAGCTTGTTGTATCCTCGCGTTATGTGCACTGCTTCGTGGTATTTCAGCTGTGATTTCTCCAAACTGTTTTCTAGAATGCGCAGTTTCTACACAACAAGCACACAATAATAATATCCTGGACAAACATATTTGTAAGATTTACCAACGTTCGTCCAGAATGCACAGGGATAAAAAAAGACAATTTCTACCTTTTCCTCCTCTCCTTTCTGGGTGTCAGGCAGAGGGCTACTGTTCTGTGGCTTCAGTACTAGAAACTTCAGGTCCTCTAAACGCAGCATCTGTGTCTGAGTGGTGTGCTTCATAGCATTCTGCTTCTTCATTTTATCACATACCTGCTTCTTCAGCGCCGTCTGAGCTGCCTGCACAACAAAGATTTCTGTCAATAAGTGAAGAGAGACTAATACAACTTTCTGGAACACAAATTATATGTATACAGTGGGTATAGACAATAATCACCCCCCTTTAAAATAATCAAATTTTGCGGCTTTGGATTTTTTTTTTTTTTTTTTTAAATAAATAAGAAAAATACATATACTGCCCAAAACATTCAATTATTGTTTTATAAATATTCCACATATTTATAAATTGAAATGCATATATATATATATATATATATATATATATATATATATATATATATATATTTTTTTTTTTTTTTTTTTTTTTTTTTTTGGGGGGTGAACTATTCCTTAAAGGAAAAATCATCTAACCTCACCTTCACAGACATGTTCCTGAATGATTCTTTCTCCATCCCATGGCCTTGAATAACATCCTTGATAACTTGTTCATCACCCTGGACAACGTGACCAATATTTGAATGAATACATATGTTCGACCTATACTTTAAATGTTACTTATGTGTGTTCTCTGACCTCAGGCTGTTTCTTGTGCAGGTTTGCATTCTCAAGTCTCAGCTGCATGATAGTTTCTATGTTCTTGACAGACTGAGAGTTTTCAATATGCGCTATCGAATAGTCTCCATCTAGAGGACAGTGGAAAAAAAAACACACACAAAGAAAACCCTTCATCGAGCAAAATGTGAATTTGGTAGTAACTTACTGTATTAAGTTTCTGTAAACAATTTTATTGAGCTCTTTGATTCATTTTCATTCAATTAATGCAAAGGTATCAAACCGTTATAAAACCACTTTTTTACTCAATAACTCCAAGCTGACAGCTGACATCCTCGAGAAAACAAATAATTAATGAAAAAAATAATAATAGAACAATGGAAGTAATTATTACTCCACGACTTCCTCAGTATTACTGAATGAATAATCACGTTGTAAGTGAACTGCTTCAGTTTAAATGGTGATCCCGTAATAAAAACTTACTCAGAAGATGAATTTTTCTTTGGAGATCCGACATTTCATCATGGGTAGGGGGCTCGATGTCCTCTGAGACAGACGTGCCGGGCATTATGAACATTTATTAATTTGGTGTTTTATAATTGGCTTTCTTTGTCCACTACCTCCTTGCCCACAAGAGCCTCGTTTGTGTTTTCAGCTGGTTGCCTAGTAACTGAACTTGCTGGCTCATTAATATTAAGTAAGTTACGTACTCTAACGCCCGGGAAAACAAGTGACACTACGTTCATGCCCTAATTAATATTTATTAGGGTTTCCTCTTGTCACGTTACAGAATTATTTACACTTCGCAACAAACAACAGGTAGTAACACAAAAATGGCTGCGTCAAATGGACGCATTAAAAACACTGTAAAATTGTTATACAAAAACGAGTGGCTTTGATTATAAATGGTTATGATTTTTGTGACGAAATATCACAATTTCAAACGTACACACTGCCATCACAAGATGTTAGGACAGTTGTGCCTAGTCTAATAAAGCATAATATATACAAATACTAAACCAAGTAATAAGCTAAACAAACAAAAAAGTAACATTTGTAACACTTTTGGCTGTAATAACTGGTATTACTCACTGGTGCCTGAGCTATAATATCAGTGCAAGTATGGCAGGTCTCTCTATTTTTGTCCCTACACTTCTTTGTTTTTCTATTAATCTTTTCTTCTTTCCTTAGTCCACTGTTTTCAGCCCCTCATTGGACTTCTTGAGGATGGACAGCAGTGTCTCTGGCATGAAGTATGGTCTGTCCACTGTGCCATCATTGCGTTCCAGATCCTCCACTGTTGGAATAATTTGGGTAGAGACAAAATAAAAGCATAATCTTAATAGAAAAGGTTTGCCAAAAAGTATAAATGCCAACAACTGAAGCAGAGCCTTGAAAGCAAAAAAAAAAAAAAGGCTTGAGATCTCAACAAAGAGAGAGTTCGATTTATTAAAGCACTGGGAGATCACATTACCAACATGCAAAGATTGAGAAAAGTGAAGCACAGAGGTAGAAAAAGAGGCAACATAGTGGCAAACAGCGACAAATATCAGGCATTGAAAAGGTTGCAATCTGTCAATATAATAACCATAAGTCACAGCAGACCAAAATATAAGGGTGTTACGTTTTTTTTCCTTTCTTTGATTTTTTTTTTTAAGTTGACTTGCTTTCGATGCCATCATTAAATTTTTTTGTACCATAAAATTATCACATTAGGCATAAAATCAACACAATTTTCAAATACAATTTACAAAATGACATTGTTTGGTCTTGGCTGGTATCACTGTAAACAGATGTGTTTTTTTTGTTGTTGTCGTAAACATAGCAATACTGCAAAATCTTTTTGCATTCTTCAATATGATTAAGACATTGATAAGTAACAATAATTAGGCACAAGTCAAGCACCTACATTACACTTTTATATGTCCTTACATTAAAACGTTCTACATAAAACACAAACACAGTCACATTCTACAAGTGCTATGTAGGCATATCTAATGGGGTTTAGGTCCATGTAACCAAAGTGTCAAAGCTCATACTATGAGCACAAGCCTGTTTCTGTCCTATTTTATGTCATGCCATCCATTACAACCAGTGATTAATTAAGAGACAGTTCTCAAAATTGATTAATTGAGTAAACATTATGATGTGAATGAAAGTGGCACTTTCCAGTGTATACTAATGACTTATCAAAGCCACCAAAGTGCACCATTTCCCAAATCAGTAGGCTTCTCTGAAACGTTTCACGAATCCACCTTCAATGAACATCCCTGTCTAGCTACTCCTGAGGGGTGAGCAGGGTCTCGCTCTCTTGAGGTCCATTTTCTTGAGGCTTCGGTTCCTCTGGTTCCTGTTCTTGTTGGTTCTCGGCCTGTGGTGGTTCTGCTTGAGGTTGGGCGACTTGCTCCTCCGTGTCCTCAGCATCCACCTCTTGGGGTCCGTTTTGTTTTGAGGTCACTTGTGGCGGTTCAGGCTCTTGCGTTGTAACCTGCTCTTCGGGTTTATCCTCGTCGGCTCCGGTTGCTTCTGGAGGTTGTGTTTCTTGGAGCGGTTCTTCAATGTGTGTTTCCTGGTTTAGTGGCGTCTCTTCTTCTTTCTTCTGCTTTAGAATGCCCTGCTCTTTAAGCTGCACCTCTCCATTCTCCTGCAGCGGGACTTCCTCCTCAGCTTGCACCTGTATGACAGGTACCTCGGCACAGTCCGTCTCCTCTGTGCTTTTTTCGATTGATAAAATCTGGTGCAGCTCAGGGGACATGAAAAACGGTTTGTCGGAAGAACCATCATTTCTCTCCAGGTCTTCGCCTTGAGTTTGTGTTTGCGTGTGACGGTTATTTTGAAATGTTAGTGTTTTGAGAGAGCACGTAGCAGAAAGGAGCACAAGGACATGATTGAAGAGAGAAAGAGAGAGAAAGAAAGAAAGAAAGCAAATGGTTAGACATGAAGCAAGCCAAAAGCCCTTGTAAGCATCTGTGATATGCAGATATGTCAACAGTGGGTCCCACAAGTGAAAATCCCAGTTATTTTCTCCATACAGAAATCTACCTTAAAGTCAAACCATGAACTCTGAAGAAGCAATGATATGTGCTTCTGTGGAAGCCATAAATATCATTTTAAAAATGTGTTTAGTAGCTTATTGAGAATTACATAATCTACGATCCTGAAAATAGCTCCACCAATCAGAGAAGTCACTGTTACCATGGAAACGGGAATGAGCGGTGAGTGCACTCCTTTGAAGCATGGTGGAACACAAAATCCATTCTCACTACACTCTCAAATAACTGATGTGTGGTATATATGGTTATATCGTGGTATGGTATATATTTGTATATGGTCTGGTATTTTATATTTGTAGATCATTTCATATACTGTATTTTCTGAATCAGTTGCATCTTTTGCAAAGCTTAATGGGATGAATAGTTAATACACAAATTGAAAAAAGCACAAGACTTAATGTTTTTGCTTGGAATTGAAGTTTGCAATATTGCAATGTGTCTCTGAGCTGGTTGGTTTGGTTCAAGGTTTGGAACTCTTATAGTTTTTTTAAATGAATATAGAAAAAATGAAGGGAAATCCAGTTGGTTGTCACTGTTGCTCTCTATTGCATTACAGAAAAGAACAACATTTAAAGGAAAGGAAAGAGGGCGTCTTGAGTGCTCCAGATGTGCTTAGCTGTTGAAGTTGAGTGGTAGAAGTTGTCAACATCTGTGAAACTTATTCCTCAACACCCAATAAAATCTAACACAACAGCTGATATTATCAGAATCCTTGTTTTGTTATTTAGCCAACAAATTAAAATTAAATACAAAAATTAAATGTATGCATTTAGCAGATGCTTTTATCCAAAGCGACCTACAGTGCATTCAGGCTATCAGTTTTTACCTAAAATAATAATATAAATTAGCAACTTGTTAAGATTTGTTCATTACGTATCTTCTTGTGAAATAAATAAAGCTGCTTCACACTTACAGAAACAGAGGAAGAGTGTGTCCACACACATAGCGTATACGCTAAAAAAGCCATGAGCAATCAGATAGGCACCAAACACCACAGTCTGTAAATTATAAGAGAGATGTATTTATTATTACATCTGGAAAACTGTCATTTTGATACTGCAGATGGAAAATCTGGTTTTGCTGGATTGATAAAACTCAAGCTCACTCACCAATATAGGCACCCAGTAATAATTAAGGGATGGAGCAGCATCCTCCACTATTTTAATCTTGCCCGTGAAAAAGAAGAAAGAACATATTCCTGAAAAGAGGAGGAAGAAACTGTTAATGCATGCTGTTTTAAATTAGTGTACTAGAATATGAGAAGTCAGTTCCACTCAAATAACCTCTGGATTCACTTTGACATCTGATTGACCAAATCACTCACCCACGATTCCAACGATGAGGAGTTTGCCCAAAAATAAGAGGAAGTCTGTCACTTTGTCCAGAACCGCCACACTAGAAAACAAGTTAAGTAAAAACATTTCAATTTGGACGGTTTATTGTGTTTTATACACTGACTAGAAGATTTAGATTTAGTTTGACTCTCACCGGACAATGTTCCTCATCAGAAGGAAGAACGCATCCTTGGCAGACGTACAGAAATTTTTACCATATATTGCCACCTGAAAAGAGAATATGCTTCAATAAGTTTCAGCAATTATGTTTTTGAGCACTACAACACTAAACATGCAATAATGATGATGCTCCCTAGCCAGAAACAATCCACAAAAGGTGAAAACATTATTAAGAGGGAAATGTAAATGTACCATAATATAGGCATTTCTGTTCAGAAACTTGATGAATTTCTCCAGACACCAGAAGCAGCACTTCAGGCAGCTGAGCAGGAATTTTGCACATTTATTCTGGGCACCTGGAGGAAGGAAATCAAGATTCAAATGCATATAACAGACAGAATGCAATGGATGAAGTATTCCATTATCATTTCATTATTAATTTCTGGCTGTCAGTCTGCATGTATTATTTGCCAAAAGTGGAACAGAATCAAGTTCAGAAGACATTTAAAATAATTAAAAGAAACGGGGTGCTTTCTCCATTTTCTAAAATTATGTGATTCTCTTTGTGTTTGATAGATTTTCTTCCTGACTTTATGGCATGTAAAACATTATTTACTCAAACAATGAAAACAGTGTCATGTCCAATCATGTATGACTGACTTTCGTCAAGTGAAACACAAAATTTGATTTCCCAAGTTTCTCTTTTCTGAACAAAACACCATAAACTGACTACCGTATTCTTCGGACTATAAGTCGCACCAGTCCAAAAACACGTCATGACGAGGAAAAAAACATATAAAAGTCGCACCGGACTATAAGTCGCATTTATTTAGACCTAAGAACCAGGAGAAAACATTACCAACTACAGTGTCATTAACATTAAAATCTATTTATTCAATACAGTGGCTAAATTAACGAAAAATAAAGCCTCAACAAGTGTTGACATTTCCCAACATCACAGCAGTAATGACTTTATGAACTACTTTACTTCTAAAATCGATACTATTAGAGATAAAATTGCAACCATTCAGCCGTCAGCTACAGTATCACATCAGACAGTGCACTATAGACCCCCTGAGGAACAGTTCCACTCATTCTCTACTATAGGCGAGGAAGAATTGTATAAACTTGTTAAATCATCTAAACCAACAACATGTATGTTAGACCCTATACCATCTAAGCTCCTAAAAGAGGTGCTTCCAGAAGTCATAGATCCTCTTCTGACTATTATTAATTCCTCATTGTCATTAGGATATGTCCCCAAAACCTTCAAACTGGCTGTTATTAAGCCTCTCATAAAAAAAACACAGCTTGACCCCAAAGAACTAGTTAATTATAGACCAATCTCGAATCTCCCTTTTCTGTCCAAGATACTAGAAAAGGTGGTATCCTCACAATTATATTCCTTCTTAGAGAAAAATGGTATATGTGAGGATTTCCAGTCAGGATTTAGACCGTATCATAGTTCTGAGACTGCTCTCCTTAGAGTTAGAAATGATTTGCTCTTATCATCTGATCGTGGGTGTATCTCTCTATTAGTTTTATTGGATCTTAGTGCTGCGTTTGACACAATTGACCACAACATTCTTTTGCATAGACTTGAACACTTTGTTGGCATTAATGGAAGTGCATTAGCATGGTTTAAATCGTACTTATATGACCGCCATCAGTTCGTAGCAGTGAATGAAGATGTATCCTATCGATCACAAGTGCAGTATGGAGTACCTCAAGGCTCAGTACTAGGGCCGCTACTCTTCACGCTTTATATGTTACCCTTGGGAGATATCATCAGGAAACATGGTGTTAGCTTTCACTGTTATGCTGATGATACTCAACTCTATATTTCTTCGCAGCCCGGTGAAACACACCAATTTGAAAAACTAATGGATTGCATAGTCGATATAAAAAACTGGATGACGAGTAATTTCTTACTGCTAAATTCTGAAAAAACAGAGGTGTTAATTATAAGACCTAAAAACTCCGCTTGTAATAACCTAGAACACTGTCTAAGACTTGATGGTTGCTCTGTCAATTCTTCATCATCAGTTAGGATCCTAGGTGTGCTATTTGATCGCAATCTTTCCTTAGAAAGCCACGTTTCTAGCATTTGTAAAACTGCATTTTTCCATCTCAAAAATATATTTAAATTACGGTCTATGCTCTCAATGTCAAATGCAGAAATGTTAACCCATGCTTTTATGACCTCAAGGTTAGATTATTGTAATGCTTTATTGGGTGGTTGTTCTGCACACTTAGTAAACAAACTACAGCTAGTCCAAAATGCAGCAGCAAGAGTTCTTACTAGAACCAGGAAGTATGACCATATTAGCCCGGTCCTGTCAACACTGCACTGGCTCCCTATCAAGCATCGTATAGATTTTAAAATATTGCTTATTACCTATAAAGCCCTGAATGGTTTAGCACCTCAGTATTTGAATGAGCTCCTTTTACATTATAATCCTCTACGTCCGCTACGTTCTCAAAACTCAGGCAATTTGATAATACCTAGAATATCAAAATCAACTGCGGGCGGCAGATCCTTTTCCTATTTGGCGCCTAAACTCTGGAATAACCTACCTAACATTGTTCGGGAGGCAGACACACTCTTGCAGTTTAAATCTAGATTATAGACCCATCTCTTTAACCTGGCATACACATAACATACTAATATGCTTTTATTATCCAAATCCGTTAAAGGATTTTTAGGCTGCATTAATTAGGTAAACCGGAACCGGAAACACTTCCCATAACACCCTATGTACTTGCTACATCATTAGAAGAATGGCATCTACGCTAATATTTGTCTGTTTCTCTCTTGTTCCGAGGTCACCGTGGCCACCAGATCCAGTCTGTGTCCAGATCAGAGGGTCACTGCAGTCACCCGGATCCAGTACGTATCCAGACCAGATGCTGGATCAGCACCTAGAAAGGACCTCTACATCCCTTAAAGACAGCGGAGACCAGGACAACTAGAGCCCCAGATACAGATCCCCTGTAAAGACCTTGTCTCAAAGGAGCACCAGGACAAGACCACAGGAAACAGATGATTCTTCTGCACAATCTGACTTTGCTGCAGCCTGGAATTGAACTACTGGTTTCGTCTGGTCAGAGGAGAACTGGCCCCCCAACTGAGCCTGGTTTCTCCCAAGGTTTTTTTCTCCATTTTGTCACCGATGGAGTTTCGGTTCCTTGCCGCTGTTGCCTCTGGCTTGCTTAGTTGGGGACACTTCATCTACAGCGATATCGTTGACTTGATTGCAAATAAATGCACAGACACTATTTAATTGAACGGAGATGACATAACTGAATTCAATGATGAACTGCCTTTAACTATCATTTTTTCATTATTGACACTGTTTTCCTAATGAATGTTGTTCAGTTGCTTTGACGCAATGTATTTTGTTTAAAGCGCTATATAAATAAAGGTGACTTTGACTTTGACAGCCGCGAGAGGGCACTCTATGTTTTCAGTGTAGACTACAGGAGCACTGAGCAGCATCTCTGGCAGCATAGAGCGCCCTCTCGCGGCTGTAGACGGTAATGTTTTCTGTTAGTTCATTTCTCTCGGTTCATGTCAAATTAATTTTGATAAATAAGTCGCACCTGACTATAAGTCGCAGGACCAGTCAAACTATGAAAAAAAGTGCGACTTATAGTCCGGAAAATACGGTAGTAGCTTGGCAAGCACCAAAAAGCAAAAAACTGATGCCCAACCTCATTAGCGCTTGCTTTTTCATAACCGATCACAATACATTTTTCAGCATTGTTTTATCAATCATACTGGTTGTGATCAACGTTGAGTAAGTCCAGCGTTTAAAAGTTAAAAGTGAAGGGGTCTAAATATTTTCTGAAGATGAATATGAAGTACACTGAAGTAGTGAGACCTTTCAGCTTCTGATCCAGATACTCCAATATGACCCTGATGATCTGTACGATGGCAAGAATGAGGGAACCAAATGCCAGAGTGCCAGTGTGATACCTGGAAAATAAGTGAGCGATATAGAGCACACCAAACTGTTATGTTTTACGAGAAGCAAAATGTGCTAAACACAGGCAACTATTTCTCTAGTCACACACCTGAGGGCCCGTCCCAAAGAGTTGAAGACAGGGTAAGCTGGGATGTCTTCAGGCTTTTTGAATGCCCAGTAGTAGGAGGCAAAGGCCCCTGCCAGTGTGACCTGGCCCAATGCTGTCACGAAGTTTACACACCAGAAGAAGAGGAATAAATTATAGAACTGGAACAGAATCAGGTACTTGTGGTATAATGTCTCTCCTCCATAAAATGCAAACAGACACTCAGCATCACGACATTCAGTGGTGATATTTGAGCTGTTGAAAGTCTGTGGAGAGAATCAAATCAATGCAACTTTATGCAATGTATGCATTTTATCAAGCAAAATATGCTATAACAAAAAATAAGACACACTACTGTTCAGACACAACATTACTGTTAGCATAAAAAGACACTAACCTCAGGGTTGCAGGTGTCTCTGGAATACATGCATGCACTTGTGTTGAAAACCTTGTATACTGGCTCACTGGAAGTGGACAAAAACCTAATCAAGAGTTAAGGATATCATGTTTGCGTGAAACCTAAATCAACATTTCTAACTAAAGTGTTTCGGGTAATGAAACGGCAAAATACCAACAGTGAGCAGTTTTTATGTGACTGCATTATTTCTTTTAGGATACACAGCGGTGATGGCCCAGTATGCGATGACTAAAGAGAGCAGGGCAAACGTCAGCAGTGGGTAGAACAGTGATGACATCACATGACCGATGGCCCTGAAAAATTAATCCATCACACTGAGAAAAACACTGCTGTTTAACTGCTTATGCTATTAGAGTACCCAAAAAAAAGCAGTAATATGGAATATGAGACCGAACAATGTAAGCAACGCGTCTAAAAATACTGATTGCTCTACATTAAGAAGGTAGACTGACTTGCTGGCCTCTTTGATGAGAGCGATAGCAATGAGGAGCCTCTTCCTGAGGAAGATGAGGAGAAGGATGATGACCACTTCCACAATACACAGGATAATCACTGTGTGGCGACAAAGAATGCAGGTCCATATTAGTGTTCATTTATGTCCACAGATTGATCCCTACTTGAAGAAAGATACATATTTTCATTTATTTCTTTTCTATGTATACCTACATTACCTTTTAAAAAAAAAAATAATAATAATAGTTTTATTTTAGCGAGGATGCATACAATTAATTAAAAGTGAAAAATAATTATTTCTAAAGGATCATGTGACGCTGAAGACTGGAGTAATGTAAACTAAAAAATTAATTTTTAAAATAGAATTTTTTTTTTTATTACAATAATATTGTAATAATATTTCAGAATATTCAAATTTGTACTGTATTTTTGATCAAATACATGCAGCGAAAACATTCAAAAATCTTACTCAATTCAAACTTCTTAATGGGAGTGCATTCATTTTTGTACTGCGCATAACGGTCATAATTGATATAAAAACTCACTGAAGGCAAGCCAGGTCTGCCGAATCTGTAAGTACACCGAGAAGTCAGTCTGTAGACCCAGATCCTTGATAGTGACGTCAGAACCGGCCTGTCCTTTCAGACTGGCATACTGCATGTAACAATGGAAAATACCTGAGGAGAATCAGGAGAGGGGATAAACAGGAAGGATATATTTACAAAATATAACATTACTACAATACAGAATTGGAAATACTATGAAAATCCTCAATGATGATAAGGAGAGTCTTAATGTCACAATGCTTAATGTTTCAAAATAATTTTTTTTAATGTATTTTCTCTATTAGGGTATTACTATAAATGTGTTAAGGTTAAAAAGCACAGTGTTTGGTAACTAGGATGAAAATATGGGAATGTTATTTGAGAGCTGTAGACGAGACAAGAACACTTACCGTATCCGATAACAATGACGACCATGATGATCATAACCCAGACCATGACTCCAGCCAGACAACGCAAGAGGAGAATAAAGATCAGACTGACCAGCATGGCGATCACCAAGCCACTGAAAAAGATTTGACCAATGCTAGAACACACTAAATCTGACACTGCGTGGAGGGGGAATACAATGAACCTAGAGTTTCACACGCTTACAGGAGTATCCAGTGCCAGGATTGAGTATAGTCCTCGAAGATCCTCATGGCTACCGCCCGGGCCTCGACCACGATATTGGATTTCCTGCAAACATTCAAAAGATCTATTAATTATAGTCAGTGTGATCATATATTTCAATATGATTCACATTATATTTTTTATAACATTAACTAACACAATAATATTATATTCCGCATTACTATATTACATTATATAATATTATTATAATATTGCCACTTGAAATGAAATGCATTAAAAAATTTTAAAAAATTCAGCCAGTTGCCAAATTAAGCTGGTTTAAACTTAATACAAATTGATATAAAGTATACAGACATAAAACAATAAAACTAAAATGTCTATAACCAAAATTAAAATGAAAACCAAAAATAAAAACTAATTCAAAATAATTTAATAGCATCTTGGTCACATTAAGTTTCTATAACATAATTATTAACTGACTTCTGCCTCAGCTTCTGATTCGCTGCTTATTAATAGTTAGTAAGGTAGTTGTTATGTTTAGGTATGGGGTAGGATTAAAGGATGTATAATATGTTCATGCAGAATAAGGCATTAATATGTGCTTTATGAGTATTAGTAAACAGCCAATATGCTAGTAATATGCATGCTAATAAGAAACTAGTTCATAGTGAGAACTGGTTCCTAAACTAAAGGGTTACCAGTATCTCAATTATACTAAAATAACACTGATAACATTAAATATAACCACAAACAGACACTAACAAATAATATTACTAACTTTGAGGCTTCAAGGAGATCTGTGGCATTTATATTTTCTTCTTTCGAATCATCTCTGAAGGTCGTTTGGTTGCCGACCACAACAACTCCACCTTTCAAGGTCTCTAGAGCGGGCAAGCATCTCCTTGTGACTGTAACACAGGGTAAAGTTCATCATTTCAATGTAACAGAACTTCATCTGTAATTTAACTGAAATTACAGACATGTTTTGAATGATGTAAAGGCTTACAATTCTTGCTAGGTGTGAGTATTGAAGGACACAAGCCATCCTTCAGGATTTCAGGAGCGTTCTAGAAAAAAAGAAGGGCATCTTTCTGTGAAGCAATTTAGGATTAAGTGTGTTGCTCAAGGATCTTGAAATCCATGTATTACTAAACCTAGGGAGGGGCAGTATGGCCAAAATGTAATCTTCTGTATTCCTTTTTATCATGTTATCTTAATTCTTACTGGGAATTCAAGGTTTTCTTTCCTGTCCAGGACTCACCTTGGTCATGTCTACTCCCTCCTTGCAGAACTGCTTGTAGTATTCCCTGTCAGCTTCATTTAGTAACGCTTTCACTAAAGTCTTGAATTTATTGGGACATCTCTCCACACAGATCTGTAAAATGAACATAAAAACAAAAGTGCTATAGCATGCTGTACTGCCAGTCTGTGCGTGACAAACACTATAGATATATATGGTACTGCAAAAAGAGGTTAACCAAACCTGAGTGGTGGGACACTGAAACTCCAGCAGGACCAGAGGACTGGCACACTTCATGATGTTGAAGTAGAACAGCAGGGGCTTCTTTCTGATTATTCAGACAGATTAAGCCAAGAAAGATATGTCTGAGTACAATTTAACCACAGAACTGCATTTAAAGTCTATTGGATTGGCAAAGTGAAAGACGTCTCATCAGTTTTCAAGGAAACAGCTTTACTCACTCAAGTGGGCTGCCGACCTGTCCACAAAACTGACCCTTACTGTCTGTCGGGTAAATCACTTTCCGAGGGTCACCTTGAGACCATGCTATAGGAAAAGATACAACACTGTCAGTATGGAAAGACAACAGCTTGTCTTTGGAAATGGACACGGTTTAATACTTTCTGCCTATCTAAACCAGCACTGGGCATAGAAATGTGAAAATGAATAGGCTAAAACTTACCCAGAATCCCAACTGCAAAGTAGCCCAGCAAGGCCAAGATGAACAGGATACAACAGAGAATGTCTGTGCAGCTCCTGTTCACCAAGAAAAGCACACGCATTCAGTGCCACCACACAAATCAGGACATGGAAGTTTATCAGATTACATAAATGTTAAAAAGTTTAAAAGATTCCCTTTCACTAGATGTGTCTCAGACAGGATTAATATCACTAGCTAAAAACAAATCCATAAAAAAAAAATTACTACCTGAAAAAAATTACATCATGACTTGAAATAAAATGAACATTAACTGAAATAGAATATACAAAAATATTTATTTCTCATTTTTATTTTAAGTACTAAAATAACTGAAATAAAATTAGATAAATTAAATGATCTAAAACTTATAAATATAAAGCATTAAATTATATATATATATATATATATATATATATATATATATATATATACATATATATATACACACACACACACACACACATATATATATATATATATATATATATATATATATATATACACACTTCACAATTAATGTGAAAACTGAAAATATAAAAATAAAATCTAATTCAACATATGAACAAAAACTGTAATAGTATAATAAATAACACTAACACTGGTCTCAGATGCATATGTAAATGGTTTCTAATCATTAATTTGGCTTATAAAGGTTGTCTCACCTGTTATAAATCGGCCCTTTAAATGTTGGGTCAAATTTTCTTGGCTCACCTGTGAAGACATTAAAATGGTGCATTTATTTATGTCATTTGTGGGCATCTCCAGATTTTTACCACTGCATAAGCAGCATGGCCTTTTCTACTGACACATTTCTACCATCACTATCATCCTACCACTCAGTCGAAGTGGGGCATGACTTGCCTGCTGCTCAGTTAAAAAAAAAATTCCTTCTGATTGTCTCAAGTGAAACGCTATCTAGATACGACTAGTTCTGCTTAGTATGCTACTAAATTAGATTGGGTAAAAGGGTATTTTGCAAGTATTAACATCACATTAGATGAGACAAGCGTTAGCTAGAAAGCTGAATAATCAGGCATATTTGTGACCCTGGTCATAAGTGTCAATTTTTCGAAATTGAGATTTATAAATCATATGAAAGCTGAATAAATAAGCCTTCCATTGATGTGTTTTTTTTTAGTTTATTTGACTGAGATATAACTATTTGAAAATCTGGAATCTGAGGGTGTCGAAAAAATCTAAATAATGAAAAAAAATCACTTTTAAAGTTGTCCAAATGAAGTTCTTAGCAATGCATATTACTAATCCAAAATGTACTATTCAGAAAGTTTTGATATATTTACAGTAGGAAACTTACAAAATATCTCTACGGAACATGATATCTTTACTCAATATTCTAATGATTTTTGGCATAAAAGAAAAATTTATTCAAGGGCAGGCTCTAAGATGGTTTAGATCCTACCTGTCCGATCGCTACCATTTTGTTTACTTAAATGGGGTGTCATCTCATTTATCATCAGTAAAATATGGAGTGCCATGAGGATCCGTCCTAGGTCCCCTTCTATTTTCAATATACATGTTGCCCCTTGGTAATATTATTAGAAAATACGGAATTAGCTTCCACTGTTATGCTGATGATACTCAGCTATATATTTCAACGAGACCAGATGAAACTTCCCAATTATCTAAGCTAACAGAGTGTGTTAAAAATGTAAAAGATTGGATGACAAATAATTTTCTCCAATTAAATTCGGATAAGACAGAGATATTAATTATTGGACCAAAAAACACCACACAGAATCTTGTAGATTACAATCTGCAACTAGACGGATGTACTGTTACTTCCTCTACAGTCAGAAATCTGGGTGTTATATTGGACAGCAATTTGTCTTTTGAAAATCATATTTCCAATGTTACAAAAACCGCATTCTTCCATCTTAGAAACATTGCCAAGCTACGAAACATGTTATCTGTTTCTGATGCAGAAAAGCTAGTTCATGCTTTCATGACCTCTAGACTAGACTATTGTAATGGACTTCTAGGTGGTTGTCCTGCTTCGTCAATAAACAAGCTACAGGTAGTCCAAAATGCAGCAGCTAGAGTCCTTACCAGGTCAAGAAAATATAATGATATTACCCCAATTTTACAGTCTCTGCACTGGCTACCTATTAAGTTCCGTATCAGTTACAAATTATCATTACTTACCTATAAGGCCCTAAATGGTTTAGCTCCTGCGTACCTAACTAGCCTTCTACCACGCTACAACCCATCACGCACCCTAAGGTCACAAAACGCTGGACTTTTGGTAGTTCCTAGGATAGCAAAGTCCACTAAAGGAGGTAGAGCTTTTTCACATTTGGCTCCCAAACTCTGGAATAGCCTTCCTGATAATGTTCGGGGTTCAGACACACTCTCTCTGTTTAAATCTAGATTAAAAACGCATCTCTTTCGCCAAGCATTCGAATAATGTATCTCTTAAATTGTGAGTGTAGTTGCATCTGCATTTTTATTCTTTAGCTTGGGTTAAACTAATTTTACTTTGTTGGATCAGCAGCTATGCTAATGATGTCTCTATTTTGTTTCTATGTTTTGCCACGGGATGTAACTAGGATTTACACAAGCTCCAGTCTGGATCCAGAACACCTGAGAAGAGATGATGCTGACCCTCAGAGGACCCCAGATGATGCTAACCTTGAATCAACAAACAGAACTAACAATTATTGCTACATGTGTGACTGCATCCTATAATTACTATTAATTAATAATATTGATAGTTCATCATCTAGCTGACTACGTCTTGTATTATTATTATTATTATTTTTATTTTTCTAAAATCCTGTCAAACGTGCACAAACTACTAGCTACTACTAAATATTGTAGAAACATAATTTTCTGTAAAGTTGCTTTGTAACGATTTGTAACGATTTGTATTGTAAAAAGCGCTATACAAATAAACTTGAATTGAATTGAATTGAAAGAAAAATTTATATTTTTGACCCATACACATGTTGCGTTTCCACCGAAATTACCCGGAACAATTGAACCAGGAACTTTTTCCCCAAGACCTGTTGCTTTCTGCGTTTCTACCGCGGTCTAATATAGTACCATGAAGATTAGGCAAATAGTCTGGTGACGTAGGTCTGCGCACGTTTCTCAATACAAAGTGCATACATTTCGGACTTGTATCCTCATCGGACTTTGAGCATTTGACTGGAGATGTCCGCAACGACGGTGATGTCCGCAACGACACAAATCCGGTAATTCTTCAAACAGC
The DNA here is from genome assembly GCF_963082965.1 of Carassius carassius. NCBI lineage: Eukaryota > Metazoa > Chordata > Actinopteri > Cypriniformes > Cyprinidae > Carassius > Carassius carassius. The sequence continues at coordinate 30,002,956 of NC_081764.1, read as the reverse complement.
AGCGTGCTTTGATAACATCAGTCAGCTCGCCTTGGCTACTGCAATTTTCCTCACTGTATAGTTACAATAAAACGAAATAAGTTATCAGATACCACTGCCTCCTTTCGTTTTCATTGAAACATAACAATAGCCGCAGAAATGTACTTAGTTCAGGGAAATGTTTCTATATATATATATATATATATATATATATATATATATAGCCATTACAATGAAATGAAATATTATATCAATTGCCTCTTTTATTTTCATTTTACGTCACTCGTGATAATATAAAAATTGAATCCGCACCCACCCAGACCCATTAATATTTGGCTCGTTACTCGACCCGCGCCCGCGATAAATTACACGGTAAAATCATTCCAATTAAAGTGCTTTATTTTTTTATCTCGCACCTCTCTCAACATCACGAAAGTGTCATTAATGTGCTAATGAAACGAAAGTGGCTATGGAACCTGATAACTATACGCAAATAGACCTATTAATGAAAAAAAAAAAAAACAAGAACAAGAAAAAATACAACCTGAGCCTGTCGCTCACAAAGTATGCATTAAGGTTACTGTGCAGGAAAAGGATATCGTCCACAGTCCCAGGTTTAAGTTGCATTCTCCGTTCTTGAATTACAAATCCAGCATCCCCGTGAATATTAGGAATGTCAAAATCCACCCGTTTCAGCCACTTTTATGCGGGTACCTGACCCGTTGCAGGACTCTAAGCCGAGTAGAGACGGCTCTCATCGGTAACATAAGCACTGAGCTCCCACTGATCACGTGGAGCTGATCGTCTCCGAAATAGGTGAAACACATTTTTAAATAGGTGCTGTCTTTATAAATAAACTGCAGATTTGAGTTTTAAACAACTGCATTCTCGCCTGAAATACTTTTAAAACTACATTTCATGAAACAATAAGAGTAATATTTTGAAATGATCCAATAAATGGTGGTTGAAATCACAATGCTACGTGAACTCAACCAATCAGCATGCTTCAAGTATAGGTCTCTGCAGGAAAGTAATTGAAGTTACCAGATCAGGGTGTTTTTACACCATGATACCTGATTGGTTGACATCATAGTGACGTTAGGTTTAGGGGTGGGCTTGGGTAAGGGGGATTATTTAGATTGCATGATTTAGAAACACCTAGCAGTTTGAAAACACCCACAAGGTGATAAAAAAAATTTTTTACCCGGAAATTTATTTAGATCCGGGTTCCTGCGATGGAAACACACCGAGTACCAGCCCAAAGTCCCTAGTTCCTGGGTAAAGTTACAGTTGTGGACATGCTGCTAATGTTTTTTTGGCTATTGCTACAAATATACAGTACTCCAGCAACTTAAGACTGGTTTTGTGTTTCAGGGTCACATTTATATGATGCTGTGGTGTATTTGTCTAACTGGGTAACTGAACATTTAGAATGTGTTTGTGATGTCTTCAGTCATGTGTGCAATGCCTCAGTCGGCCAAGTGTGAATTTGGCAAAGCCCCAATGTTGATTTAGAGAAGCTGGTTAGGCTGAGGAAGTGCATCCTGCAGACGGTGTAAGTAAATGTTAAGAAATTTTTGCATTCAAGGCCCTTTACTGAAGCATGCTGCTCCAAACAATACAATTAATTTATTCATCATTTTTGTTGAATTGCTTTAAAAAAAAATGTAAAACATTTTTGGATACTTAAAAATGTATTCATGTTACAGTAATGATCAGACATCAAACCAGGGGGGAATAAATACTAGTGTAAAAGTAATGCTTATGATTTTCAAATGATTTCAGAACGATATTTTTCAAATAAAACATCCATTGTTTCAATATTTTAAACCCAACAAATTTAATTTTGTAAAACATTTTGCTTGCAATTGCAGGGTGTTTTATTGTACATATTTATCTACCATAATGTTGATACATTAAGATTTGAAAGAAGTCTCTTACAGCAATATTTATAAATGTTATTATTATTTGAGTATATTTTAAACTGTATATTTTTTATTTTATTTTATAATTTACAATTTATTCCTGTGATGTAAAGCTGAATTTCAGCATTACTCCAGTCTTCAGTGTCAAATGATCATTCAGAAATCATTCTAATATGCTGATTTGGAGCTCAAGAAAAAAAAGTATTATTATTAATGTTGAATTGAAAATAATTGTTGTGCAAGTTATATATTATAATTTATCAATAATTTTAAATAAATTTTAAATAAATTGAAATAAAAAAATTATAAACTTATAAATGTCTTGCTGTCACTCTTGATCAAGTCATTGTTGAATAAATTATTTATTTTAACACCAACAATAAAAATCTTATTGATCACAAACTTTTAAACATTTGTGTATTTTGGGGGCTACACTGTATATTTCTATATATGTTTAAGATTCCTTATTTGCAAAAGTGTTATAGGCACTTTGGCTGAGATACTTTTCCGTTGCCGCCCTAACCCCCCTTGAGACTTGCACTAGTAACCAACGCAGGTCTAGGCTCATAATAAGCATGCAGTGTGTGTGTGTGTGTGTGTGTACAGTTTATTTTATTGAGGTGCCATCCATTTAGAGCAATCATCAGCAAACCAGACACTCTTAGCCATCCACAAACAACTCCCAAATGACCCAAGCCTTCCAAACAGCTACAGTCACACTGACAAGCATCTCCCACAGATGCTCTTCACATCATGCTAACCTGTCGCATACTGTTTAATAACCAAAATAAATCACTAGTAGTAATATAGATTAGTCCCTACAAACAAATCTGTCTCTACAACACTAAAATCATTTAGACATCCTATCTTTACACCAACTGAAAGTAAGTATATTAAGCATTCTGAAAATGCTATACAAAATGTAAATACCAAACCTTGTTTTCCATAATATGATCCCCTTCCCATTAGATCGTCTTTTCAGTATTTTTAGTCTTAATGTTGTCGCTAGACAGTCTGTACACCACTTCCGACCTCTTGAAACAGGAAACTAGTCATGCTTGGCACCCAGAGTACATCTTCACTGTTTTTCTCAGAGAATGCACTTCCTTGACCTTAGACATGTAACAGATTTACATATCATGCTAATGGTGTTCTAAAATGGAAATCTTATTAAACCCTAAAAGTACTGAAGATATTAAACCAATATCCAATGGATTTTGAATAAAATGTGGTCTCATTTGTTGATATTTTGCTGGCAATTCTGAAGTTTCAGTTCAATCAATGTTGTTTTCACATATGCATCAAATGATTATTTATATACATAAAAATATATGACTGTAAAGGCAAGAGAAAGCAATGTAGATGTTGTGGGAAAAACGAATAAAACTTAACAGTTCAATTCAATTAAATTCAAGTTTACTTGTATAGCGCATTTTACAATACAAATCATTACAAAGCAACTTTACAGAAAATTACGTTTCTACAATATTTAGCAGTAGCTTATCAACAGTCAAAGCAATGGTTCCATCCTTCGCCATGTTTTAAGCTTATGGCCCGCCCAACTCGGAAACTTGAGTATCAATAGTGACTTCACATGTTTTCGAAAATTTCCCATTTCCCACTTCCCACTTCTGAAGGTGTAATTACGAGTTTGTGTACATTGTTGTCAAAAAAAAAAGGAGTCATGGAGGATGGAAAAATCTTTCTAAAGTAAAAATGTATAGGAAATATTTAGTCAATGTCCAACAGATTTTTGCTCAAATGCAGCATCCTGTTCATTGGTAATCATATAGAGCGTTTGCACCTATGTCCTATGCATGGTAGTTTTGAGGAGCAACTGGGTGAATTTTCTTTATGAAAGCCTTGCAACCCTGTCTGAGGTAAACAATTCATTGTCACCTTCAACGTGACTACAAAGGTCAAACAAATGACATTCAAATGAACTCTGATAAACATGGAAAATATACTTTTATCACATTTCATGGCATCGGGTCTGATAAATGCACGGTGGGAATATGAATGCATTTCCTTCATTCATTTAAACTGCAATTAAGTTCTTTAATTCAAGGTTATTTCTGGGCAGTTTTGACAGGTCGAGGATTTATAGTGACACTAATAGTCAAGTTTTTTCAGTGTTTCAATGTAGGCATTTTTTTTTTTTTTTTTTACACAATCTCTTCGGTAATAGAAAGTCCAGGTTAGCAAGTGGATGATCACTACAGAAACACCAGAAGTCGGGTCACACAATGTTACTTCCAACTTTCCAACAAATAAACCCTTCCAATCAAGTTTGATCAGTGACAGCTGTACTGTTAATAGCAGCGCTCAACAGCATCAGGCTATCTGGGGGGAATTTACAAGCAATCGGATTGACATTTTAAGCACCAAAAAGAGAGAGCTATTTTCATAAAGCCAATCTGTAGTGCACAGTTGTTTATTGTTTATGTCCAAAGGCATGCTTGTGTGTTATCAATTCGCTCTGTCTCTTCTACAGACCGTGCATTATTTTCAAGCTTGATCTGATCAGACGTATGGTCAGAAGGCAACCTACAGCTCGATTCCAATCACACACTTTGGTCCCTGTTTCAAACTGACCTTTTCCACCCGCAAAGTCACGTGATCTCCAGACACAATAAGGGGCACGGATATTTGAGATGCCTTTGTAGTTATAAGGGCATTGCAATGTTGTGAGATTGCTAGGCAACTGGAGAGAAGTGTATCATTGTCATTCATGAACAAGCCTTATAAAAGTTACAGTCTCTACATAGATATCATGAGGAGGCACTTCCCATAGTCTTAGTCAGAAATTTATTTTAATGATCTGTGGTGTTCATGAGGTTAAGAGTTCGTAATGCAATCCAGAAGAAGATGACAAAAAGCCATCTGAGCATGTGAGTATACAACCCGAATTCCGGAAAAGTTGGGACGTTTTTTAAATTTTAATAAAATGAAAACTAAAAGACTTTCAAATCACATGAGCCAATATTTTATTCACAATAGAACATAGATAACATATCAAATGTTTAAACTGAGAAAGTTTACAATTTTATGCACAAAATGAGCTCATTTCAATTTTGATTTCTGCTACAGGTCTCAAAATAGTTGGGACGGGGCATGTTTACCATGGTGTAGCATCTCCTTTTATTTTCAAAACAGTTTGAAGACGTCTGGGCATTGAGGCTATGAGTTGCTGGAGTTTTGCTGTTGGAATTTGGTCCCATTCTTGCCTTATATAGATTTCCAGCTGCTGAAGAGTTCGTGGTCGTCTTTGACGTATTTTTCGTTTAATGATGCGCCAAATGTTCTCTATAGGTGAAAGATCTGGACTGCAGGCAGGCCAGGTTAGCACCCGGACTCTTCTACGACGAAGCCATGCTGTTGTTATAGCTGCAGTATGTGGTTTTGCATTGTCCTGCTGAAATAAACAAGGCCTTCCCTGAAATAGACGTTGTTTGGAGGGAAGCATATGTTGCTCTAAAACCTTTATATACCTTTCAGCATTCACAGAGCCTTCCAAAACATGCAAGCTGCCCATACCGTATGCACTTATGCACCCCCATACCATCAGAGATGCTGGCTTTTGAACTGAACGCTGATAACATGCTGGAAGGTCTCCCTCCTCTTTAGCCCGGAGGACACGGCGTCCGTGATTTCCAACAAGAATGTCAAATTTGGACTCGTCTGACCATAAAACACTATTCCACTTTGAAATAGTCCATTTTAAATGAGCCTTGGCCCACAGGACACGACGGCGCTTCTGGACAATGTTCACATATGGCTTCCTTTTTGCATGATAGAGCTTTAGTTGGCATCTGCTGATGGCACGGCGGATTGTGTTTACCGACAGTGGTTTCTGAAAGTATTCCTGGGCCCATTTAGTAATGTCATTGACACAATCATGCCGATGAGTGATGCAGTGTCGTCTGAGAGCCCGAAGACCACGGGCATCCAATAAAGGTCTCCGGCCTTGTCCCTTACGCACAGAGATTTCTCCAGTTTCTCTGAATCTTTTGATGATGTTATGCACTGTAGATGATGAGATTTGCAAAGCCTTTGCAATTTGACGTTGAGGAACATTGTTTTTAAAGTTTTCCACAATTTTTTTACGCAGTCTTTCACAGATTGGAGAGCCTCTGCCCATCTTTACTTCTGAGAGACTCTGCTTCTCTAAGACAAAGCTTTTATAGCTAATCATGTTACAGACCTGATATCAATTAACTTAATTAATCACTAGATGTTCTCCCAGCTGAATCTTTTCAAAACTGCTGGCTTTTTTAGCCATTTGTTGCCCCCGTGCCAACTTTTTTGAGACCTGTAGCAGGCATTAAATTTTAAATGAGCTAATTAAGTGGATAAAAGTGTAAAATTTCTCAGTTTAAACATTTGCTACGTTATCTATGTTCTATTGTGAATAAAATATTGGCTCATGTGATTTGAAATTCCTTTAGTTTTCATTTTATTAAAATTTAAAAAACGTCCCAACTTTTCCGGAATTCACTCCAGCCCAGACTCCAATAAATCACGTTACAACTTGTTCTCCAAAGCAGAATAAAAAATAAATAAAAACCTTCAAATGAAATTCAGGAATGAGACTGGGGTTCTAGAAATTTTCAGGAACAGGAAAATAGGTTTTAGGAAGCCTGAATCTTCAGTTTAGGCATGTTTATTTGCTTCACATGATTTGATTTTTTTTTCATTTTGAGTGACTCTTTTAAATGTAGATCTTTAAGATGACAAAGCAATCAAGGAGTATTAATATCCTTAACCCTTTTCTCAAGCAATGAGTTGACAGTTTAGTAGCAGATTGAAATGAATCACTGAACCAAGCCTGCTATCAAGCTTCATTTTCTGACCCAAGATAATCAAACCTGAACCTTCAGTGTCATTAAGCAAGAATCATCTTGGGTTGAAAATCACACTGAAGCTAGAAATTATCCCAGCAATTTTACACATTATATTTACTGGTGGAAATAACCAATTATTTCAGAAGTCAGAAAGAAAAATAGGATATAAATGTGTTCTTTTACTCCCTATAAGCCACAATTTTTCTCAGTGCAAGTTCTCTGATATGAAGAACTGTGATGCTCATGAGAAAACTGGTTTCGAGGCTGGACTTGGTCATGATCCTCCTCCTCTTCCTTTGATTTTCTGTATTTTTTACTACGTTGTCTACCAGTAATTAAAGTAATTAAAAAGTAAAAAGTCTTAAAATGTTACATAACTTACAATAACTAGAATATTTTAGTGGAAATTTTGATTTACACTAAGTAAAGTCAAGTAAGGGAATTCACTTTATTTTTGCCTAAATGTGGCAGGGATATTATAGTGAATTAAAACCATTAAAATTATATATTTTTAATTTCTTGAAATAAATTAAACTTGAACTGAAATTGAAAAATGAAAACTATTTGAAAATTATTATAAATGACAAAAATAATATATATATATATATATATATATATATATATATATATATATATATAATAAAGAACTAATAAAAATGACAAAAACACAACTGTAACTAAAATTAATATAAAAAAAGAAAATATAAAAATAAAACACTAATTAAAAATATTAATAAAATCTTAACTAAATCTTAACTAAAATGCTACCTGTTGTTTCTATAAAAGTAGTCTGGTTTTAGAAACCACACTGCTGTTGCAATGGTAATGAAAAACCATTCAGGATATTACATGTGGTTACTATGTTCATACTGCAAACACCAGAGTATTCAAGCATGCAAGATCATGTAAAATGATTAATTAAAATATAAATTTAAAATTTAATAATTTAATTTGTTTTAAAGCAGGGTTTTTGCTTTTTCTGAATAACTTGAGCAAGTACTGCATTTAGTCAACATTTTCATTATTATTATTATTTTAAAGCGGCCCAAGCCACTAAAAATGTCCCTAGAGACATTTAAACACTTCACATTTACTGTTACACAAACATTAATAGGTACAATTAATGAAAACTATTTAAAATGCGTGTGTGAAAGCAGGCAATGAGAGTTGCATGTTCTAGTCACATTTACTTATTACGTCGCATAAAACAACCATAATGGCGGTAATTATTGACCTGAGATTAATTATGTGTTTGAGCCCACGCCTATTGTTTTCTTCATTACATACGTCCTGCTGTATCCTCTCTCACACACACTGTTGTGATGCAGTGTTTCAATCATAAACTGTATAAAAGGTTTCAATGCAATGGCGTATGATTTATGTCGAGCACCAGCGTGCAAGTCTGCATTACTGTTATTCTTCATCGAAATGCCTGAGACCCACGCCCCACGTATTAGTCACTGTTTCCATCAGAGGACCATCCCCACCACTTCCAAGACTTATTAGCCTACCATATTTGGACTCTGGATTTTTCTCCTCCGGCTCCATTTGCAAATAAAGGATGCGGATTTGCGGCTGTCCCTTAGATATCGAAAGGAACAGTATTGCCGTTGCCTAATCTTGCGAGGAATTGGCCATCAGTAATGATCCGCTGCTCTACAGTGGGAGTGGCAGACAGCAACTCATTCAACAACACACGCGATGCGTTTCGCTTTTCAGAGGCGACTGCGCGAGCTGAATTGACCAATGAGAGGACAGGAAAAATTGACAGACAGTCGTCTCAGCCAATAAAACATAAATGCTCTTTCGCTGAAAATCGCCAGCGTTTGGCATATCAAGGAATCAGTTTTAGTTATTCTAGTTCATTCACTAAAACAACAAACACTTGATAAAATACTAATTTGTCCACCACTTACAACTTTTTAAAGAAGAACTTTCTCTGAATAAAGATCTAGTAAATTGTAATTTTCAGTATGATAATGGTAAATTGGGTTAGAATTTTTTTCTAACAAAGAATTTCGACGTGAGAAAGACTGCAAATCCACAAAGTTGTGCCAATTCTTGGCGCATCTAAATTCCTTTGTTACAAGGCCCTCCCATACTCAACAAACGTTTTAATGTAAAATGTAATAGCTACAGAAATGTAATAAAAAACGAGATTTTTAAGTTATAAGAGCGGTTTAAAATATGGCTAAAATATATAAATAAATCATGGAACATTTTATAAGGCCCAACAACTCTTAAAAAAACATTTTATTATTTTATTAATTTTTTTACTATGACACGGCACTTTAATATAATTTATAATTATGCAATAATTTTAAAATACGCTTAATAGAAACATAATAAAAATACCCATTTTCAGAATTTAGACAGTGGAATTTCATGCTGAACCAACACACATCGTCATACACAGATAAAGTATCTCTATCTTCATTTTAGTTACAAAGACAATATGTCCATTTAGTTTCATTCTGTAAAGTAAATTGAAACACACTGGTTTGTCGCCATTGGTTGCCATGCAAATATGGTCAAATTGCACTTTTCGGAATATATATGCCACCTATAATTATGCACATGAACGACACAGAAATATTCATATCAGAAATATTACCGAGGAAACCAGCACTGTGTGTTTGTAAAAGAGCAAATCACTTTAAAAATTCCTCCGCGCACACGCCTCTTCTAATCATCCAATCCGAGTGCGCGGTGCTGGAGCACGCCTTCGACATGCCACAGGGCAAAGAGTATAGAAGTAACTCTTTTGCCACAGGGTTTCAGACGTTGTCATCAGCCATTTTGAATGTGGCATAATCAATCAAGCCCAATTTAAATCTTACATTTGCACATTTCAAAATTCGATATTTGCCATATTTAGTTAATATAATAAGTTATGTATGTAATCATGTAGTATGAAATAATTATTTACGTTTTATAAATGTAAAAACATAAACCGGGGCAAACACTGAGTCCATACCTCACAAAAGATGGCGGGTCCGTTCTTCCAATTTGTTCATGTTACATGTTGAACTGTACTAGTGTACTCTGAATATAAATAGTGTTACAGAAGCCATGGAAATCATCTGATCGAAGACGTTGAAGGTAATATGTTTTAAATCGATTTTCCAGGATGACCGCATGGCGAATAGAACAGAACTGTCTACAACCACGGGTTTTAAAATATACACCTGAAATATAAATTATATAGATATTGAAATCTGTAAATGTTTCTAATATGGGTTTCAATTTCGTTGCGCAATTCCAGTTGTGTAACCATGAATGGACTAGACAGACATTATTCAATAGAAAAAATATATTTTTAATATACAGTAACTTACAGTATTAACAACTCACGTTATGAATGGTATTATAACAGATAAATGTTGCAATCGTTAATAATACTCATAAAGTTACATTTTACAATATATATGAAGTAAAAATAAGGTTATGACATAACTCAAAATTAAACCTAAAAACATGCATTGTGTAGTTTACAAAACGTCAAAAAGTGAATGGAAAGGAAAAAAGGAATTACTGCAGGAAATATTAAAAGTCACTGTGAAATAAACTAACTGTGTAAACACTATTAGTAACGCATTATGTTGCATTTTCTTCTTTTTTCAGGTTTGAATACACCATGGCATTGAGAACAGCTTTATCACATCTGCTGGTGAACTCAAAGAGATGTTCTCTGCTCTCTGTGTCAAGGGCCCAGGGCTCTTCAGCACCTGCAGCACACGGTTAGATCATTGATTCACCGTAACATTTTTGTACCATAACTAAAATTTGATCAAATGACATCAAGTTTCAGACTTGATGCATTTTCATGTTTAGGCTTGGCAACTGATTGTGCTACTTTGCTAGTAACCAAATCTTTTTTTTTTTTTTTTAGAATCAGAGGAGCAAGTGAATAAAACAGCAAAAACATGTAAATATATTAGTGTAATATTTTCAGATAGTAATGTTTGAATTGGATTACATGCACTGTATTTGAGCTGAAATTTGGATTTCTAGCTAAGGTGCAGTTTAACTGGCATGATGCGTTGGATCTGGAAGGACAGCTCACAGAGGAGGAGATCATGATCAGAGACAGTTTCCGCACATACTGCCAAGAGAAGCTCATGCCCCGCATCCTCATGGCCAACAGAAATGAACGTATGCGGAAACGCTAGTACTAACAACTAATGGATTAGATCTAGGGCTGTCAGTCGATTCAAATATTTAATTGTGATCAATCGTATGATTGTCATGAGTTAACTCGTTTTGTTTTGATCTCTTCGCTGCGTTTCTACGTTTGTCACATCTGAGCAGCACATGCGCAAAAATGACCTCATACGTCATTCTCCCTGAACTGCTTCCATTTTACAACAGTGAGCGTAAGCTAGATTAAAGTGATTATTATGTTTTGAATACGGATGTTTTTCTTATAAAAATACATCAATTTGTTACAGAAAGCCTTTTTTATTCACCCTCCAGAGCCGTGTGAGACACTTTTTTTTTAATGGATGCGCTTTTTATTAAACGTCTGCATTAATTGCACGTTAATAAAATTAGTGCCGTTAAAATAAATTTGCGCTAATGCGTTATTAACGCATTCAATTTGACAGCCCTAATTAGAACAAGTGTTGGAAACCTTCATGTATGATTAAATTGATAGTTCACCCAAAAATGAAAACTCTGTCACCATTTACTCAACCTGCACTTGTTCTAAACCTGTATGAGTTTTTTTTTTCTGTTGATCACAAAAGAAGATGTTTTGAAGAATGTTGTTGACCAAACAGTTGACTGTCCCTTTAATTCTCACAACAGGTTTATTGTATTTTAATTTTTATTTTATTTGAATAAGATCTAAATGCCTGAAAGGCTGATGGTTCCTGTAGTCTAATGTGTAAATTTAAACCTGTGGCTCTGAATTTTCAGATTTCCATCGGGAGATTTTAAATGAAATGGGAGAGCTCGGTGTCCTTGGGCCTACGATTCAAGGTAAAATCAGACTTGATCATGTCTGTCAGTGACACTGAATCATCCTCATGAAAGTGGAAAAAATACAAACCATTTCTCATTTAACATCATATGTCATGTGTACAGCTTACAGGTGAATCTGACTCTAATTGTGTGGTCCGTGACACTGGATGTATAAGGTACATTGTCTGATGTTTTTGCATCCTTTGTGTTAAAGGATATGGCTGTGGGGGGACTAGTTATGTGGCATATGGTCTGATCGCCAGGGAGGTGGAGAGAGTGGACAGTGGCTACCGTTCAGTTATGAGTGTCCAGTCCTCACTGGTCATGCACCCTATCAACGCATACGGAACAGAAGCACAGAAGCAGAAATACTTGCCTAAACTGGGTTAGTCAGCTGCCTAAACTGCATGTCATTACATTAAACTGCTGTAAAAATATTTACATATCTCAAAGTCCCCATGGAAAATCAGTCATTTTAATATCAATATGAGTAATTCTAAAAATACATTTCTTTTAAAAAAAATTGTCATTTCTACATTTTTTATTCTTCCCAGCTCGTGGAGAGATTCTGGGTTGTTTTGGACTTACAGAACCAAACCATGGGAGTGATCCTGGTGGCATGGACACCAAAGCCAAATACAACCCCTCCAGCAGGACATATACCATCAGTGGGGCAAAAACATGGTTAGTGACCCTGAATAGTTTGCATAGTTTGGTTTCATGAAGAGTCTGGCCTTGGACTCTCAATAGTTTTCATATGTAACATAGAAAATAGTCTTTTCATTAAAAATGTCTTTTCGACAAAAAATAAGCACACACACATACTATATTAATAGTATCGTATATTAATTAGTATCATTAATATACATTATAGTTATTATTAATATGTCAAAATAGATTTCTTTTATATTGTTTTCCATCTGCATTAGAATTTTTTGCTTAAAGTTGTTACGATCGGAACCCAGAGAAACGCAGGAGACGAGAGATCCAAATGCAGTGTGGTATTTAATGGGTAATCCAAATGAAAGTATGAAAGTGAAAGTGACGTGACATTCAGCCAAGTATGGTGACCCATACTCAGAATTCGTGCTCTGCATTTAACCCATCCGAAGTGCACACACACAGAGCAGTGAACACACACACACTGTGAACACACACCCGGAGCAGTGGGCAGCCATTTATGTTGCGGCGCCCGGGGAGCAGTTGGGGGTTCAGTGCCTTGCTCAAGGGCACCTAAGTCGTGGTATTGAGGGTGGAGAGAGCACTGTACATGCACTCCCCCCACCTACAATTCCTGCCGGCCCGAGACTCGAACTCACAACCTTTCGATTGCGAGTCTGACTCTCTAACCATTAGGCCACGACTTCCCAAAAACAAATCAGCATCCAACAAGCAGGGGTCAAAATCAGAAATCAATCCAAACAAACAAACACTAGGGATAGGATCAGGAACAGGAATGGGAACTGGAACAGGAAACTCGGAAGACAAGGAAACCCGGAAGGCGAGGAAACTGGGTGACAGAATGAAAGGACTCCATGAAGACAAACAGAAAAAGACCGGTAATATAGGCAGGGTAATGACTATCAAGTGAAGACACCAGAGTGCAATTAACAGGAGTGCAATTACTGTGACGAAGGGACAAGGCTTTGTGGGAATTGTAGTGCCCACGATGAGGTGGCTATGGGGAAGTGAGACCACTAGTGGAGACTCAGGGAAACAGAGACCAGACAGCGTGACATTACCCCCTCCTCCACGGAGCAGCTACCAGATGCTCCATCCGAACACCAGAAGAGACCAAGGAACGCAGAGACCAGGAGGGAGGTGGAGCGGCGGAGGATCATGAAGATCATTGGTGACTTGACTCTGCTCATGAAGATCATTGGTGACCTGACTCTGCTCATGAAGATCAATGGTGACTTGCATTTGTTCATGAAGATCAATGGTGACTTGCCTTTGCCCGTGAAGATAGTCGGTGACTTGACCTTGCTCGTGAAGAACCCTGGTGACTGGACTTTGCCCATGAAGATCATTTGTGACTTGCCCTTGCCCATGAAAATCAATGGTGACTTGCCTTTGTCCATGAAGATCAATGGTGACTTGCCTTTGTCCATGAATATTAATGGTGACTTGCCCTTGCCCATGAAGAACACAGGTGACTTGCCTTTGTCCATGAAGATCAATGGTGACTTGCCTTTGTCCATGAGTATCAATGGTGACTTGCCTTTGCCCATGAAGAACACCGGTGACTTGACTTTGCCCATGAATATCACCGGTGACTTGACTTGACTCTGGAGTGTCAACGGTGACCTGACCCGACTCTGGAGGGTCAACAGTGACCTGACCCGACTCTGGAGGGTCAACGGGAACCTGACTCGACTCTGGAGGGTCAACGGGAACCTGACTCGACTCTGGAGGGTCAACTGTGGCTGTCATCTTGTGCCATGATACAGGGCCGGCGGCCATCTTGGGCAGTGGCACTGGGCCGGTGGCCATCTTGGGCAGTGGTGCTGTGCCGGTAGCCATCTTGGGCAGTGGCGCTGGGTCGGCGGCCATCTTGGGCAGTGGCACTGGGCCGGCGGCCATCTTGGGCATTGGCGCTGGGCTTGTGGCCATCTTGTACTGTGGCGCTGGGCTGGCGGCCATCTTGTGCTGTGGCGCTGGGCTGGCGACCATATTGTGCAGTGGTGCTGGGTTGGCGGTCCTCCTGTTAGCAGACCCCGGTCCAGAATCGGCCATCCCACCAGGAGAGACAGGAGTGGCTGGGGCATCCCACGGAAGCCGATGCTGCAAGTAGAAAATGAATTCCCAGAAACCAAACGCGTCCAACTGATCCATTTCCATACGGGGTACTGGGTCATCCAGACCGATTTTGAAAATGTCTTTAAGGGCCGCATCATTATATCACATACCATCCGCCAGGGTCCAGAACACATGTGCCATAGCACCCACCTCATTGCCCTCTTGGCGGAGGGTGGTTAATTTTATGAATCTTGCCTTCTGCTCCACCATACTGGCTGGGGAACGGGAATGAAGACCCACACTGCTGGATCTCGACATGGATGGAGTCCTTCTGTTACGATCGGAACCCAGAGAAACGCAGGAGACGAGAGATCCAAATGCAGTGTGGCATTTAATGGGTAATCCAAATCAGCATCCAACAAGCAGGGGTCAAAACCAGAAATTAATCCAAACAAACAAACACTAGGGATAGGAACAGGAACAGGAATAGGAATAGGAATAGGAATAAGAACTGGAACAGGAAAAACTCGGAAGGCGAGGAACTGGGTGACGGAATGAAAGGACTCCATGAAGACAAACAGAAAAAAAAAACGGTAATATAGGCAGGGTAATGACTATCAAGTGAAGACACCTGAGTGCAATTAACAGGAGTGCAATTACTGTGATGAAGGGACAAGGCTTTGTGGGAATTGTAGTGCCTACGGTGAGGTGCCTATGGGGAAGTGAGACCACTAGTGGAGACTCAGGGAAACAAAGACCAGACAGCATGACAAAAGTTTAGTAATTTGTCACACAAATGTCTATATAGTTTTTAGACATTTAATTTCAGTTTTAGTTTGAATTGTTTTAGTACTTTAAGCTCAATACTAGTTCAAAAACAGGTTTAAAATTAGTATTATTGGCAGCTAGCTAAAGTGAAAAATATATATATATATATTTTTTTTTTGTGGTGTCATCTTATGTGAAGGTCAGATAATCAAACTGTTTCTTATGTAAGAGATATCATCAGAGGGCAGTGTACCAACAGTATCTCTATATTTGGATTTTGTAACTTCACCCTCTCCAGGTTGTTTGTCCCTTGCTGGTTTAGGAGGACACTGAAATCTGCTGACCATCTGTTTACTTAAGTATGCAATGTGAATCTGGCTTGAAGTCAAGAGAATTTTCTGTCTGAGCAGATATTACATTTACAGTTACATTTAATCATTCAGCAGATGCTTTATCAAAAGCCACAGTAGTACCGCAGTGTACACACATTTTTTTTTACTGAAACAATAATACAAACTAAACTGAAAAATGGCTAAAAATACTGTGTAATTAATTTAAAGTGTATTTGTATATTGATCTTAACATTGTTCAGTTTGTCTATAATCAAATAACACTACAGGGAAAAAAATGTAAATACATTTTGTTTAAATAGTATTTTCACTGCCTCGTATTTATTCATGTATTTATTCAGCACATGACAGAAAATATTTGTCATATTTAAAAAAGACATCACAATAAACATTTAGGTGATTCAAAGTTGTCTTTAGTCATTTATAAGTAAACCACATTAAACACTGACTAACAAAATATTTGTAGTTTTATCTTTTGTGAAAATTCTACTTTCATTTTTTACCTTTGTTTATGGCAAAATTGAAATGTAACTAACCAAAAAACAATGTTTGACCAAACCAGAAACTTAAATGAGAAAAATGAATCCATTTTGGCCTTGACAAATTAGAGTATGCTTTAGAACTTGGTCTAAAGTATCATTATTTTGGCAAGAACTAAACTAAATTGAAAGAACAAATAAGAACTGAATTCACAGCTCTAATAACCCTGCACTGCACACAAATCTTGAACACACAGCACAGATGAGTGATAATTAGCACTTCACACAAACACTTTTTTTTCTGTGAGCAGGATCACCAACTCCCCATACGCTGATATCTGCGTTGTGTGGGCCAAATGTGAGGATGGCAGAGTGAGAGGGTTTGTCCTGGAGAGAGGGATGAATGGCCTGAGCACCCCGAAGATAGAGGGCAAGTTCTCCCTCAGGGCCTCGGCCACCGGGATGATCCTAATGGACGAGGTGGAAGTGCCAGAGGAAAACCTGCTGCCCCATGTGTCTGGCCTTGCTGTGAGTGTTTTTGTCACTATCATTAAAGGCACGCATCCCTTAGTACTAGATCACCCTTGTAAACTACTGCCTAAAACTCAGACCAACCCAGATAACTGATAGAATCACTGAAATTACAAGGTGATTCTTTACTCTTTGGACATTTGATCTTACGTATTGATTCTTATAGGGTCCCTTTGGCTGCCTGAACAATGCCCGTTATGGCATTGCGTGGGGCGCTCTGGGTGCTGCAGAATTTTGTTTCCACGCTGCCCGCCAGTACACCCTGGACAGGTCAGCGTTTAACATCTAACATGCATGTATTAGTACTAGCTGTTGTTCTGTGTGTGTGTGTGTAAGGAAAAGTATTTATTTTAGGTATTTCTTACATTTTTTGTATTTTATTTGAACAGTCCTTAAGTGTGACAAATTAATAAAAAATATTCTGTGTATGCATATTAAATGATGCAACTAAACATTTGTATCTTTTTTCTAAGTTTTGTTGATATTCGATACAGGGTATCACTTAGATACTATTATAGTTTTCATTCAAGTTTAGATATTTTTATTTCTGTTTTCATTTAAATTTTAGTTGAAAATAAATGTAAGTTTAAGATAAACTAAATGAAAATGAGAAACGCTAGAAAAGTTTTAATTTAGTTATAATAATAACAAAATAATAAGTACATTTTTTATTTTCTTTTATTTCAAGTGGCACAAATGTTTTTATTGTTTTACTATAATAACTTATAATAACTTTTAATAACCCTGATTCAGTATATATGGATATTTTTGCATTTGGTTTTTAAAAAGCTGTTTTATTTAAAAAGTTCTTTTGTTTTTTTGCCCCCCATGAAAAAGACTTAATTTGAATTGAACACATTTATTATAAAATACATACAATTTTTTTACTTCAAAATAAGCACAAATATTAATAATAAAGACAAAATGACCACTTAGTGCTTTTTAGTAAATGAACAAAAGTTAATTTACTAAAACACAAAAGTCAGATTCAAAAATCAATATAAAATATAAAAAAAATGTAATTGAAGTACCGAGTAATTAACTGTTTACTATAGGGTTAGGTTTTGGTTTAGGGTTAGTTGCTCGTAACTATGCATCATTTACTGTTATTACTAAGTACACGTGACTATGTTGCCTTTAATTTTATTTTTAATTTCACCTTCATATATGTAAATGATTTTACTATGTAGAATCCAGTTCGGAGTCCCTCTGGCCAGAAACCAGCTGATACAGAAGAAGATGGCAGACATGCTGACAGAGATCACAATCGGCCTGCAGTCCTGTTTACAGCTGGGCAGACTCATTGACCAGAAGAAGTGAGTCATTACCAACGAGCTTACATCACCTGTGCTCATGTTTTCTCAATCTTATTAGTTTATTGTGTTTATGCAATACATTTGAATACAATCCAGTGTCCTAAACACCCATGAGCCTTAAACCCAGCTGTCTCATAGCCAAAGAATCCTGCAGTTCATTGAGTTTTCCAACACATTTCTTCCAAAGACACACACCAGAGATGATCTCCATGCTGAAACGGAACTCATGTGGGAAAGCCCTGGACATCGCCAGGCAGGCCAGAGACATGCTGGGAGGAAACGGCATAGCAGACGAATACCACATCATACGCCATGTCATGAACCTAGAGGCCGTCAACACCTATGAAGGTACAAGAGGGTGGAAAAAAAATAATTTTACATGCAAAATATACCTTTGGGCCAGCAGAGGTCAGTATAGGCTTTATATGAAGTGCACTAAGGCAGTGATCATAATTCTTGTTTAAACACTAATGTAGAGACATTTTCTGTTTAATCTGAACCATACGAAAGCTTCTAAGAATATTCTTCCTTTTCACAGGCACTCATGACATCCATGCTTTGATCTTGGGCAGAGCCATTACTGGACTCCAGTCTTTTACTGTTGGAAAATAAACCCATATTTCTCTCTGAACATGGGTATGATGGATTTTTGCATCTCTTTATGCAGTGAGGGAAATACTTGGTCAACATCCATGCATAAGTGCCTCCATGCGCTCTCAAATCTCTCAGTTAGTAATGGGTCCAAACTCACTAAAATCTGCATTTACAAATCCTTAATGGGATCTTCTCTCTGGGGTACTGGATTGACATGAATTGATATGTCAAATTACAAAGACTGTTGCATTATAAAACTGTTAATGGCCTTGTGGTTAAATTACTGAGAGTATTGGATCCACATTATTCATTGTACAATGAACATGAATACTAATGATGAAAGATCATTCATAGCACTTTCAAAATACTGTCGAAAACCGCTGACCCCGCTGGTCATTGTCAATGGCTTGTAAATTTTGTTGTATTTATTGAGTCCTGAAAATAAATTGAATATCACTATCTTGTGATTCTGTGCATTCATTCTGAATAACATCTAATTTGTTTGTTTTTGAGTATTTTGTATTGATCTGTGGGTATTTACTTTGTTCCTTAACAGATAAACATTAGATTTTATAATCATGTTCAGGTTGGGGAAAAAATATTTAATAACTAATAATTCTACATCGGGCATATAGTATTTACCTGATCATTAGACAAAAAAAAAAGTATAAAAATCTACATTAACTCAATTATGTAACCAATAATTCTACATTACCATATGTTGTGTTTAACAGGGTATATATATATATATATATATATGTGTGTATATATATATATATATATATATATATATATATATATATATATATATATATATATACTTATTTCAGCTAGTTGCCAAATATTTTTTTTTTTTTGTTTAAGTACTTAAATACCTAAAAAATAAAAATGCAAATAAGGAGAAAAAACACATAGACATACAAAATAAATAACCTAATAAAAATGAAAAAACAACAAAATGACTAAACCTAAGTCAAAATAAAAACTAAACATGAAAACTAATTCAGGTAAACTGGGATACACTTTGCCACTGAGATGACCCAATTTAACCCTCATATCAGTGATACAAAAATAATACTTTACCATATTTGAAATATATATAGAATATCATATCAGAATATTGAAGACGTAAAAATGAGTTGATGGTCAGAAACCTATTATAGTTCTATTCTTCATTGTCACATTCTGGATCTGTCAGTCATCTCTAGAGCAGGGCGGCTGATGCGCGCGCGAATCCTGGTTGACCTCGAGTGATCCGTGCGCGCGCCTTGATGGGATTGAGGTGATGACGCGTCAAATCCACCAATAGTGTCGCTGTCCGAGAAAAGATGGTGTGAGATGTTCAAACCTCATCTCTTACATCACACTCACTCCATCTGCACATCTAAACAGAAAATGATTAGGAAAATATAGCTGGTTTTAAAATCGCGTATTTGAATGAGTTCACTGTTTTTTTTTTATTACAGAATTAAGCTTTTGAAGTAGCCTACAAACCAATTATATATATAATTTACTTTTCAAATGAAATTATGGACCGACTCTACTCGCCGAATCGACAAATAGTCTCCTGTTAGGATAAACTACCTGGAGGACAAGCGAGACACCTTTGGGAAGTGGAATCGAGGGCCTTGGTATTTTTGTGAAAGTACAAGCAGTGGACAAAAATGAACCCCGTGAATATGAACAGTTTGAACGTGTCCTTCTCTGGAAACCAGCACGCGAATCAGTACGCCGTTTATGAGTCTCCGCTGTACAAGGACTACAGACCTCCAGCCAGAGATCTCATCCAGCTGCCCAAAGCCTTGCTCTACCTGCTGATGGCCGCCGTGGTGGTGGTCGCCGTCGCTTATGCCATTGTGGGACATTTAATTAAAGACCTCGCGCATGACATCTTGGGTAAATATACTGAGAGTTGCATTGAGTAGCATGCAGTTAAATGTAGTCGAAATTAACAGGTTTAGCTGGTCAAATATTGTGTTGTTTCCAGATGGTGATGGTCAGTGTTGGGGAGTAACGAGTTACATGCAAAGAAGCTACTGGGAAACAGAAAAAAGTGTAATTAAATTACAGTTACTTATGAAAATGTTAATGATTACAAAGGGGAATACATCTAAATATTTTCACACACATGCATTTAAAATAAAATATTTTCCCCGGGTTCACAGGCAAGGCTTAAACCTAGTCCCAGACTAAAATGTAAGTCTGAATTGTTTCAGATGAAAGAAACTTGCACTAATTGATCTTGAAATATGTCAGTGCTCTTGTCTTTTAAGATGCACACCAGTAATTTTGTCTAAGACATGTTTATTAAAATTACTTAAATGTCCTAATTGAACTATGGCCTAGATCTGGCTTAGTCTAAACCCTGTCTGTGAAACTAGGCTTTTATCATCTTAATTCAAGGGATTTTGAAAGTCTGACAGTAATCAGTGTTGAGTGTTAAAGTAAGGTTAACCCTGTCTGGTTTAATATAACAGTTGAAAGTACTCAAAAAGTAATCAAATGTAATCAGTTACATTAATAAAGTAATTGAAATAGTTACGCTACTTGTTATATCTTAAATGCACTTAAAAACCTGTTACATTTCCAAAGTAACTTTCCCAACACTGAAGATAGTGGCCACAAAAGATTCAACTGTTCAGTAGTGATGGTGATAGAGTGGCTACAAAATAAAATAGTTTATTTATTCATTTACAAAAGATTATACAAATTATATGATATGTTTCAAAATTTTATTTTGACCAACAAAATGTTCAATGAGTGAAGTTAGTTCTGAGAAAAAGATCTGAATCATTTGTTTGCACATACCATTTGATTTTAAAGTGTAACAGACAATGGATGACATTTATTCAGTTTAAATGTGGCTTTTGAGGAGTGTATTTTTACGTGTGCTATTTCAGGATTTAGCCTAGACCTGCTCATCTCCTTTTTATCCAATAATCATATGCCAAAAAAGGAATTTTTTATTAGACATCAGTGATCAAGCAGTATTGCAAACCCGTTTCATATGTAATTTCCTTCTCTTATTTAAGCACACCATCTAAAAATCAGGAATCATGAGAGAAACTGAAACACCACCCTCAGATAAGTGTGAAATAACATAGATTTATAATTTACAGCAGATGAAGCTTATTTTAGGACCATGAAATCTTTGCATTGTGATGCACTGTAATTCAGAAAATACTCTATTACTGTAGTAATGATTATGACACTGAGATTAATAAAACAACAACAACAACAACAATAAAATCTGGACAGTAATGACAAATTGGGAGAAATATGTTTGAATATTATGAAAATATCACATTGAAAAAAGCATAATGGCACTATAATTCATTAATTTTTCTTTTATTTTTTCTTAAAGGTTTTCTTTCACACTAAATTCAGACTGATATAACTGATGTCATACTTATATTTTTCATGTGTTCAGACTGGGCTTTGGGTCCAGACGAGGAGATCTTAAAGGCCAACAGTGAGGCAGGTGATGATGGTTCCACGCACATGCCACCAGTCCTCACACACTCCCACCCCAATGCCTTTCATGTTTGGGATCAGGACGATGTGGTCATCCCCCTCTCTCCGGCGGACAGCCCTCAAACCAGTCCCCTTTTGGCTGCCATCCCTTTTATTCCTCACTTCTTCCCCTCTCCTGCTTCTCACAGTGTGCTGAATAGCCCCGCACTGCCTCAAATACATCCGGAGGATAACAAGAGCCCAACCAAGACACCACAAGATGCCTACGTCTTCCCTTCACCCAAAATTAAAGGACATAGTTCCACTTTCTCACACATGTCATTCCATGAGAGGAGAGATGGGACAGATAAAGTCTGAACCACCGAACAATGGCTCACACTAGAGTGTGGACTTTTCTTAAAGGAATAGTTCACCATAAAATGAACATTTGCTGAAAAAGAGATTTACTCTCAGGACATACAAGATGTAAATAAGTTTGTTTCTTCATCAGAATAGTTTTGGAGAAATGTTGAATTATATCACTTGCTCACCAGTGGATCCTCTGCAGTGAATGGGTGCCGTCAGAATGAGAGTCCAATCAGCTGATAAAAACATCACAAAAATCTACACCAAACGAAGTGGAATATGGCAAGTTTGCAATTAGCAAATCCATTATTAAGATGCTTTTAATAATTAATTAATTCATTTTCTTTAATAATTAAATTTCTCTAAATTAAATTTTGTCTTGTCTGAATGAGGAGTGAAATATGAACATGTCAAGAACTGTTTACAAGCGAAAACACTAAAAACTCCAAAAGAGTAATGCGAGAGGTCAAGAGAATGGACTTTTTCCACTGTTTATTTTATTATGGACTTCATAATTATGGATTTTTTATGGCCAGAAGTGACGATTAAAAGTTAACATTCCTTGATGGATATGTTTCTTACAAAAGCGCAGTTTTCACTTCACAATATGTTAATTGTTAGGCTGGAATCATGTGGATTTCTTTCGGATTATTGTGATGTTTCTATCAGCTGTTTGGACTCTCATTCTGATGGCACCCATTCCCTGCAGAGCATCCATTGGTGAGCAAGTGATGGAATGCTAAATTTATCCAAACCCTGTTCAGACGATGAAACAAATTCATATTCATCTTGGATGGCTTGAGGTTGAGGACATTTTCATTTTTGGGTGCACTATTTCTTTAAGTTTAAATCCCTCCCTTTAAATAGATCAAATTAACTAAGAAACTTTTGGATTGTTTGATCAATGCCCAGTGCCGGTGTTGTCTGTATTTACCACAGTACCCTAAACTTTTCTATTTGACAGCAAAAGCTGGGCCTCAACCTGTGGACCATATGAGGATGAGTGGCTTGTCCTTAAAATAAGTGCTGCTGACCCTAAATGACCTCAATAAGCAGAGAGCCATTTCAGTCCAAGCCGCATTACTTTGGCGTATTACAAAGTGAGAGACTGCACAATCACGTCTGCAGGATTGTGCCAATTCAGGAGCAGCCTTCCTCCTGAAGCCAAAATAAATCCTGAGAACAGATTTAGTTCAACGCAGGATAAGCAGCATATGTATATATATATATATATATATATATATATATATATATATATATATATAAATGTTTTTCCTTTTCTTTGTAATTTCTTTTTTTTTTTTTTTTGACGTTTATGGTGTTACACAGGATTAATACTGAACTCGTGGCTAATTTTGTAGGGAAGTTTAACTGGATTGGATTTAGAATCCACAGTGTTATTGTGAAGGTTTATTAACCAGTGGCTCTATTCTAAAAAAAAAAAAATGTATTTATTGTATTTGTGTCCAGGTTCCAAAAGTAACACTTGCAAACACCAAATAAGTAAAAATGGGTTAGACATTTTAATATATTAATATTTTAAAAATATCTTTAATAAAATGAAACATATGGCTTCATGGTCAGTAATTTATTTTATATATTGAATTCATTTCAGTCTTAAAAATAAAGGTTGTTTATTGGCTTCCATGGTTCCATGGAAACTTTCCATTGCACAAAAGGTTATTTAGAGTGGAAAATAGGTTATTTAAATTTAATGTTCTTCACATTAAAGTTAAAACTGTTTTTTTTTAAGAATTGCAAAATGTACATTTTGGACCCTGGGTGTGTGTGTGTCTTTGTTTACACACTGTCGTTCTTCTATTTCAGTTGTGTTAAAAGTGTGCTGAATGTGATGTTAAGTATTGCACCATTACAGGATCAGCTTAACTGACTAGCTGGTTAAGAGCAAGAATTAAAGAGTTTAGTAAGGATGTTATCAGATTAGACTCCTCTTTTTGCCCTGTGAGTTAAACCTGAGAGAAAACCAGTGACAGATATGGCAATGACATCCACTTATATTTTATTTATCTAGTGTTGGACTTTTTAACATTTTGTTTTCTATGATATGGATATGTTTTTCTCTTGAAGTATTAAAGTTATTTTATACATACTTATGTACGTTTTCTGTATGAACACACTGTCCTTGTTAATCTATGGACTTAAATGACATCTGAATGCTGGTGATCTAATTTGTTCACCTGTTTAGATAATTGGCGCTGACTGTTACTATTATCCAAACCACATTTATGAAACTTACAATGATACACTTTTACTATAATAAAACCATGGTTCATTTTCGTAAGGGTATAAAGAAAGATAATGGTCTGGGCACTGTAAAAAGGACAATTAGATAACGGTAGTAGTTCATGTTTTAATGCCACAGGCAAGACATCACGCTGCAGGTGGGTAGAGAAGGCTTAGCACTAATACCAGAGATCCACATTAAACTGCAAACTGACCTACTCGTCCTCAACAGGTCAAATCTGGAAGATAGGAATGACAGTTTAGTACAATAAATAACAAAAACCTATAAAGAACTGCAGAGTAGACCAATAGCATCACAAAAGTCACATGGAAAGATCTGACATAGTTTGGAAAGAAATACAGTTTCACAAAATAATGTAGGAGTGAAAACATACCTTAAATATATGAAAACTGGGTCTTCCTCCTTTTACTTTTCAGTGAAAAAATAAATCTGCACACTGTAAGGAACCTTGCGGATTTGCTAACTGTTAAATCAGGGTTCAGGAAATAATTTAGATTAGACCAGACTGAACTGAGGACATAGACACAGCATGTGCAGATAGGATTAGGGCCTGCATCCTGACTGCCAAGGATATTATGTGATGGCTGGGATTCGTCAGATTAAATCATGAAGCTTGCATTTACACCATTCTTTAAGCACCTTTACCCTGGAAAATATATACATATTTCAAAATCTGTTAGGGCTGAATTTTAGTTTGAGAAGTTTTATATTTCAAACAGAATATCTATTCATGCTGAATATCTATTCAAATTATAACAATACAAAACAAAGTTGTGTGTATATATATATATATATATATATATATATATATATATATATATATATATACGTGTGTGTGTGTGTATATATATATATATATATGTGTGTGTGTGTGTGTGTGTGTGTGTGTAAGTAAATACAAACTTCATGTACGAGTACAGCCAAAAAACAAACAAAATAAAAACTTTTTTTTTTTTTGACAAATTAGCCTGGAAGTGTAATATTGCTTTTAATAAAGCAAGAAGGATTTGTCACAGGCTAACATTAATGTGGTCAACATCTATCCAGCTTATGCTGCAGGAACATTAGATCAATGGCTTTGGATCCATTCCAAATACAGATTTAATTCAGTTAGGGCTGGCAGTTGCCCAACTTTGTGGGAGAAATGGGATCAGGTTCTGTTGGCAAGCTATTTGTGCATTAAAGAGTCTATACTCCACAAAATGCCCTATTATACACTACTGCGGTATTAGTTGGCCAATGTTTAAATCACTTGTTTCAAGCAGCTTAAAACTCCCTCACAAATAACTTCTGAAACTAATATCAGAAGGCATCAACTAATTAACATGAGGCACTACGGATGAGAAATGCATAGTTTAACACATATAAAACACTACCCATGATGGCCACAAGGAGACAGATGTGGGACGAAGAGATTAAAACCAAATTAGTGTTGACACATAGTGCCATAGCAGTCAATGGTAACACCACAAGCAGAAAAAGTCAAATTGCAAACTACGGAGAAGCAGACTCAATGGACCACAAGAGTAGTTTAGTTATTTAATAATCAATCACTTTAAAACACTTACAGGTTCAAGACATACAGAAAATTTTTTGATTAAACCATTTAAAAGTCTAATCTATAAAAACTTAAGATTCAAAGTGTGCATTTAATCTTGAGTACATCTAATTTATAGCATAACGCTAAAAGACTCAAACTGGATAAGAACATCAAACATTGCCACCCACTCCGGAAAGATCATCACGCTTTTTAAGAACAGCCCTGTAAAGGGAGGTTCCTCTAGCCTGGATAAAAGTAACGGTCATCTCTTTCTTGTTAACCTCCACATGGGCAAAGCCCCCCAATGTGCCAGCGTCACCATTGAAGAACTTGAGGTAGCCTCGAGGAACCTGGTTTCGGTGTCGCACATCGGGATCCATAAAGTTACCAGCTCCACTAACCACATAACCAATACCAGACTCCTTGATGTACTAAAAATGGAAGAGGGGAAGTCAAATACAAAGTTGACAAAAAAACTGAATCTTATGATATGGCTTTATGACCTACTTGTAGATTGTGATCATGGCCACAAAGGTAAGCAGTAGCCTTGTACTTCTTAAGCAGTGGTCTCAAGTTCTTCAGCAGACAGTCGGTTGGCCCATGCTCGGATATGGACCATACCGGATAATGGCCAGCCACCAGGAGATAATCAGCCTTAGACTTTGCCAAACGTTCCTGAAGCCACTGCAGCTGTCTGTTGGCCTGAACGCTACTTCGGGGACCTCGGGGCTGCTGGTCAAGGAAGTCATCAGAGTTTCCACACAGCAACACAGTATCCAGCATGATGATGGTCAGTGTGCTGTCCGTTCGAGGAATGCGGAAGTTCATCTCATAATAGTAGTAGGGGAAGTTCCTTGAGGATGGAAAGAACATAAAAAAGAAGCCATATTTGGAAAAGAACAGGGCATCTGCCAAGTCTACACACTAGACACAGCTACACTGACAATAGCATAAAGTTGCAAACCAGCTTAAGAGCCAGGAAGCCAAACTCAATTAGACATGGAGGCCTAGACACATTGGCTCACATACCATCTCTTTGACTTCTGGCTGTACTTGATTTGAGCAAGGACGTTTCCCGCATGGTCGTGATTGCCAGCAATGATGTACCATGGAATATTAAGAGAATCCTGAGTGTAGACGTCTTCAAACGTGACCTACAAAGAGGATTAAAGGACCATGGCCTACATTAGGTGGAAGACTAGACTAGGAGTGTCTAAACCTGTTCCTGGTTACTGTTGAGTTGACATTTGACATTTTAGCAGTAGACCTAGTTCATTATAGGAGTCAGGCTCTCTTTTACAAAAAGATGCATAAAAATATAAAAATCCTGCATTTACAAAACTCAAAAGGATCTAAACTCTAGAAACCAAACCTGGAATCTAGGGTCATTGACATCGCTGACACCCTTATAGTAGAAGTTGTCACCAAGTGCTAAAATGAAGTCTGCACCCATCTGAGAAGCAGTTTTGGCCATCATGTGTGCAGTGGCCGTCTCTATAGGGGTAATATAAGGAGGATATGGCAGACCACCCCAGTCCCCAAAAACCAGGAACCTGATAGATGACTTGTTACCTGATGAAGGCAATAAAAGAGCAGAGATAAACACTCAAGAGAGATTACAGATAATTAATACGGAGGATTAGAACACAAGTGCCAATTCTAAAGTATTTAACATAAATCAATACCAACTCACTTCCTTTAGCTTCCAGGTCAATGAATGAAGAAGGGTAGCAGAGGACCCCATGGAGAGCAGTTAAAAACACCAGCATTAGTGGTAATGCCATCTGTACAGAAAGACAGAAACAACATTAAAAAGTTAACCACCCATTTCTCACAAAAGCATAAAACCAAAAAGAACTGATAACTACACTGAAGCATCAAATTCAAGTAATCTCACATTACTGAAAACACATATACCAGCAGCTTTTGCTCTTTGAGAAACCTCTCTCTACACCTCATAACCATCTACAGCATTGGCTCTATCTTTATATCATTCTGATCATCAATGAACCATGACTTGACTAATGGGGTGGTAGAAATACTGCAGCTGAATTCTGAATAGTACATTAGCATACCACTCTATTTTATTCAAATTTTCTCTATTTCTGTCAAATCTGTAGTATGCTAGTTTGAACGCATACACATACATATTCCAGTGACAGTGATAGTTTTAAAGTGTCATATTGATAGCATAGTTCAAAGGGGAACCGTATCATAAAATTCCAGATTAAACTATAACTGAGAAACTAACAACAGAGTTGTGGTTATTAAACAGAGATATTATGATTATCTAAAGCAGATAAAAAGACTCACAATGAATGAGAGGTCCTTGAAGTATCCTCGTGTGAGTGATCCCTCCACTATATGCTGGGTTTCCTATCACCCACTATATATTAGGTTCCATTTAGGGATGGGTGTGCACATGTGACCAATGCATGCAGGACGAAGCATGTTCCTACTGACTCAATGACCACAGATGCATGTGACCAAGTGCATTTGTTTTAAACACTTGTTTTAAACACTTAGTATTATGCTCTGCATTTTTTATTTTGGTGCAAAACATTGCAGTACAATACGATGACTGAGATGCACAAATAAATGTTTCTCAAAATCGCATATGTACATTTTAATATGTAAATGTATGGAACTATGAACTTGTTTCACAATTTCTGTCAAATAAACACCAAGAAAGCAAATAAAAATAGAAACATTTTTTATTCCTGCACAGGTCAGAGATGTGACATTCACCCCAGAGAACACAAAAACTTTTACACTGGCCTATTTAACAGCAAAAAGCTACATTCTATGTGTAAGATGATACCAAAATTAAGCTGAATAACGCAAATCAGACCTCTTAAAAATACAAACAAGAAACAGCTGAAATGGTATCAGGGAAGTAAACATCAGTCTGTGTTCACGGTCCACATTCAGCCCACAAAAAAAAAAAAAAAAAACTCGGAAACCTGCTTAAAACTATGAAGCAAAACAAGAGGATGTTCATAAATATACCTTTTGGGGAAAAAATAATTGTGTGACAATTTCCAGTTGAGTCACACCAACCATTTAGGCACAGACCAAAAACAACTTCCATCCTGATGTATTATTTCCTGAAACTAGTGGTGAATCAAAACCATGCTAATTCTGTTACCGAGGTGCAGTTCCAATGGCAAAATTAACACAAAACAGTATAAAAATCTCAAAAGGTTTAGAGCGAATGTTTCAATTCAGGAGGACACTACAGAATTACAGAAATGACTTCTCAATTGTTTGAATGATCATCCATACACTACTGAGCAGGGAGACCAAACGTGTTATGTTTATCTGTATGTGTAGTCTGTGCTATTGGCTCCACTGCTGTAGCCTCCCAGGTTGGGGTAGGCGCTCTGAGTGAAGCTATAGCTCTGATTTGTTGTTCCAGGTGGCCCGAATGTTGCTGTACCAGGTGGTCCATTGTATGCTATTAAGAAAAAAAAAGTGTTTTAGACAGTTGTGGGTTAAAAGCATATGATTACACAGCATGTAAGCATTCAAACTCACCTGCATAATTGAAATTAGGTGGTCCCCCCATACTCCTCCCAGGCCCTTGATATCCGTAGCCATAGTCTGGTCCAAC
This sequence comes from Carassius carassius, assembly GCF_963082965.1. Classification (NCBI taxonomy): domain Eukaryota; kingdom Metazoa; phylum Chordata; class Actinopteri; order Cypriniformes; family Cyprinidae; genus Carassius; species Carassius carassius. The sequence continues at coordinate 29,973,228 of NC_081764.1, read as the reverse complement.
AAGAGGAGCTTGTTGATTTGTTGTTTTGCTCTGGCTTTGAGTCTGATTCTGGCCCTGATTGAGGGGTTTTTTGAACTGTGAATAGGACTGGGTGTACTGATTATAATAGCCAGTCACTGGTGGTGGTACAGCTTGGTATGTGGCTGCGCTGATGGTGGAGGCTGCAGACTGGTGCCCCTGGGGATTAACAGGTGTGCTGGAGTTGGTAACAGACTGGGCTGGGGTCAATCCAGCAGTAGTGGTAGAGCCTGGAGAGACAAGTTGATAGAAAATAAAAGTTAAGACGACATCCACATTAGAGGAATAGGTAACATGCATTTGTAATCTACATTTACCAATGCAAATAAGCTCCAGTGGGGAGGGATATATATATATATATATATATATATATACACACACATACACACACACACACATACACGCACACACACATACATACATACATCAAAAAAAGTTATGCTAAATAAGCGAAACTGTTAAACGAGATGAGGTTAATGCCTTTCATGATGTTAGTGTACCTGCAAACTTGCCAGCGTTGAATCCTCTTCCTCTACCTCGGCCTCTTCCTCTACCTCTACCTCGATTGCCTGCGTTGTAAGACACTCCAGCCATACCATAGCCCTAAAGAAATAAAAACTTTTTAGACCAAAGAACAAAACAATATTAGGAAAGAAAGAGGCCAAGAGAAGAACCAGAATAACATGTAGCCTGTACCATAGGAGGAAATTTCTTTTTCTTGAGTGGGTCTGCAGGAGAACCTTCTGGAAAAAGCTGTTCTAATGCTGCAAGTGCTGCGTTGGCTTTGGCTAATTTCTTATTTGATCCAGAGCCCTGGAATTTCTGTCCATCGACCTCCACCTGAAGGAGGCCAAAAAAAGAAAAACTAAAGTAAAAAAACTGTGCACATGAGATATAATCAGAACTAGAACCTATTCTTCTGGAAATGAGAAACAGTAGATTTAAACAGCAGAACTGTCCTCATGCTTACTCAAGGAGGTCACCATTAGAAACCAGATTTAGGGCAACAGAAAACAAAAAAGCTGCTGAACTGTGGATGACAGGTTGCATTTCTATGACTCACAGGAATATTAAGATTATGACAGATTATGACAGAATATTGGAGTTTTCCAAAAGCGAATACAAACACAAATGGATAATATTTGTATGAATTTTTTTTTAAAATTGAAGTGACTTCATATGGATCATAAAAATGGGAAGCAGGGCTAACATTACATTCCCTCTACAATAATTCACATACAGCGCTGTCGGGTTCATAGAATGCCAGGGAATTTCAGGCTTTTATTATTTGTTCTTATGTATTTACATCAAATTTCTGGCTAATATGTTGGCAGATATGCTACTTACTTGCTTAGATGACATATTCAGGACATACACCTTGTAGGACTTTTTGCTTACTATCAGTGACATTGTTAAAGCTAGTCAGATATGGTGCAAGCGTAGTTAAACCTCAAACAATCATATTCCCCAGAGCTTTTCTTCGCACAAAAATGCTCAGTTAAATGTTTGAACCACAGACATCAAAAGAGAGCCACTAATTTCATAGTGTACCTCTAACACCACAGTATATTGAAAAAAGACGCATGAATCATGGATAATATTTAAACAATTTATTCATAAAACCATTATTTACTGTTGAGTTGCTCATGTTGACTTTGACCAGGTTCCTAGAGAAAAGAAAGAAGGTCCGTTTTAATAACGGATAATTATTCATTTATGATGAGCGAATACTGCTGATTAACTGTTGAGTAATTACTTCTAATATTTATTTTGATTATAGCTGCTTTGCAGCATTATTATTTCTTCAAAAAATAATTGTGTGTACATATGTTGATTGCTTTATTCTATGCGATTTTTTTGGGTTGCACCTGGGACTTCACATTTTTGGGAATCCTGTAGCCCCTATCGACAAGACAAAAAAAAAATTAAATAAAAATATTTAATACAATAATTGGCCGATTAATCCAAAATTTGGGATTTTCAGTCTTTACTTAATCCTGCAGAAATCATTCTAAAATGTTGATTTGCTGCTTAAGAAATGTTGAAAGCATTTTTGCTGCTTAATGTTTTTTAAAAACTGTGAAATATTTCTGCTTGCCTCGGTCACTATGCAGTGTACAATTGCTTCCTCACTAGGTACCACCCTATATGTCTTTATAAAACATCAGAAAACTAAAAATGAAATGTTCAAAACAGAAATTGAAAAAATGTCAAGATCGATTTGCTGTCACTCATGTTACAGTACAATGCAGAACAGTGTTAAAGAAGTCCAGCTGAGAGTGATTTTTAAAGTACATGGAAACTAGCTATAGTCAACATTTCTAACCTCGATGGTGAAGGTCTTGTCATTGAAGCGCCCCTTGACAGAGGTTAGTTCATATTTCAGACTTCTCCGCTTCTCGTTGAGCTCCATGACGGGATTCTTGCCATGTTTGGTGAGGATGGGGCCACCCTGCAAGATGAAGTGGAACCAATCATGCCAAAGTAATTTCTTACAGTACACAAAGGCATCAAACCTCAAAGCTATTCAAGAAGGCTCAATCTTTGGATGCTAACCTCAGTGCCGTCATCAGAGCCTGTAGGAGTGGTTTCATCTGAACCGGTGACCGCAGGCGCAGCAACAGGCTGGCTCTTATTTTCCTCCGCAGGCTTGGCCTCTGACGGCAAGGGCACACCTAATGCTTGCAGAACCTGTGTTTTGTGGACATGGCATAGACAACCACTGAAATTCACCCAATGTTTATTTCATACGTATTAAAGACCACAACCCTGGAAAATGTTATCTGTGTAACAGCTACATGTGGCATCTAGAACAAAGTTTCTTTCAAACTTGTGACTTTCAGCAGACTTACTTTCTGGGCAACATGAAGCTTGGCGCTGCGTTTGGAGGGGCCTGTAGCCTCATAAACTACTCCATCCACCTCTACAGCCATTGTGAACTGAGGTTCATGTTCAGGCCCAGTCTGTGATGCCAATTTGTAGAGGGTTCCAGGCCGCAGCTGGTTCAGCTTCATCAGAGCATTTGCTGGTTCGTGCCTTTCTGCCAAGAGAACACACAGGTATCATGGAAAAACAATATAGCTAACTTTATATACAATAAGCATTTAACTAAAAGATGAGGTATGCTGTATTTCCCTACCATACATTAAGTTAGGGATACACAATATTATTGGAATGTTATCGGAATCGAGTGCAGGGGCAGCCTCCCCGAGGTCCTAATGCCCAGCTGGTAAGGCCTTTTATTTATTAAGGGGGAGCTGTAGGCCTACTTGTAATAAAACGAAAAGTTAAATACAACCCGAATTCCGGAAAAGTTGGGATGTTTTTTAAATTGTAATAAAATTAAAACTAAAGGAATTTCAAATCACATGAGCCAATATTTTATTCACAATAGAACATAGATAACGTAGCAAATGTTTAAACTGAGAAATTTTACACTTTTATCCACTTAATTAGCTCATTTAAAATTTAATGCCTGCTACAGGTCTCAAAAAAGTTGGCACGGGGGCAACAAATGGCTAAAAAAGCCAGCAGTTTTGAAAAGATTCAGCTGGGAGAACATCTAGTGATTAATTAAGTTAATTGATATCAGGTCTGTAACATGATTAGCTATAAAAGCTTTGTCTTAGAGAAGCAGAGTCTCTCAGAAGTAAAGATGGGCAGAGGCTCTCCAATCTGTGAAAGACTGCGTAAAAAAATTGTGGAAAACTTTAAAAACAATGTTCCTCAACGTCAAATTGCAAAGGCTTTGCAAATCTCATCATCTACAGTGCATAACATCATCAAAAGATTCAGAGAAATCTCTGTGCGTAAGGGACAAGGCCGGAGACCTTTATTGGATGCCCGTGGTCTTCGGGCTCTCAGACGACACTGCATCACTCATCGGCATGATTGTGTCAATGACATTACTAAATGGGCCCAGGAATACTTTCAGAAACCACTGTCGGTAAACACAATCCGCCGTGCCATCAGCAGATGCCAACTAAAGCTCTATCATGCAAAAAGGAATCCATATGTGAACATGGTCCAGAAGCGCCGTCGTGTCCTGTGGGCAAAGGCTCATTTAAAATTGACTATTTCAAAGTGGAATAGTGTTTTATGGTCAGACGAGTCCAAATTTGACATTCTTGTTGGAAATCACGGACGCCGTGTCCTCCGGGCTAAAGAGGAGGGAGACCTTCCAGCATGTTATCAGCGTTCAGTTCAAAAGCCAGCATCTCTGATGGTATGGGGGTGCATAAGTGCATACGGTATGGGCAGCTTGCATGTTTTGGAAGGCTCTGTGAATGCTGAAAGGTATATAAAGGTTTTAGAGCAACATATGCTTCCCTCCAAACAACGTCTATTTCAGGGAAGGCCTTGTTTATTTCAGCAGGACAATGCAAAACCACATACTGCAGCTATAACAACAGCATGGCTTCGTCGTAGAAGAGTCCGGGTGCTAACCTGGCCTGCCTGCAGTCCAGATCTTTCACCTATAGAGAACATTTGGCGCATCATTAAACGAAAATTACGTCAAAGACGACCACGAACTCTTCAGCAGCTGGAAATCTATATAAGGCAAGAATGGGACCAAATTCCAACAGCAAAACTCCAGCAACTCATAGCCTCAATGCCCAGACGTCTTCAAACTGTTTTGAAAAGAAAAGGAGATGCTACACCATGGTAAACATGCCCCGTCCTAACTATTTTGAGACCTGTAGCAGAAATCAAAATTGAAATGAGCTCATTTTGTGCATAAAATTGTAAACTTTCTCAGTTTAAACATTTGCTATGTTATCTTTGTTCTATTGTGAATAAAATATTGGCTCATGTGATTTGAAAGTCTTTTAGTTTTCATTTTATTAAAATTTAAAAAACGTCCCAACTTTTCCGGAATTCGGGTTGTATACAAATAAAATTAAAATGTAAAGGTTGCAACTGCATCAGTCTTGTTTCATTATAGTAATTTTCAAAGCATTCAATGTACTCAATCATAAGTTTATGCACAAAACCAAAATCTGAAATAATTTGTAATCTCTGCACAGGAGAGAGTTGCTGTTGATTCCAAACAAAAGGAAATATATCGGTATCTAATATTGTGCATCCCTACATTTTATTAAATTAGTCCAGAGTAACGGAAGAGGACGATGGAAAAGAGACTGAAATTGAGATGTATACCTTTTCTGGGAAACTTTGGCCTCATTTCAAGATCCCCAGTATCATAAACTTCCCTTGGCCTCTTTACTGGGATATCAGTCACTGCAAAGGAAGAGATGTGGCATTATGATACGTTAACAGACATAGAAAACAGGTTTTCCTTTGCTCTTATGAAATAAAACCAAACATAATTAGCATTCAAAAAGCAAAGGTCTCTCTCCAGTCTAATCAAAAATTAACACACACTAAAAAAAGCATCATTCACTAATTAACATTTTACATCCGATGCCGACAACTGGGTCAACCCAATGTGAAACACACTAGTAGTTTTTATACAGGTTACTCAGTCCTAATAAGTGTAATTTACATACAGCTGCTTTAAAGATACAAGAGCTAGCATAGCCTATTTAATTGTAACTGTAATAACTGTTTTTGGACATTAGGAAAAAGTCACATTGATACCTCTGTTTTGTTCGCCGAGAAATCTAGCAGCTTTGGAATTGAGGCGGTCCATTCCAAGAACTTTGTAAAGTTGCCCAAAAGATGTCAGTCTTAAGGCAAACTAGAGGTGAGAGGAAAGCAACAAATTAAATGTGAAAAAACTAAATGGGGTTTCTCTTAGGTTGGAAACTGTTAAAAAAAAAAAAAAAAAAAGATTTTATAGTTTCAGCACAGTGTTTACAAGAGCTTTGGTTGAGGAACAGAAAGAAAATTAAAGCACTGTACAATGCTTACCAAGTCCTGATATCTAAAGATTTGAGTGCAGCATCAAAGGTGAATATTTTGAGGTAATAAAATAATAAATTTACATTATTAAACCTTTTCTTTTTTTTTTTTTGCTTTGAAATACATGGTCGCAATGAACAGTTATTTTACAGAAAACAGCTGCATTAATTGTCATTGTGCTCCACAATAAAAAGCACCAATATATGGGTTTAGAATGACATTGGGTCAAGTAAATAATGACCATTTTCATTTGTATAGTTTCTAGACCATTACACTGTAGTCAAACTATAGTATTGCATTGCAAGTAACCTGTGCACTCTGAGTAATGTCTTCTCTCTGTTGCAGTGTAAGATGGGCGCCAGCATCAGTGCTGTCTCGCTGACAGGGATCAGAAATGCCTGGACCACCTGTAGAGAAGAGGCATGCTCAGTAGAAGACTCTAAACACCAAAAGAAACAAAGACAAGACTTTGTTTCAGTCTATACCCTCCAGTAGTATCCCTGATGAAAGACACTCCAGAACTCTCCGGAGTGCCTCTCCCGGCCCGAGCAGCCTCTCGCTGGTTGAGATGGCCTTCTGACAGAGCAGCTCAAGAATCTGCCGAAAAACATAGGATTAAAGAGACAGACTCAAAAGAGACCTTAATGTTAATAAATGTCTAGCTGTAAAGATATAATGCTTTGTTGTTGTTTTTGAGGTCAACTCACCCATCCTTTGAGCGGGGCCCATGTTGAAACACGGGTACACAAGTCCCGCAAGATCCGAATCACGATGACACACGACTCAAGCTCGGACACTTTAGCCTGTTAACCCAACAAACAGCAAACCTGTCAACACATTATCATGCATCTTCAAAGAACCTCTAGATTCTTTTTTGAGGACGTTTTGTATGAAGCAGATCAATCTGGCCAAATGATAGTTTCTGACCAATAACGAACAAATTGCAACCTGGGGAAGATACATGTGATATTTAAACGGAAACATTTTATGCGCAATTCAGTTTAAAGCATTTACAGACGTTTCAAAAATTCAAGCAGGCTTAAAAAAACTTTTTTCAGTGAAGCTCAATGTGCAAATATGTATTTTCCCCAGGTCAATGGTCAGATTAAGTTACAAGTCGACTTTTAGACAAATAAAGACGGGATGCAAACCTGGAACCACTTGGCCTGGCGGAGAGACGCCAGAGAAGCCAGGCATTTCTGCCTGTCCAGAGCGTCCTGCGGAGAGCTTTCCGCACACGGTTCTAGTGACGAATGGAGTAAGAAGACAAGGCACAGTTTGACCAAGGGGGGTTCTGTCATCTGGCCAGGGGTAGACGCAGTGTTCCCATGCCCACAGGCAAGAGGAAGAGGGGGAACTGTTCGGGAAGTCATCTAACATAAAGCTTAGTATGCTCCCATGTCTGTTTGAACAGCGATTAATCTCCTTTAAAAACACTCTAGTTCTATAGACATTTCACCCTCCTCTTCTATAGGCCAACTGCGTCCCCCCTTCCGAGACAGAGAGTTTCCAGTTGGTCAAAAGTCCAGCGCCCCTAAAATTGACAAACTAGAAGGCTTGGTTGAGAAAGTCAATTTGCAACCACAGGCAACAAAAGACATACCTTAATTTAAATGAACTCAGGTGTGGTATATCAGGGTAAATACTGCAGCAAAATACAAATGAAAACTGTTCTAGAGGACCAGATTATTCCTTAAGCATCAAAACGCATGTTACATAAAACTAAATGCAGTTATCTGAAACCGTTAAAAAATATACTCTTACCATTGTACCAAAATAAGGATAATAACAAGTACATCTAAAAATACGAGCCCATTGATGGCATTTTTGCTGCAATGCAAACCCTTCGCATCGCTTTAGAGGTGACGTTCGGAAAAGTCTAACATTTCAAAAGCTGAAAGCACCTAGTCTTTGGCTCAGAAGGAATCACCACACATTAGATGCAGCAGGAGGACTGTACTGCAGGACTTTAATTTTCACTCCTCTGATGTACTGAAGGTCTTTTAGGTCCGAAAAAGAAAAAGAGTGAGATCATACCTCCAGATGCCTCTTTTTCAACCTGCTCCCTGACCACAGGTGAGGTCAGATGGATACTCAGTTTCAGAAAGGGCTCCTTTGGGCTAGTAACAATAATAGCAGCATCTTGGATCGAAGGAGTGATGACGTATTTCTCCTCAGTAACATCCTTTCATTGAGGAAAGGGGGAGGAGAAACTGCATGTCAGATTCATTTTTCAGAAATATATTGAAAATAGTTGTGCTGCATAATATTTCTGTAGAAACTTTGTTGATGGAAAAATTTCAAAAAAGCAATTATTTAAAATAAAAATGTTGTAATATTATAAATGCTATACTGTCACTTGATCAATTTAATGTGTCCTTTCTAAAAACGAATAATAAAAAAACTTCTTGACCAACTTTTGTACGTCAGTGCCAATTTTATAATGCTTTCAAATACCAATAAACCATAGTGTTCCCATCTCTCTTTAACATTAAAATACATTCTGCATAAAGATGGCAGAGCTTTTTTTTGCATTTGCATAAATTATGCTCATGTTTCATGAATGAAACACAATCGATAACAAAAGTATTAAAATTTTCTATACTACTACAAATTAATAATAACAAAAAAAGGGTGAGAAAAACCTTTATGAATTCTGATAGTTTTCCAGAGATCAGCCTGAGCAGAGAACTGGTAGGCATATCCCTGGAGAGCAGCACCAACTCTAACTCCATGTCATCTTTCAGCAGGAGTCCTTTAGCAACCAGGCCCACTCTCATAACTCCACGCAGTTTACTTTGAGGAAAACTGCAAAGAAAACAGCACAGACTCATGAGGTTATACTTCCACCATACAACATAAACTAGCCTGCAATTGTTTAAAAGCAGTGATGGATGCTTTTGAATCACTGATTCACGAGGCTTTGAAACCTTTGCGAATCAATTGTTTTGAAACAGTGGTTTCGGCCAAAGTCACGTGATTTCCGTAAACGAGGCTGGGGGGGGGGGGTGTCTGTGAACCACTGCATCAGCGTCTATGGTTAGACATTTTTAATGGGACATTTGTGTAATTAAAAGGATGAGTAGTAGTTAATAGTGTCTTACTGGACTGTTTAGACAAGCTCTCCCCAAAATAAACAAAACAACAATAATTATTATAAATACGCATATGCCTATCATACAGGCACTTAATTGTATTTTATTATGTTGATTGCTTTTAATATATTATACTTTTAAGAAAGCATTTTTATTGGGTTTGTAAAAGCTGTTTTCATGCATGTTTTGGTCTGAGTTTTTGCCGATTTACATAGTTCTGACAGGCAGTCAAATGTGTTTTTTCTAGCTCTTTGAATTGCATTTTGCAATTGATTAGTTTCTCCCATCACTACTTAAAAGTAACTACTTAAAAGTAAAATGAAAGACACTGACTCAGTTTAAAAAACTCTTAATACATTAGGGCAGATGACTTCCATAACTAACAACCATACCTTCCAGCATCAGCGGCACTACTCTCTTTTTCATTTAACCAATTAGAGACGGACTTCAGGGCACACTCCACATTAGACACCATGCTCTGCACTGCATCCAGCTGCTCTGCTGATGGGTACACAGTTGTGTGCTTGGCCTTTACATAGCGATCCTCATTCACAAACGTTCGCTGGGGGGGTGGCCTCATTGGTGGCCTAGTTGGTGGCCTCATTGGTGGAAGCTGTCGAGTAACAGAAGAGTTGAACTGATGACACTTAATTCAAAACTTTGCCTTTGCACTTCCTCTGTTCATGTGTTCTTATTACAGTCTTCTGTAATTTTACGCAAATAACTAGAGGGAGAACAAGAATGAATTTGCACTGTAAATTTAATATACATCGGTATAACATACTTCTGGGTGCAGATTCTCCTCCTCCCACTTCCTGTACTCAACAATATATTGGTTGTACTGCCTGAGGTCTTCTTCATAACACAAGCAGTCATACCAATAACGCAACTCTTCATACCTGCAACAAGAATATAGTTTTATTGCATCTTTATATGCCAGAGATGACCAAACAAAGACATACAGGCCAAAGTTGGCCAGTGATGACTTTTGATTTGGCCACCCATGCCATGTTACAAAAAAAAAAAGGGGGGAAAAAATGCCACTGAACCGTGTGCTCATTTTTCCCTTCAAATTTTAGATCTTCCATGAATTTCTTGACATTTGTGAATGCTGGACAAAACACCAGTATAATAGAAACTGTACAAAATAAAATTTCTAGCAGATTTTTTAAAATAAATACAAAAAATTATCCTCGTTTACATTAAAAATGCATTTATATAAATGTAAAAATTGCAATTATGAAATTCCTTCGCACTTAAAGGTTTTGTCCATGGCATTTTTTTAGAGATTTCCCAACATTACACTTCTGAAGTGTGATAAATAGTAAAACCAGACTCGGTGTTTTACCGCTCGTAGTCTTGCGGGTGAAGGCGGTGACCCCCCTGCATGAGGTTATCCCAGTACAGCAGCTCCTCGTAGGCCTGGTGTTCGTCCCAGGCAGGTGGGGGTCGAGGAGGAAGAGGTCCCTCCCTCCGCCTTGGAAAATTCCCCAATAGAGCCATTTCCTTCAAGCAATCACCTGCACACAAGTCGCACACAGTTCACAGTAAACACGGGTTTCTTACGGACGAACCGTGAAAATACGCAGAAGTTTAAATCATTAACGAGTTGAGAAGCCAGTCAATTAAGATAAATGGTTTCTTGCGGACAGGTTGTTAAAATTAAAATTTCATAAAACTGCAAATAACAATAATGAAACACGTATTTATTTACAAAAACATCAATCGCGTCTCTACACATCATATATCGCTGAAGCACGCTAACGCGCACTTCGTTTGAAACAACAAATGACGCAAAACAGCGATTCATATTTACCTGCACAGCTGCTAGTATTACCAAAACTCGATGTCTTTAAGATCACGTAGATTTTAATATCGATTGTCCATGTATTTCTTTGCAACGTTAAACAGAGGTGTTGTACTCACCATTCACTCCGTTTACTCAATGGAGGAGTAAAAAGATCCACTTCCGGGCCACGCGGTGACCCCGCAGCGCATGCGCACTCAAATTTCGCCTCGCCTAGCGGAGACATGTGGAACTAAATTCAAATTCGTCAATAATTTGGTGCTATATTCCCTTTTACCATTTTGTCAATGTTTTCCCAATGTTTCGTCTATAACAGCTGTGTAATTTTGAAAATCTTACTCCGTGTATTACAACATGTTGACTAGAACGTGGATAACTAATTAATTAAAATGAATACATAATCAGTGATCTCTAACAGTCCTGGTTATTATTATTCTAGCTTTTCGATTTTCTGTTTGTTTAATTATTTATTCGAAGTGCTTGGTTTATTGACATTCATGCATCAAATTAGTTATGAAGTAAAATTAAATAAATAAATGAATATCTAAAACTGATTTCATAGGTAGAAACGGAAATTTAATTCAGATATAATGCATTTGGTTTTATTATAATGATTTTCAATGTAAAAATAACATTAAAAGCCTCCAGAAAATTGGAAGGATAACACAAGAAATAAATTATGCAATATTATAAACATAATTATTCACATGAGCATCTTTGCACAGTAATATGCAAGATAAACATAAGGTCTTCTCCGTCTGCAGGGGAAAATAATGCTCATCACATAAAATTACAAGTTCACCTCATAGTTAATATGTTGTTGGTGATCATAGTATACAAAAGTTCTGATTAGATGAGCAAGTATTTTCAGTAAAACAAACATTAAAATAATTTTTTTTTATAATAATTTTTTTGTGCCTCATGTCACTGTGTTGTCGGTTTTCATGCCTAGGGCTCTCATCATGGGACATAAAACATCGTCCCAGAACTAAAGCTACAACAGTGGCTGAATTAATGCTTCAATTACTAACTCTAATGAATTTTCTGTATTGAAGGCCCAAGACAGCAAATCATTGCTGTTCTCTGTGACACTGTCATGAATGTTTCCAGCCAAATTCTTCTTTTTAGTGCTTCATAGGGAGGAATAGGAATGTTCATCCCATGCTTTATTCATATTTGTGCAAATTTGCTTAAATAAATACATTCTTAATATAGAGAGTGCATCACATGCTGTACTCAAGGGGCCCAGTGAGATCCTCTATGGTAGAGCTGACTGACTCTGAGTAGGCCTCCTGTTTTTATTTACAAACACCTAGACTCTACTGACAGGAGTCTTCTCAGAGCTGGGAAAGGAATGGATCTCCCAGCAGCGAAAAGTGCTTTCCTTAAAGTCTGTTTGACATTTAGTGATGACGTAAATCTTTTGGAGGACAGAACGACGAAGAAGAATATAAACCCATGGGTCCAGTATCTGGTTCCAGGACGCTATCCGCACCCCCATTATCATTAGGGTCTTATAGGTGGCGAGGTCATCTCCAATAGAGCCCTCATACGACTGTTTTACTGTAATTAGGCCAACAATCTAGAGTTAGGAGACAAAGACAAAACACCACAAGGAATATGATTATGACAAAATATCCAGTGCCAAGAAAGGCATAATCCAGTCTATTAAAATATATGGTGCTTTCCGGTTTATGTACTTATACTATTCTTTGCCATTTTGTTATAAATTGTGTGTCAGGGGAAAAAAAATAAATTTGAGATTTAAATACCTTGAGTTTGATATCTTTAGTAATATGCTTAATTTTAAATAACAATAGTAATAAAAATAGTAATATTTAGATACAGAAGACCATTTCTTCATTAGAGAAAAAAAAAAGTTATTTTAAAATAAGAAATAAAGATAAAGTTATAGAGTAAAATATAAAGCAGCAGTTATGATATATAAAATCGCAATTAGCTTTTTTTTTTTTTTTTTTTTTACTCTGTGGCATCAATAGGCTTCTATTCATTTGCTTAAACTTATCTTTATAGGACACTAAGCCAACAGCGATATATGAAGTACCGCATTATTATCCACAGATTCAAAACATACTCAGAAGTGATTAAGTTGTTAGAAATGCATAAAAATAGGTCACAGTAATGATTACTTTGTGGCTATTTGAGATACTTTCTGTGTTTTAAGCACATTTGGATGACAGAAACAGCGCTTTTGTTGCCAAAGTCTTGTGACATTTTTTCAAGAATATTTGGGCAATGAATGTGAAGTCTGTCATCATAAAGATGCAAAAAAAACAATCAGAGCAAAAATGTGGGTAATTATTTGTACATTAACCAGACGTGTCTACTAACTATCTGCTTAAAGTATATAGTCTTTACTTACACATATTTATTAGTTTATTGTATATATACATATGCATTTCCCATATGTGTAAGTCCTATTTAAATTATTTCATTATAATGTATGTTTTCATGTTTGTTATTTTAGTGAATTTTCTTTCTTTCCTTTCCTTTTTTTCCTCCCAAAACAGTTGTCATGTTTGTACTTTTTTAATCTTATGCCAGGAATTATGGGGCCCATGACAGGGCCACACTAACCCACAGGCTTGCAGCTGAATTATTACAACTGTTATTACAACTGCTCATACTCACCAGAAGAGGGCTCCAGCAGATACAAGATGTGACCATGATGCCCACAAGTTGCACCACCATCTCAATATCATGGGATCTAGCTGATTGACGGTTAAAGGGTTTCTTTCGTATCCTCGCTAACACCAGTGTCAGTCCACTTATGGTGTTACACACCAAAGCAACAGCAAGGGATGCCAACCCCAGTCCTGAGAACAACATAACAAAAGCTACATCTGCCTTCTCTGTGTCCTCCAGCACTTTAATGAAACACCAGGTTCCAGGATACTGGTAGGTATATGAACCCAGCTGAAAGCAGGGTAGAAGGGCAACACATAGAGCTGCTAACCAGATAACAGAAAGAGAGAGCTTAGTCCTTGTGGTCGTTACCAGCGAAGCATGGAGCAGTGGCTTTGTCACCCCTAAACACCTCTCAGCTGCCATGGCGCAACCAAGAAAGAGCGGACATAGTCCAAAAAACACCATACTGCCTCCTAGAAACTGGCACAATGGGTCTGCCCGGTTGTAATCTTCAGAGGGGACACCTCCAGAAAGATACAGCCTCATTACTATTGAGCCAGGTATTACATGTCCCGCAAAGTCTGTGGCCACCAGAGAGCTGGCAAACAGGAGAAACGCTTTGGATCGTCGACGTAGTCTGGCATATGCGTTTGCCAGAATGAATAAAGCCACAATGTTGAACAGGATCCCCAGGGTCATCGAGAGCATCGCAGCTATGGGGCCACTCAGGATCGGTCTCTCTAACGTGACATTCTCAGGATCGGCAAGTGATGGAGACATCGGCCGTCCATCCCACTGACTGTCATTGGAAAATGGGCTGAGTGGCGCAGTGCCTGATGAATTGCAGTTATGCATGGCTAACTCAGACGAGTGTTTAGCTGTAGGGATCCCATCTTCAGGTAGATCTGCTGAGGGTGGAAAAATATATCTTAGAACAGATCATTTGAAAGACCCCAAGAAGTTAAAATAAGTGTAGTGCGGATATGCTGATATGCTAATTCACTTTTGGCCAGTATATGCATTTTAAATGTACAGTCCTTTTCTTTGCAGACAACAGTGAGAATTACTCCCAGATAAACATTTCACACTCTTTATTAGTGTGACTGTCACACCACATAGAATAAGTAAGTAATTAACAAGTAAAAGTAACAAGTAATTTCATGTGGTCTTTAAAAACTACAAACATTTTCAACTCTTTTAGATTTTCTCTTAGAAACATATATAACATTTATATATCTGTTTGGCATACATTCATATAGTCATCTAAAATATATTTAAGAAATTAAAAAAAATAGGGAAGATCAATTCAGGGCCACAGCAAAAGACAGGCAAGTTCTGACAGGCTCCTGGCAGCCTCAAATCGTTTAAAAACATTATTTAAGGTTCCTTTGCCTGCGTTTGACCTCTCAGTCAACATCTCCCCTGAAAAATTCTACAGTGAGTCATTTAATAATGAGCCCAATTTATTGGATGCATTAGAAAGCACTGATCAAGAAAAGATATGCAATAAATAAGTTACATGTTACAACAAATTTCCTCTGTCACAGCATCTATGTAGCCTACAACTCTACTCAGTGAAGACCAATGTAACTGCTTACCGTAACTAGCGAGTATCCACTGGGATTAAAATATCATGTATGAGACTAAGATCGCCTGCGTGTGTAAAAAGTTAAAAACATTTTTTTTTGTTCTATTTTGTAGAAAAAATAAAATAAATCACTTTATAGGTTATATGTTTACAAAATTAAATTTTAGTTTTAACTAAAAAAAAATTCCCAACAGTCAAAAATATATTTGTAAAAAAGATGTAATATGGGTGAATGTAGAAGAAAACGGGTGCACCGTCACATCCATATATTCCATGAGAACTCCTGGTCATCAAAGAAAATGGTAATGCAGGTTCAGCAACGTTAAAAAAATAGTTCCACATAAGAGTATAATATGTCGTTCTAAATGACGAAATGCAGATATATTCCACCGGCGGACGCGCGCTCAGAGAAACCGTTTCAGTACTGTGTGTATCTGACGGAAACATGCGGGTGACTAAATAACCCCTCCCTGACGAAGCTCACTGCTCTTAGGTGAGTGTAAATCACTCTAAACCACCGGTCGGAAAGCTGCATTTCTGATATAAGAATTGTGCTATTATTTAAAACCTTAAATAATAATAATAATAACACATGGGTTAACCGGAAAAAAAACATTTAAGCAAGTCACTACATTACAAAAAAATAAAATAAATAATTATGTTTGAGCAGTTGCATTCAGTAACTTTAAGTCAATGCTTCAGTTATTGAAGTGGAAGTGACGTGACATTCAGCCAAGTATGGTGACCCATACTCATAATTTGTGCTCTGCATTTAACCCATCCAAAGTGCACACACACAAAGCAGTGAATACACACACACTGTGAACACACACCCGGAGCAGTGGGCAGCCATTTATGCTGCGGCGCCCGGGGAGCATTTGGGGGTTCGGTGCCTTGCTCAAGGGCACCTAAGTCGTGGTATTGAAGGTGGAGAGAGAACTTTACATGCACTTCCCCCACCTACAATTCCTGCCAGCCCGAGACTCGAACTCACAACCTTTCAATTGCGAGTCAAACTTTCTAACCATTAGGCCACGACTTCCCTTTGAGAAACCGTGTCATGCATTAAATAATAATTCGGTAATTATTAATAATGTAAAAGACAGATACGCTACCTGATTCAGCATTTGCGATTTCGTTTTCCCCTTCTCTCTGGTCTGACCTTGAACGTATACTGTATATCAAATGTTCCACTAAACCAGACTATTGTAGATTGAAGACAGGTGTCTGTGTTTGCTTAATTTTTCCAACCTGGCAAACTAGAGTGGCTCCACACTTGTGGTTTGGATTCAGACTAACAGCAATATTTTTACATGGTGATGTTAAGGAAGGCAAGAGAAATGTGATGTAGACCACAGATGTGACATGGGTGTTTAAAGCAATGATTTCTTCTTAAAGGCTGAACAGTTTATGTATTAAATGATTGGATTTTAATATCTATTGAATCACCTTAATATTTATATAGCAGCAATATGGTTTAATCAATGCAATGTCCGGATCAATGCACGCAAGGCTGCTGGCCCAGATGGCATTCCTGGACGTGTGCTTAGGGCATGTGCAGAGCAGCTTGCACGGGTCTTCACAGACATTTTCAACCTGTCCCTCACCCAAGCAACTGTGCCAACATGTTTTAAGTCCACATCCATTGTGCCAGTACCGAAACACTCTTCCCCAATGTGCCTGAATGACTAGCGCCCCGTAGCACTCACACCCATCATTATGAAGTGCTTTGAGCGACTGGTCCTAGCACACCTCAAAGACTGCCTCCCACCCACACTGGACCCACACCAATTTGCCTACCGTAGAAATAGGAGCACAGAGGATGCAGTATGCACAGTGCTGCACTCTGCACTCACACACTTGTACAATAACAACAAGTATGTTAGGATGTTGTTAGTTGACTTCAGTTCAGCATTTAACACCGTCATTCCCTCCAAGCTGACCACAAAACTTGGAGACCTGGACATTAACACCTCCCTCTGCAACTGGATTATGGACTCTCTGACCAACAGACCTCAGCATGTTCGGCCAGGCCACACCCACTCCACCACCATCACACTTAACACCAGCGTACCACAGGGCTGTGTGCTGAGCCCTTTCCTTTACTACCTTTACACCCACGACTGCAAGCCTGTGCATGGATCTAACTCCATCATTAAGTTTGAAGGTGACACCACAGTGATTGGCCTCATCAGTGACAACGATGAGACTGCCTACAGGGAGGAGGTTCAGCACCTGGCCACATGGTGCGCTGACAATAACCTGCTCCTTAACACCAGTAAGACAAAGGAGCTCATTGTGGACTTCAGGAAGAAGAAAGGAAGCACGTGTAGCAGGGTGGTTGAATCCACTGTAGGGAATGTCATCCACCTGTGCTTAGTTTAGTAACCCCTCCTCCTTATTTGGTTTGAGATATATAAAGGACATGTTATGGCCACTTGGCATGCGTCCTTGTATTTCCCTCGTGACGTCATCCGTGGTCGCCACAGGTATGTGAGTTGTTTGGGGTGAACTCGTGCGTCTCGTTCTGTGCAGGTGGTTGATGAGAATTTTTCTTGTTGTCAGGCTTGGATTGTAAGCTGCTCTTTTTTTTTCCTTCCCGCTGCTTTGTGCTGGCTGCCCACTCTTCACCGGTATGTATAGTTTTGTTTATAACAAGTAATTGACTGCGACTCGGCTATTTATGATTGGTTTTGTCCTCAGTGGCATTGATAGCACGTCACTCATATGGTCTGACTGAGCCGCTATATTGAATATGGTGTGCAACTACGAAGCGGTTTGCGTGCAGGATCATCCCGTGGTATGTAGGATTATAGTTTGCGTATTTGTAATGTTTTCTTTTCCTGTTTTAATATAGTTTCCTTATGCTCTGCAGGGCTCTCCTGCATAACTGAGTCTTTTTGGGCTAATTAGTGGGAAGTGAGCATCAACACTGAACCGTGATCGCGACTGCGTCGCTGTTTTGCCTCGACCTTTATCACGATAGCAACCCAGCGGTTGATTCACGTTGCTATCGGGGTGTAGTGCATGGTTTCGAGGGCAGGCTGAACGTCTCCCCGGGCCGCCGCATATGGAATTCCCTTGGTCTAACTTGGAATCAGCATCTCGTGTCTACCGTGTGGTTGTTTGATTATTTGGTTTACGTTCAGTCCGTGCCTCATCTCTGAGCACTGTAAACCGGAGTGAACTTGGTTTATTTCAAACTGTTAACCTGTTTTTGTTACATTGTGCTATTTTGTTTGTGCTAAGTGGTTTAATTTCTTGAATTATTTGATTTATTTTGTGACATTGTTTTTTTTGTTTATTTGGGGGTATTGTACTTTATAAACGTTTGTTATTTTTGTTTTATTTATTTCTTTGAGTTTCTGTCAGATTGTAGTTATCAGTTTGTGTTTTCTTCTTTTTTTTTTCTGTTATAGGAGCTGGGTCTCTGGGGGGTGAAGGCGAGGCTGCCATTTGTGTGGTGTGTTCACGTTACAGTGCTGTGTGCCTGCTGCCATCTAACTTTCACGTGTGCATTTGGGTATTTGTAGTGGACTATTGTGGGGGGGGGGTTCGTCCTACAATTTGGCAGCCGACCCGGACCCCCAGCTACCGCTCCTGTTGGCCATTTGGTTTTCTTTAATGGGAATTGATTTATTGTGTGTGTGTAGATGCAGATTGATGGTGTGCCTTCCTGTTTATTATATGGCCAATGTAGAGTTTTCACTTGGAAGTTTTTAGCTATTTATTGGTCAATATTGACAAACATAATAAACTTTTTTATATTCATGTCTCCTCACCCACTCATTCAAGACGAACCTGTGTGCCCTTAGGGCTGTTATTTCCCCAGTGGTCTGGGGTGGCGTAGTCGACCATACATTGTCATACATATGCATATTTTGTGTTAAGAGTGTGGGAAAACACCCTTACGACCTCCTTTGCTTTTGTACCGCCACGTTACAAATGCATTGAACGTGTCTCCAGCTTCAAGTTCCTGGGAACCACCATCTCGGAGGAACTGTCCTGGACCACAGACACCTCCAGCCTGGTCAAGAAGGCTCACCAACGCCTCTTCTTCCTCAGGACACTGAAGAAGTACCAGCTGTCTTCAGCCATAGTGGTGAACTCTTACCGTTGTGCGATCGAGAGCATCCTGACCAGTTGCATCACAGTCTGATATGGGAACTGCTCAGTGGCTGACCGCAAAGCACTGCAGAGGGTGGTGAAAACTGCCCAACGCATCACAGGGACACCACTTCCTTCTATTGAGGACATCCAGAGGAAACGCTGTCTATGTCGAGTTCGCAGCATTTTTAAGGACCCCTGTCACCCTGACCATGGACTGTTTAACCTTCTACCCCCGGGAGGCGCTTCAGGAGCCTCTGGACAAGGACCAGCAGATCCAGGAACAGCTTATTCCCTATAGCTGTCTCCTTGCTGAACTCTGCCCTCTGACACCCCCCCCCCCCCCCACACACACACACACACTCCTCCCCCTCTTCATCACTACATCTGACTGATTTATTTATTTACAACAAGCAAAAAACAGCAAGCTTGTTATTACTTGCACTACTGTCTGTTCATCCAAAAGCACTGAATAATCCATTTGCATACTGAAATATTTTCTATGCACTTTACTGTCCATTGCAATAGAGTAAATTATGTTCATATGTTCATAGTTCGGCCTATAGTGTACACACATGTTTACATAATCCATCTGTATAGTATATTCATAGTACACCTATCTGTATATCATGCTGATAGTATTTAAAATCTGTAAATTATGTTCATAATACTTATCTGTATAGTTATTGTACATATTGTAGACCTTGTATATTCTGTGCTTATTGCACTTCTGGTTAGATGCTAACTGCATTTCGTTGCCTTGTACCTTACATGTGCAGTGACAATAAAGTTGAATCTAATCTAATCTAATCTAATCTAATATAATCTAATCTAAATCAAAACTCTTAATGACATGCACAAGAATTGTAAAGTGAAGTAAGGGAAAGGTTTTTTGTCACACAGGCTATTTATTCATAAATATAAGGTTTTGAAAGTGTTTGCTTCTGCTTTCAACACTTAGTTTAACAACATAGTTCAGTTGTGCATTCTGTCCTCTAAACTAAAATTCCAGTATTATTCTCTTTATCGCTATAGTTGTTGTGTAAACAAGTGACCACTTAAACCACATTACATTTAGACAAGATATGGACTGGTCAGTTGAACAATGTTCTCAGAACAAGGATATTTTTAATGAATACCGGGTTGGAGCAAGTTGTCACAAGTGTTTTAAAGGGGTCATATGATGTGATTTCAAGTTTTTCTTTCTCTTTGGAGTGTTACAATCTCTTGATGCATAAAGAAGATCTGTAAAGTTGCAAAGACGAAAGTCTCAAATCCAAGAGTGAAGTGACATTTAGCCAAGTATACTCAGAATTCGTGCACTGCATTTAACCCATCCGAAATGCACACACACAGAGCAGTGAACACACACACACACACACACACTGTGAGCAAACACCCAGAGCAGTGGGCCGCCATTTATGCTGCGGCGCCCGGGGAGCAGTTGGGGGTTCAATGCCTTGCTCAAGGGCACCTAAGTCGTGGTATTGAGGGTGGAGAGAGAACTGTACATGCACTCCCCCCACCCACAATTCCTGCCGGCCCGGGACTCGAACTCACAACCTTTCGATTGGGAGTCCGACTCTCTAACCATTAGGCCACAACTTCCCTCATAGAGATATTCTTTATAAAGGGTCAGACTTGTACACGCCCCCCTAAAACAGCTCGTTCAAACGCCCCCACGTCACTGTGTGGGAAGATTTGCATAACACAGCCAAAATGTTTACGCAAAGAAAGAAGGCGTAACTTTTATTCTCGCTGTAATATTGTTGTAGCTGCCACTTCCATGTTGTGGAAACGCTGTGTGTTTCATTGTGAAAGCGAAACTACTTTGTCATCATGCCTAGAGCTGATCCGTGCTAGTCACTACATCAACTGTGGATAGCCGGATCGGCTTTCACCGTGGACGAAGAAGTGTCCAGCCCGGGGTCGTCACATGTGGTTGCCCCTCCTTCGTTGAATCCTCCATCCATTCCTCACTCAAGGCCGCTATGTGTGATGCTATGTTTCGTTGTGAATGCAAAACTACTTTATTTGCCTTTCCGAAAGAGGACACAACTAGATAACAGTGGTTAAGCCTACCTGGTCTCATGGTATAAATGTACCTGGGTGCACTTTTTAGCGAAACATGAAATACATACTAATAAGTACATCTCTGCAGTTTCCAAAATAAATGAACACTAGAGTCAGTAAAACTCAGACTCCTTTTATTCCTTTTCACACACAAATTTACAGAGTTTCGATTAAAAAAAACCATTAATTTTTGCACAATAACTTGAAGAAAATCATGCTATGACTTCAAAACAATATTAATATGCTGGGAGATTTGAAAACTGATGCTTTTGAATGTTAGCATGGCACATATCAAGCTTCACCTCTATGGGTTTTCATAGGTGTTCGGTTTGTTCGGTAGCTCACGGAGTATAAAGAGGAGAGGCGAAGAGCTCCTGTTTGAATCCAGTTTTGCATTTGTTAATACTATTGGGTAGGTTTAGGGTTGGGTTTGGTTTAGGGCATATTTCCATCACAATACAGCATTAACTTTTAGCGACATTCCCTGGATATTTGAATTCTGAACTGGTCGCAATATGTACCAGAAGCAACATAATAAAAACACAGCAATATATAGCTATTTCAACATCATAAAAATGTGCCAGGGTTCACAAATTGAACCAGTGTTTTAGCGCCACTCAGTGGACATTTCTTTTTCTGAAACTGCTGCGAAATGTGCAGTAAGGTACATAAAAATGTGTTGCACATAAAGTGCACCAAGGTACTTATTTTTATGATACTACGGAGCCCCGCACATGACATGCAAGAAAAATTAAATAAATTGTGCGCACAATTTACTAATTCGTTCCCCTTAATTTACTAAAACGAGCACTTGATTACTATTGCGTTCCCTCGATTTACTATTGCGTAGTAGGGAACGAATTAGTAAATCATGCACACAATTTATAAATCGAGTGAACGCAATAGTAAATCGAGGGAACGCTATAGTAATCGTGTGCACGTTTTAGTAAATTGAGGGAACGAATTAGTAAATCGTGCACACTATTTAGCCTTATATTTTTTCCTGCGTGTCATGTGCGGGGCTCCGTATGATACCAGGTTGGGTTAAGTTTTATTTACAACACTGTTCCAGAACAGTTCAACCCAAATATTCAGATGTGTTTCTATAAAGTGTGGCAGTTCCAACTTTGCAAGGACAGTCTGGCGCTTCTGACTCACAGTCTGTAAGTACATTTTTTATATTGAAAGAATTTGCCACTGATGATTCAAACATGAGTTTTGAGCAATGTAGAGTAACGCTTGTCGTTTCTCCGATCACAAATACAGACATGGTTTTATGTTTATGCTGCGCAATACACAACGCAACACAAAAGACAGTATAAGTCATTATAATCAGTAATTATGTCCCAAATGGATGCAACAAATGCCTCGTTTTTATGGGTTTTATTGTTTTTGTCTCATTGCGCTGGGAGACAGCATCACAGTATGATAAGGGGCGTAACATTTCCGTCAAACGCTTGAGGCATTCAGCTAATCACAAAGCACTGGATAGTTGACCAATCAGAGCACACCTTGCTTTTCAGAACAATGAGCTTTGTAAAAATTGATGCATTTCAGAAAGGCAGGGCACAGAGGAGAAACAATAATGTACATTGTGTGGAAAATAATGTGTTTTTTGAAACTTAAACCACAAAAACACATTGGATTACACCAAATACACAACATAATGTTCTTTTTAGCAATGTCAAATGACCCCTTTAAATGTAAAAATGTAATTTATTATTGTTTTGAGTCGTATAATCATTGTATTGTACAAATTTAGCTGAAAAGTCTATAAAATGCGGTTTTATGGGAAGTTCTGTTGTGAGAAATTGCCCCATATGGTAATGAAGCGCAAAAGTTGTTACTGTCAAAAGGTCAGTGTCTGTTCAATGACTTGTATCTTTTTTTCCCAGAGAAACAACATTTTTTTACTTTCAATAACTGGATAATCACTAAAGTGACAAGTAGCCCTAATCTCCTCTGAATTCCACAGAATATGGACATTTTTGAAACTGTATAGTGTATAAATGCAACTGAAAGTGTATAATGAAGTGACTTGGGTGGTAACATCTGCCCCAGATAAGAAAAAAACAAAGAATTTAAATGAAAATGTCAGTTTCTACGGAGCCTCGCACATGACATTCAAGAAAAAATAAATAAATTATGCATACGATTTACTAATTCGTTCCCTCAATGTACTAAAACGTGCACACGATTACTATTGCGTTCCCTCAATTTGCTAAATCGTGCGCACAATTTATAAAACGAAATAGTAAATCATGGGAACGCAATAGTAATCGTGTGCACGCTTTAGCCTAATATTTTTTCCTGCATGTCATGTGCAGGGCTCAAACTGTAAAAACACTCTGTCTAAACAGAGTTTCACCTATCAGCCACATCAATGAGCTCAAGTTGGAGAAGTTTTGAACCACCTAGGTCTCTTTCATTATGTCATCAGACGGGTCTTTTAAGAAGCTCATTGTTAGACTATTGACACTAGAACATTAACATGGACAGATGAAGTGTCATTTTTTTTCTTAGTCATTTCAATGATGTGGTGTTCAGAAATGTTCACCAGAAGTTGGGTGCTTGACTACTGCAGGGATTTTCCATTTAAAGCACCATTTCCTCCCATTCACTTTATAATCTTATGAATGTAGCCATTTGGATTCTGTTTGATTTTAGTCTCCAAGAATAAGTCTAACAGAGACCAATTTATTTATTTAGAAAAACCACAGGCTGCTTCCACTCTTCCCATATCCAACTGTGAAAAACTTAACCTACAAATTGAGGGCAGAATATGGTGTGAAAAGGGCACCAGTCAATCAAGGACTACAAGACACAAATCCATTACTGATGGAAATCAAGGATGTGCTTAAAGATGTGTTTTAGAAGTGCTAAATGTGTGCTATTGTGCAAGTTTCAAAAACAAATAAATTTTATGTTTTAATTAGAATTTATTTTTTTAGTTTCAAAGAATAGTTGGAATCAGGGTTATTTTAGTATCATTAATAAATTATTATATAAAGTTTTGTTAATATATATATATTTTTGGGTGCTTGAGCACCTGCCCCTTGGTGCCCAAAGTGCCCTTTTGTCAAAGCAAAATTTCCTCAAATTTTTATGTCATAATCAATTTTGTGAATTCCTGCCCATTGCCCAATCTAAATATTAGTAAAATTTCTGAATAATAATTTAGCCATCAATAAAATGACCCACATTTTACCAACAAGCTGGTAAGTGGTGTTTCATTCTCAGCAACGTGATTTTGATGTTTATTTACTTATAATTTTTTTTACAAGAACGACGTGATGTGAGAACATGCAGATATGTTGTTTATATTACTCTGTGTAACCTGTAGTGTAGAAGTAATGTTAGTGTGCCGTTTGAGGGAGAAACGATTCACAGGCATCGAGGGCAGAGGCGTCATGCCCATTCAAAGTGAGGGAGCACGTGCCCCCTCAGATTTCTGAGCCAAGTGGATTTTAAATGCAGCTTCCAAACTACAAAAAATAAATAAAAAATTGCCGAATAATATTTTTTTATATATTTGATACAATCACAGTGGTGTGATTAGATCGTTCAGTGCACAGCATCAGCTGCTAAATTCAAATCTGCTTTCGCTGGCTGGCGCTGAGCCAGAGACAGACGCGTTCGTACAACGCTTCATGATAACCAATCAGAAACTATTATGTTGCGCTTATGGATGCAATGGCCAATCAGAGACGTCCAGAAGAGTCATCAATGAAATGCGGTGTTTTGTTCACTTGCTCCCTGACTGAATTATTTAGCGAATTCTCTCATCAGAAACAACAAAAAGTGCAGATGTGCGTAAGAATGTAAGTAAGATATTCGTTTCATAATGTAAAGTGCTTCAGTGATTTTAATGGGAGTTTTTGAGAGTGCCTGAACTCTGGCTAGACTGAATGAAAATGTTCTTTGATAATATAAATGTTCTTTGCTCTCTGTAAAATGAAAGTGTTAAAATAAGTAACTTACAATATTGTTATTAAAATTTACATTAAATGCAAATTCAGTCGTATTAAAAATATTTCATGGCATGATATGGCACTTTCCATATATTGATCAAATATATACACATTTGAGAAACAAGATATTTCCTGATATATTAAGCATGTTTGGAATTGTTTTGAATAAAAAGGAAAAATAAAAAAATAAAAAAACATAAGCCTATATCAGTTATACAGTGCTTTCGTAGAATAACTTATACCCGCCAAAATGGAATGGAAATAAATGTAAAAGTATCAATGTCAATATAAAATGAATAATATACCTGACCTGACATCAAAGTGCAGTGTGAAGGAGATGAATAACACTTGTAGCCTGTCATTTGTTAACATTGCAAAGGTGTTCAATTTTAGACAACAACAGTAATAATAATATTAATCACTAAATTCCAGTGTATCAATTGTTTAATGTTTTGTATCAATATTTAAGGTGGACTAATTGATTAGGTGCAAGAGTAGTAGTGATGGTTAAAATAATAGTGTTCCTAGATGAACAGAGAGTGGAAAGTAATAGATCAGATGAGGAGCTGGAGATAGAGGAAGAAAAAGAGGGAAATGTAGAGGCACAAGTGACAGAAAGACAGCAGGTAACAGCAAGCCAGGAGACAGAGGCTGGTGAAAAAGAGGGAAATGTAGAGGCACGAGTGTTTTCTATAGTTTTTACTAGAACCACTCTTCTTAATTATTCTGTAGAACAGAGAAGAAAAACCCATCAGGTTGGGACAATTTAAGACATTTCCGTTTCTAATCCCAGATTTATTATAAGGTGGAAAGAAAATATATATTTTTTACTTTTAAATCTTAAAATTGTCTTTTCTAATCTGTTTCTTTTTCAAAATGGCATCACAGCATTTGCTGCCGTATCAATACATAATCATCCATATCGATACGCAAATCAGCAAGGAATGCATCACAATATATTGCTGTATTGATATTTTGAATTCTCTGCACGGCCCTGTATGTGTATATATATATGTGTTTTGTTCTGTTTTCTTTTGAATTTTAGTTAGAGTTTTAGTAATTTTGTTTTTTTGCGTTTTTGCCATTATTATTATTTTAATTTTTTGTTAAATATGTCAATTGTCACACTACTGTGTTGATAAAAAATATACAAAAAGAAACACTAATATGATGGTGACGATAGACAGTCTTTAATACATACACAGAAGGTAAATCCATACAGAGGCTTGCAACATGTTTGCCAATTTTCCCAATTTTCCGAGGTGGAACATTATTCGCTACTTGCCAGACATTACAAATCAACCCAGATGCATATTTCTTTCCCTCTGGCACAAGAAATAAAAACAGGTATTTATGCTGGCATGAACATGGACATACTGTTCCAGAAGTGGATCTCTGGGGATTGGAATGTGGATTCTGTTTATCAGCGGGTGGTTATTCTTAACCATTCTCAAGTCGCATGCATTTAGACTTTATGTAGTTTGTATTGTAGTAGGCTCATTTTTGTTTTGCTACATTCTGCTTTTGGGTTTTCGCTGATCGGTCATTTGCTTGCTCTAGATCGAGGAATTTTGGACAGGATCCCATTGGAGCTGAGACAAGGTACAAGGAATGAGCTGTGGGTAAAAATACTGCAGTCACAGACTCTGCAGGTTTGAAGTTATATGTCTGTTTTTGTTCCCTCATTTCAATAAAGTGCTCAAGAGTCTCAGTAATATGATTGTGGAAAGGGCAGAGTCTTCCACTGATTCGTCACTGTGACATTCACAGTAAGGAAAACAACTAAAGTTATTTCCTTAACCAGTTAGCAAAGCATTTACATATGAGAGCAAATAAATAGTAAGTGTCTTCTCTGAGGCGGATGTGGAAGAAACCAAGGTGCCAGATGGATTCTTGGAATCTTACAGTCATTTCAAGATTGACAAATCCAGCTGCTCAATCATGACACATGTAGATACATGAATTAGCTTTGCATGTAGCATGATTGTGCCGTCATTTCAGTAATATCCTAGAAAGACACAAAAATAATACATAATTGCTCTAAATATCTGAATTACTGGAAATAAATATGTGTTTCTGTCAAGTTGATCCTTAAAATGTTACAAAACTAAAGCCTGAATCACAAACAATGACTATCAATTTTGTGTAAATAGGTCAGGAGGTTTGCTAGAAATAATTCCTGGTGTTAAACTTTATCTTCTGTATGGCCACAGGCTGAATCTTTGGTTTGAAAGCGAGAGACATGCAAAACCCAGCATTTGTTCAGCAGCCCAAAATTCCACCCAGTCATGGCTATTTCACAAATCAAATGTGGCTCACCACATTCACATAAAAATGTCAAGGCTTTGAAAACACGTTCCCATTGACTACACACAAGGCTGATCTTGGTCGCTTGAATTCAGCATGGTCACTGTTAAAATTCACAGGGCCTGGGACCTTGTGGACCCAGGATAATATTTCAGTCCATGATTCATAATAATGCTTCCTTCAGTCAATCTCCCGTTGTCCTCTCATATCAAAATCCATGGACATATTTGTTTAAAAGTGTTTTTGCTTGTAAATAAATAGTACTTGATTTGTGCATATTTCTCTCCTGATTCCATTTTTTCACTGGGTAACACAATAGTGTGGTTAGAGGACTATTATTTCAGCTGGAAGCAATGATTTGAAGTTAAAATCGTCTTGATGGAGTTGTGTGGAATACTTGTGGATTATTGTGATGTTTTTTATCAGCTGTTTGGACTCTCATTCTGACGGCACCCATTCACTGCAGAGCAACCATTGGTGAGCAACTGATGTAATTCTTAATTTCTCTAAATCTGTTTTAATGAATTTACAAACTCAAGTACATAGCTTTTGATGAACTATTCCTTTAAATACATGATGTTAAAACTAACAGTGACACAAATAACATTCTTACAAGTGATTCTGGAATCTGTAGAGGCGAAATCTCTTTCACTTTAAATATATTTTTATCAAGATTGAAACAAGATTATTGCTTTGATGGTGGTTTTAGTAGATGCCGTGAATATATTTTGTGATAAGAACAGTTATGTGTCATTTTAGGTCTTTTTAAGGTCTAAAAAGTCTTTGCCTTATGTTTTCATTAAAGACAAAATATGTAGTGAAAGCATTTTTTTTCCACTTAACCAGAAGCCACTAGAAGAACACCATGTTCAGACCAGCTGTTGTATTTAGCATTCATCTGAACATCAGGCTCTGCAAATAATTTTCATACATTATTCAGAAAAAAAAGAAATGGTATTAGAACTCATTTTTACATTCTGGTCTGCATGGTTCTTTCTGGATCTCATGTATTCATCAGCCTCAGGGCTCTGAGGGGATCAATAGGACAAAGACCTGCGTATGGAGGCCTTGCTTATGGCCACATGAGACAACTGAAGGCTTATCTTATTAATGGCAAGTCAATTGAAATCGAATTATGCTTTCAGCACTCTCTCTTAACCCTTTGCTTTCAAAATACACATCAGTTAAAGGAATAGTTCACCCAAAAAAAAAAAAATATGCTGAAGATTTACTCACCCTCAGGCCATCCAAAATGAGTTTGTTTCTTCATCAGAACAGGTTTGGAGAAATGTAGCATTCCGTCATTTGCTCACCAATGGATCCTCTGCAGTGAATGGGTGGCATCGGAATAAGAGTCCAAACAGATGATAAAAGCATCACAATAATCCACAAGTAATCCACACAACTCCAGTCCATCATTGTGACGAGTCGGGTGGAGCAGAGGGCCGTGGGAATGATTTACTCCACCAGCCTCATTCCGTTCCCATGGCTCTCGGCCCCAACTCACTCATCACAATTATAATGTCTTCTTTTCGCAAAAAGTCCATAATGTTATTTTCTCTTCCACAAAACATTCTTGGGTGAACCATTCCTTTAACAGTGAGCAAAACAGTGCAAGACAGACTGTAAAGCTCAAACAACAGACACGCATCTTGTAGTTTAACAAGTTTAAAGTTTTAAGCTATGCAGAAAAAGCTTTTATTTTCCTAAGACACATGTTTTGCTGTGCACACCTGTTCAGAATTATTGATTCAGTATAGCCAAATTTTAAAGAAGGATTTAATAACAGCTTAATAGCTTAAAATCTGACACAAAAATTATATTAATTCTTCTGTTAAAACATATATTGAAAACAATAGAAGTGTAGAAAAATGGATCATATCTTTACAGGAAATGACCAGATATGTCTTTGGAAATTTCCTTCAAATCTAATTATCAACACAATGTAATATGTAATTCAAAATACAGGTAAAACACCTGTCAAAATTCCTTCAGGCTGTATTTTTACAGACTTTTCTTAGAGTGTAATTTCATGGTTTTTACAGTTATTTAAGGGTTTTATAATTTTCAGCCATGTTGTTAAGTTTTAAAGGGGTCATATGATGCTTTTTTAAAGATCATTATTTTGTGTATTTGGTGTAACAGAATATGTTGAAATATTTTAATGTTAAAAAAAAACACATATTTTTTTATAAACTGTACATTATTGTAGGTCCTTTGTGCACCGCCTCTCTCAAACGTGGCATTTTTTACAAAGTCCCGCTTTCTGACAAGCACAGTCTGCTCTAAATGGCCAACTGACCCAGTGCATTGTGACTGGCCAATCACCGCAAGCACACATCTGAAATGTAACGCCCCTTTCCATAATCGCAAGCTTAATCTTTCAAAATAAATGTAAAGACCGTTCATAAAGTCCTTAGTTTTACCTTCAGTTCAAGTCCGAAATGGGAACGGAGTCACGTGACAGACACAGTGATGAATCTCGTATGTGTTTGCAGCTACACAAGCCACAAACGGTTAAGACAGCTGACTCACCTCTCTCTCTCTCTCTCTCTCACACACACACACACACACACACACACACACACACACACACACACACACACACACACACACACACACACACACACACACACACACACACACACACACACACACAATGCACAAAACTCAGCATTTGAACAGTTACTAGCAAATACTTAAACTAATAACAAACATACTTACAGCAACTGAATCAGAAGCACCTGATTGTCATAGCATCTACTTTCAGAAGGCCAAATAAAGTGCTTTTGCTTTCGCCTAGATACACACAGCATCTCCCTGACATGGCTGCTTCAACACTGCGGTTACTGAAACCATGCATACTCTCTTTGCATGAACATTTGAGTGGCATTATGCAAGTTTTCCACATAGTGACGTAGATGTGGGGGTGTGTTTGAATGAGCCGTTTTGGGGGGCATGGACAAGTCTTAACTTTGATAAAGAATATTTAACTTTAGTCTTTGCAACTTTACAGATCTCTTTATGCACCAATAGCTTGTAACACTCCAAAGAGAAAGAAAAAATTGAAATTGCATCATATGACCCCTTTAAAATTGTATGTATTTATATGTAACATTTTGTCTTCCTGTACCTCAAACAGCTCCAGCAATGCCTCTGTCATGAGTTCATTTACCAGGAGGAACAAAAATGATTACCTTAATCGATATCAAGAACTGTACCTTAAATGTAAATCGCTTTTGGATAAAAGTGTCACCGGTGCAGGCCGGGGCGGACTCGGATGACCAGCAGCCCCTGACTCCAGACGCCACCGTGAGGAGCCGATACCACAGGCACGCAACAGACGGACAAAGAAGGAGGCAAGTAATTGAGTTCAAAAGCAACAATCTTTATTGAATAATAATCGACTTAAGGAAAGAATGAGCAACTCTCGTCTTCTCGGGCTATTTGACCGGAGTAGCCGCTGGGACGATTCTTCACTGTCTTCGGGAAACAATGGTGCGATAGTGGCTAGGAAGGCTTACTCCACGGCGTTGTTGCACATCTGTAGGACTCAGACGGTAAGTAACAGGTAATGCTTCTTCTCTCAACAGCAGATTATCTTATCAGGACGTGAGGGGGAAATTGTGACTTTAAAACTCACTTCACAGCGTTGCTGCACATCTGCAGGACTCAGACAGTAAGTAGCAGGTAAGGTTTCTTCTCGTATCAGCAGATTCTCTTAACAGGACGTGAGAGGGGAATTGTGACTTTAAAACTCACTTCACAGCATTGCTGCACATCTGCAGGACTCAGACAGTAGGTAGCAGGTAAGGTTTCTTCTCGTATCAGCAGATTCTCTTAACAGGACGTGAGAGGGGAATGGTGACTTTAAAACTCACTTCACAGCGTTGCTGCACATCTGCAGGACTCAGACGGTAGGTAGCAGGTAGTGTTTCTTCCCTTAACAGCAGATTATCTTATCAGGACGTGAGAGGGGAATTGTGACTTTAAAACTCACTTCACAGCGCTGCTGCACATCTGCAGGACTCAGATGGTAGGTAGCAGGTAATGTTTCTTCTCTTAACAGCAGATTCTCTTAACAGGACGTGAGGGGGAAATTGTGACTTTAAAACTCACTTCACAGCGTTGCTGCACATCTGCAGGACTCAGACAGTAAGTAGCAGGTAAGGTTTCTTCTCGTATCAGCAGATTCTCTTAACAGGACGTGAGAGGGGAATGGTGACTTTAAAACTCACTTCACAGCATTGCTGCACATCTGCAGGACTCAGACAGTAAGTAGCAGGTAAGGTTTCTTCTCGTATCAGCAGATTCTCTTAACAGGACGTGAGAGGGGAATTGTGACTTTAAAACTCACTTCACAGCATTGCTGCACATCTGCAGGACTCAGACAGTAGGTAGCAGGTAAGGTTTCTTCTCGTATCAGCAGATTCTCTTAACAGGACGTGAGAGGGGAATGGTGACTTTAAAACTCACTTCACAGCGTTGCTGCACATCTGCAGGACTCAGACGGTAGGTAGCAGGTAGTGTTTCTTCCCTTAACAGCAGATTATCTTATCAGGACGTGAGAGGGGAATTGTGACTTTAAAACTCACTTCACAGCGTTGCTGCACATCTGCAGGACTCAGACGGTAGGTAGCAGGTAATGTTTCTTCTCTTAACAGCAGATTCTCTTATCAGGACGTGAGAGGGGAATTGTGACTTTAGAACTCACTTCACAGCGTTGCTGCACATCTGCAGGACTCAGACGATAAGGAACAGGTAATGTTTCTCCTCTCAACAGCAGATTCTCTTATCAGGACGTGAAAGGGAAATTGTGACTTTAAAACTCACTTCACAGTGTTGCTGCACATCGGCAGGACTCAGACAGTAAGGAACAGGTAATGTTTCTTCTCTTAACAGCAGATTCTCTCATCAGGACGTGAGAGGGGAATTGTGACTTTAAAACTCACTTCACAGCATTGCTGCACATCTGCAGGACTCAGACGGTAAGGAACAGGTAATGTTTCTTCGAGACTTGTAATTTTCAGAGAAAGAGAGAGAGTTAACAGGAGCCTTCAATGAGGAATTACTTCACGACAATACTCAGTGGAAGAGAGGATAATACAAAGCATTACTTCACCGGTGCAGATGTATCGTTCTGGAATTTAGATGGGGACCAGTAGATCATTTCACAAGAATGAAAGCAGGCGTTGGGAGACTCTTCTCAGCATAGCACACAGCACTCATGTTCACTACAAATCCACAGCATTAATTCAGCGTGCATCAGGTAAGGCAAACAACTGCAAATCACTCACACAGTAGGGCTGATCAGAAGCCTCGCTTCATCCATGCATTTCAATGGGAATATTCAACTCTCAATTCCTCTCCAGTGTATCTGAAACAGATGTCCTCCTCAACAGAAAATTTCACATTCACAGTCTTTTCTTCAAGCTCTACATTTGATTCAACAATGTAATTAATTCGCTTATCTTTCTCTCTTCCTCTTCCAGCGCAGATCCAAGCAGCAGTTCAATCCAGTAATATTCCACAAGCGGCTCTAAACGACAGACTCCAATGGCAGTTCTCCACACGAATTTCCAGGCTTACAACGTCCAATGTGCGCGCTCAAACAGGATATCTACTACCCCAAAACACGACGACAGAGACCCAGCCGAACAACTGATCAACTGGACACCGACTGCCTTTACCAACTCCAACCCTTCTCTTCTCTTCTGAACGGCTCTTTTATCCTCCTCTTGTGAAGCGGAAAGCCTGTGCAAACGCCGCTCCTCTCTCTCTCACACCTGCCGTGTATCAGCGGTAATTAGGTAGGACAATGCCTCTGCTACACCCGGAACCGGAGTGAGGCGTTACACCAAAATAATCCCCTCGGGGAACATGGAAAAAGAAAGGTTCCGCTTTCCCAAGCATTCTGTCACCCGTGACATCCCCCCCTGCCAATCGGTTCTAGTCCCTAGAACCGGTCTTCTCTAATGCCATTCGCCATATCTCTCAGGTGGCTGTCCTCGGTTGTCCCGCTGGGACCGTCGGGGTGGCGTGGGTGGGGCCGATCGGGCTACAGGGTTCCCTGGGACTCAAATGGCCTGACACTCGCTTGTAGGCATTTAATAATTGTTGGTGGTGTCGATTTACCCAGTCCGTGATGCTGTACTCTCCTTCGGTGGCCTCGGTGCCCAGGAGCAAGTCTACAGGTAGACGTAGATGACGCCCAAACATGAGGTAAGAAGGGGCATACCCGGTGATGCTGTGCACACTATTGTTATAGGCTTGTAGTAACGTAGGGAGGCTCCTACAAATTTGGGCCTTGATCCGAATGGAGGGTCTCTGGACAGCCGAACGGCTGTATTACTGTTCTCCAAAGGGCATTGGCTGTAGTTGCTGCCGTCTGGTCTACAGTGGGGACGGCCCAAGCGTACTTGGTGAACAGATCAGTCATTACCAGGATATTTTGATATCGATCTGCGGGTCGCCCTAGGGTCAGGAAGTCAATCCCTACGATGTGCAGAGATGCCTTCGGCCGAAAGGGGACCAGTGGGGCTCGAGGCTCCTTCCGGCGATTAAACAGCGTACACCGTGGACAACTCTGAACAAACTCTTCAACTTTCTTCTCCATCTTTGACCAGTAGAAATACCTCCTCAGCAGTGACAAAGTCTTTTCTTGGCCCTGATGGCCCGCATGGGTGTGATAGGCAGTCAACAGCTCTTGGACTTGGTCCTCTGGGACCACCACTTGATACCTAGTTTCCTGAGTCCTTAGATCTCGCAGTGAACGACCGATTACCCCTTCTCTGATCCGCAATCTCTTCCACTGTTTCAGGAGCTGTTGTACTCCCACTGTCTGAGCCTGCCTTTCCTCGGCTCGCAGCCTGAATCCTCGCCTGAGATGCGAGGCGACCTGACACAGGTCTTCATCTCCCTGCTGTAATCTTCTCCACCGTCTGGGGTCCCATCCCCAACTGGACGGAACATCCCCCTGGGTCCCGGGAGCTTCCACGACCGCCACCAACAATTCATCCTCTTGACCAGGGGTATCGAGGTGCGTTTGACCATTTCTCTGAATGGCTGGGAGTCTAGACAATGCATCAGCATTCGCGTTTTCTCTGCCAGGTCGATATTTAAGCCGGTAGTCATAATTAGCAAGCTGAGCCACCCAACGCTGCTCCACTGCTCCCAACTTGGCAGTCTGCAAATGGACTAGAGGGTTGTTGTCCGTGATCACAGTCACCTTAGCTCCCCACAGGTAGTCTTTGAATTTCTCGGCCATGGCCCATTTCATGGCTAACAACTCTATCTTAAAGGAACTGTAGTTTGCTGCGTTCCGCTCTGCAGGGTGTAAGCTTCGACTGGCATAAGCAATTACCTTCTCCACTCCTTGTTGCTCTTGGGCTAGTACCGCCCCCAATCCTGCATTGCTGGCATCGGTATACAGGAGAAACGGCTGAGTGAAGTCTGCATAGGCCAGGATAGGGGCCCTCAAAAGTCCCTGCTTCAGATTTTGAAAGGCTGTTTCACATGCTGAGTCCCATTGCACCGTCGATGAGCCTTTGCCACGGGAACGTCCAGTACCACCAAGAAGCTGGTTCAATGGCTTAGCAAGCCCAGAGAATCCTTTAATAAATCGTCGATAATATCCTACGACCCCTGGAAGGACCGCACTTGTCTCACTGTTTGTGGGGGCTCCCAGCCTTGGACTGCTGCAACTTTCTCTGGATCAGGGGATATACCGGCAGCGCTGACTCGATGTCCCAGGAACTGTACCTCTTTGCGAAACAACTGGCATTTATCTGGTCTCAACTTTAGCCCATATCTCTCCATGGCCCGGAAGACATTCTCCAAGTGATGCAGGTGAGTTTGAAAGTCAGGGGAAAAAACGATTACATCATCCAAATAGACCAGCGTGGATTCAACTAGTTGCCCTCCCAGGCATCGCTGCATAAGTCGCTGGAAGGTTGCGGGGGCGTTGCACAAACCGAACGGCATCCGGTCCCACTCGAATAGCCCGAACGGTGTGGTGAAGGCAGTTTTCTCTCTGTCGCGGTCATCCATCTGTACTTGCCAGTATCCGCTGGCCAAATCCAAAGTTGAATACCATGCTGCTTGAGTCAAACTCGTGAGTGAATCTTCGATCCGCGGCAACGGGAATGCATCTTTCTTGGTCACACTATTGAGCTTGCGGTAGTCGACACAGAATCTCCAGGCTCCCGTTTTCTTCTGTACTAGGACAATCGGGGCTGCCCAGGGACTACTACTCTCTCGAACGATCCCTCCATCTAGCATCCCTTTTAGCAAGGCACGGACTTCAGTGTAGAGCGTGGGGGGCACCGGACGGTACCGCTCCCGACTAGGTGTTGCTTCTCCGGTGGGTATTTGGTGCTTAATCACTCCTGTACAGCCATAGTCTTCCTCATGGGTTGAGAACACATGTTTCCACTTCTTCAGGAGCTCCTGGAGCTGTAACACTTGTCTTTTCTCCAGGACTTCGCCCTTCAAAGACGCCCCCATCAAATGGGTCAGCATTCTTCCTTTCACAGGGCCTGAACTGGCCTCCACTGGACGGACGGCAACTTCTACCACTGCAGGGCTCACCTGCCTGAAACAGACATCTTGTTGCTCTTGGACTTGGACAGGGCGGACAGATGAAACTCGAACCAGACGTTGGTGTCGACGAAGGAGTACTGGGTAGGGATGGGCGTTTCGCACCTTCTCTGAAACTCGCCCTCGTCGTATGACCGCTAGCCCATGGGCTACTTCGATGGGTTGACAATCTTCATGGGGCTCTACTAGGACACAGTTGCCTGACTCACGGGGTCCAGCAGGCCCTCGGACCCAGAGAACAGCCTCGCTCCGGGCTGGAACTGACAGAGCGTACCGGCAGGTGACTCGACCGATATCTTCCCGCTCTTGTACCTGACTTCCTGCATGGACTCTTCGGCAATCAGCCAGGATCTGGTCCCAGTCCTGCCTTGCTGCTAACGGGGACGTTCGGCCCGGTCGGCCTTTGAACAGCTCTTCCCAGCAATCCAGAATGACATTCATCCCTAGCAGTGCTCGATGGAGACCCAAGCAGTGATCTCGAACAATGACAACACCCTTCTGGTGGACAGGAACCCCTCGAACAAGAAAGTCTACCATGATGTACCCAGTAAAAGGAATATCCAATCCATTCGCTCCACGTAATGTGAGTCTTGAAGTTTCCGTCCTGTGAGGCCGATGACCCGCGAATAACTCCAGAGCCAGACTCTCTGAAAACAATGTAACCTGAGAACCTGTATCGACCAGACAATTGATCTTCATTCCATTAACTTGAACTTCTACGGTGGGACAACACCCAACCCAGTCGTCTCTCATCACCGGAACAGAACAAGGGTCTCTTGAAGGGGTCCCGGCCACTTGACCCACAGTGACCGGTGGGGCTAAAAACCCCCTTGAGAACTTCAACGACGGTCGCACTGGCGACTGATGTGTCCCGGATTTCCACAATTGATACAGATGGGTCGACCCTGATGATCCCACTGGAACCGGGGGCCCGTCGGACGCGGAGGGCGGCGTACAGGTCTTTGCTCCTCTTCTGAATATGATCTTCCTCGCACCATCGGTCCACCTTCGACTCGACCTCGATGAAGCTCACCCAAAAGACTCGGAGACAACTCGGCCATCTGTCCCTTAACATCCTCCAGTAATTCTGTCCTCAATTTCTGCTTCCACTCACTTGTCTCAACAGGCGCGGGTACTGTGGCGCTGGTACTGTGGCGCTGCGCTGCAGTCGTCTCTCCCTGATCTGACTCCAATGCCAAGGCCTCTTGTCGAAGAGCCTCAAAGGACATAGTGGGGTCTCGTCGAAGCTGGAGCCGTATGCCCTGGCGCACCGGTCCTTCACGCAGCCCCAAAACAAACTGGTCTCTCAATAAGCCATCTCCTTCTCCCAGTCCATGATCTTGTCACCCTTTCAGCCGGCCAAACTGCTCTTGCAGTTTCAGAGAGTATGCTCGCAGAGTCTGCTGAGGCCCCTGCTGACAGTTAAAGAACTGGCCACAAAGAATGGCTACCAGGGTAGAATCTCCATATACTCCTGACAAGAAATCAAAGATATTCTTCGCGTTGTGCCCAAGGGGCTCCCATCATGATGGGCATTACTTGCGAGCGAACTGGTGGGACCTCTTCGTCCACCATCGCGTACCTGTGGCCGCTACAACTCACGGTGGCAACCCTGCCGACTTACGCCAAATTGTGTCACCGGTGCAGGCCGGGGCGGACTCGGATGACCAGCCGCCCCTGACTCCAGACGCCACCGTGAGGAGCCGATACCACAGGCACGCAACAGACGGACAAAGGAGGAGGCAAGTAATTGAGTTCAAAAGTAACAATCTTTATTGAATAATAATCGACTTAAGGAAAGAATGAGCAACTCTCGTCTTCTCGGGCTATTTGACCGGAGTAGCCGCTGGGACGATTCTTCACTGTCTTCGGGACACAATGGTGCGATAGTGGCTAGGAAGGCTTACTCC
This sequence comes from Carassius carassius, assembly GCF_963082965.1. Classification (NCBI taxonomy): domain Eukaryota; kingdom Metazoa; phylum Chordata; class Actinopteri; order Cypriniformes; family Cyprinidae; genus Carassius; species Carassius carassius. The sequence goes on along the minus strand of NC_081764.1, from coordinate 29,935,240 downwards.
ACGCGCGTTGTTGCACATCTGTAGGACTCGGACGGTAAGTAACAGGTAATGCTTCTTCTCTCAACAGCAGATTATCTTATCAGGACGTGAGGGGGAAATTGTGACTTTAAAACTCACTTCACAGCGTTGCTGCACATCTGCAGGACTCAGACAGTAGGTAGCAGGTAAGGTTTCTTCTCGTATCAGCAGATTCTCTTAACAGGACGTGAGAGGGGAATGGTGACTTTAAAACTCACTTCACAGCGTTGCTGCACATCTGCAGGACTCAGACGGTAGGTAACAGGTAATGTTTCTTCTCTTAACAGCAGATTATCTTATCAGGACGTGAGAGGGGAATTGTGACTTTAAAACTCACTTCACAGCGTTGCTGCACATCTGCAGGACTCAGACAGTAAGGAACAGGTAATGTTTCTTCGAGACTTGTAATTTTCAGAGAAAGAGAGAGAGTTAACAGGAGCCTTCAATGAGGAATTACTTCACGACAATACTCAGTGGAAGAGAGGATAATACAAAGCATTACTTCACCGGTTCAGTTGTATCGTTCTGGAATTTAGATGGGGACCAGTAGATCATTTCACAAGAATGAAAGCAGGCGTTGGGAGACTCTTCTCAGCATAGCACACAGCACTCATGTTCACTACAAATCCACAGCATTAATTCAGCGTGCATCAGGTAAGGCAAACAACTGCAAATCACTCACACAGTAGGGCTGATCAGAAGCCTCGCTTCATCCATGCATTTCAATGGGAATATTCAACTCTCAATTCCTCTCCAGTGTATCTGAAACAGATGTCCTCCTCAACAGTAAATTTCACATTCACAGTCTTTTCTTCAAGCTCTACATTTGATTCGATGTAATTAATTCGCTTATCTTTCTCTCTTCCTCTTCCAGCGAAGATCCAAGCAGCAGTTCAATCCAGTAATATTCCACAAGCGGCTCTAAACGACAGACTCCAATGGCAGTTCTTCACTTACACGAATTTCCAGGATTACAACGTCCAATGTGAGCGCTCAAACAGGATATCTACTACCCCAAAACACGACGACAGAGACCCAGCTGAACAACTGATCAACTGGACACCGACTGCCTTTTACCAACTCCAACCCTTCTCTTCTCTTCTGAACGGCTCTTTTATCCTCCTCTTGTGAAGCGGAAAGCCTGTGCAAACGCCGCTCCTCTCTCTCTCACACCTGCCGTGTATCAGCGGTAATTAGGTAGGACAATGCCTCTGCTACACCCGGAACCGGAGTGAGGCGTTACACCAAAATAATCCCCTCGGGGAACATGGAAAAAGAAAGGTTCCGCTTTCCCAAGCATTCTGTCACCCGTGACATAAGCATAAGCAAAATGCATAAATGTAACATTTATGGATTGATCCCATTCCATTTAATTTTCATTGTAACTCAGACGACTGCTTTTTTAAAACGAGGGATGAGTGTAAAGATTTATTTTGGTAATCAAATCTATGCCACAACTGCTGTCAAATGAGCTTAACTTGTACTGAACCTTGCATAGTCCTTTAATGATTCTCTCCCAATATTTTTAATGTCCGTGTGAGCTGCATTTATTCAGTAAAGCTTCAGTATTTTACTTCTCAGATGATAATAAGCCTCTCTGCTGACTCTTTAACAAGAAGGATTTAATTAGGATTACGATTACAGGCTGCCATGGCCTTTGTTTTTCTTCCTGCTTGACCTGGATGAATTCCTGCTTTAATCTTCTTTACCAAAAGCAGAGTCCATTGACACGGATTACATATCCATAAAGGCAGCTGCTTAATTCCTCTACATTTTATTCTGCCAAGTTTAACACATAGGTTTTCCTTTGAACTGCATTCCCAACAGTCTGGATCTGAAAATGACAAGTAGATTCAATCCAGAAGATTGAAATATTTAGTGTGATCTGCTCACAAACCCTTGCTTTCTGACTAAAGAATCAATGTAAAATGAAAGTTTAATACATTGAGCATCCCATACACCTTCACTATTATTCTCATTGGGATTAATATCTGTAAATGCAAAAGATAAGTCTTTTGACAAGATGCTAGAAAAACTCCCTCATACAGTAGGGTCCAAAAGTCTGAGACCATATTGAAAATCTGTGATTAAAAATCTAATTTAAACTTGTATATGAATGTTTCAGGATTATAGATATAAAATAAATAATGGTTTTAACACATGAAATTGCAAAAACCAAAACAAAAAAACATTACATTGTTCATGTGAACTCAAAAGGTCAAATTTATGAATCATATCATTTCCGTGTCACCAACATTACCAAATCAAACTGCACAAATATAGATTTTTTTTTAGAAAATATCTCAAACTCTCCCCTCGATCATCTTTTGGTCAGACAAACCGATGATCCCGCTCACAAACACAACCATTGGCCAAGCCAGTTTTGGGATGGGATGGTTGGGATGCAGAATTCAAGGGAATGTATAACAGAAATAAGAGTAGGCCTATGAGTCACTTATTGATAACTGAGTAAACATACATATATTTAATAAACAAAAACACATAGGTTTGAGCATTTGTAGAGTTTTGTGAATGACTAGTGGCTAGATCTGTGTTGCAGACTCTGAATTGGAATAAGTGAAAGTATTTTAACAAAAAAAAATACACATTCAACTTTAAGATTCAATAGATAATATAATGAGAACAGATCAAATTAACACATGTCATTAAAAGTCTTACACTGTTTTGCATCTGGAAAAGGTTGTGACCATGTTGCAAACAAAACACTATTAGTTCATGTCTCTGGCACACACAATGTATTTCTCAATGGATTTGATCTTTCCGGATGCTCTGTGCTCTTTGAAGACTCCTGAGAAATGAAAAGCAGAGCTTGAGGTCTATTGGAATTACACTAAACGTGCCCAAAAAAAAAAAAGAAAAAAACACCGGATCGAAGATTAATGGAGGACTGTTGCAGTAGCAGTTATCTAGCCTTAGAAAAGTTATATTTTCATGTTTTTAAGCTTTAGAGGCACAACTTTTTTAGATATGATATGAACCATCATCTAACACAACTAATTTGGTATAACATTTTTTACATTTGTCTGGTTATTTTAATGCATTTAATGCATTTTCATTTTATTCATTTTCTCATTGTATGTATTGTTTAATTTTATAAATGTATTTATAAAATGTCTATTTAATTTTGATGTTTATGGCTAGACAATAGTAAATAAACCTAATATAATATTTAAGCATTTAGCATTTAAACACCCCATTTCACTGACCATTTGTTTAAATTAATTTAAAGGAGTTTCAGAGGTTGTTATGTAATCCAACTAGTGGAATCTGCAGAAAAAGAGAAGTCAGACAGTGTGAGAATCAGTCAGTGAATGGGAAAGAAAGAAAAAAAAACTGGAGAACGAGAGAAGATTAGGCAACGTTTGAGAAACATAAAAAACAAGCCTCCAGACTCCTCGTCTCTTGTTATTGTCTTTCAACGGTGTCTAGAGGTTCATTATTCAGAACAACATGAACACTCATATATTCCATTTGTTCATCACAACTTTCTTCTCAGAAAGCACACTTTGTTGTTGAGTTTTTTTTCTAAATTACTATTTTGTACCCAGAATATGTCTTTGAAAGAAAAGTTATTTGATTTTTTGTTAATTGCTGGTAAACAAACTCAAAAGACCAACCAAGATGCACCTGCTAAATTGTTCCCTTTCAAATGCACATGTCTTTCCCATAAACCCCCTTAGATGTAAGTGCAAGGGAATGTAAATACAGGGAAAAAAAATCACAACCACTGAATAAGTTAAAGAGAACTAGCTGTTTATCACACCATAAACTGCTGTGAATGCCAAGTATTTTAAAGTAGTATAATTTATATTAAGTGACTTTTCAGTAACATTGAAATTAATCATTAGGTACAATATGCTTATTGTGTGCATACATGTTTTTACATTGTACTTTTTTTTTTTAATAACTACATGTAATTACAGTTGTAATTCATTTCTAGATACATCTATAATTAAGCTGTTGGACTGGACTCGTGTGGATTACTTGTGGATTATTGTAATGTTTTTCTCAGCTGTGTGGACTTCATTTTGACGGCACCCATTCACTGCAGAGGATCCATTGGTGAACAAATGTAATGCTAAATTTATCCAAATCTGTTCTGAAGAAGAAATAAACTTATCTACATGGCATGAACCTAAGCAAATGTTCATTTTTGGGTGAACTAGTCCTTTATGTTATAGGTAATATCAAAGTTTCAAAGTAAAATTTACAGCAATGAGTTTCTTTCTGAACATCTCGAACATGTGCCTGAAGAAAACTGAGCTGCAACTTTGAGAGAAAACAATTATAACAAACAAACAAATCAAACTTTTACCATTGTGATACACACTTTAACTTGAATCTGGACTAGTCTCTCTTCCACTCTTCGTGAAGGGTTGAGACCCTCTGCCTGGATTTGTCATCGAATAGTTCTGCTTTAAAAATAGCCATCTGTAAGTCAGTGCGGTGGCTGGACCGTCAGAGAGGCCAAACATCAAACAAGGAATCATCTGGAAATTTATTCAGACAGTGTACTCGCTGTCAGGGACATTATTATTCAGTATTTAATATTCAACCTCATATTGTTACGTGTGCTCACATGAATTATGTGCTGAGAACATTCAAACATTTGACAGAATCTTCATGGAACAAGTGTTTCGTCTTTCCAGACAACTCCAGTCATCTCCTGTGAAAATGATGTGGTAGAACATGTCTCGGGACGTATTCAAAACATATTTTTGAATATATTTTTATATTTTTTTTTCACACATTATAACACTGATTTTGTCAAAGTTTCAAAACAAAATACTTGACAATAGGCTGAGTTCTGTCAAGCAGCCAATGGGTTCAATCAAAAAAAGTTTTAATGTAATAATAAAATAAGTAAAGTGTTTTCTTATTAAAAATGTTGCATGTCTAGGGATATTAAACAAATGGGTTTGAAATGATGTGCACTCAGTGGTAAAACATTACTCACATGGTATGTTTTATTTCACACACTGATGTTTATTTCTTGGATTTTGTTTAGTTATAATTGTCTCTTGCATCAATATTTAGCTAATCTGAATATTTTGGCTCCTCATAGTTCTCTTGAGGTTTTGCAAATTCTGTTCTTCCTCTTTTTAGGGTCAAGACTTGGCCAGGACTTGTCTGAATAAATTGATTACTTCTAGTAAATCACGTGTCACACTAAATAAACATTATAGTTTATGCGTCATTGTGGATTCATCAGTCCCCCGCATCCGATGGACATACAGAGGAGCTGAAAAATGCAGGAAACTTTTATATATATATGTGAAAACTATATATATATATATACGTGTGTTTGTGTGTGTGTGTGTGTGTGTGTGGGGGGGGGGGGGCATTTAACTCAATGTGTAAATCTATTTTTTATGACCCTGATTAAGAGCATTGCATTTGCATTCATTTTGTGCAGTTGACATATGCCGCGTTTCCACTGCAGGAACTTTACCCAGGAACTAGGGACTTTGGCCTGGTCGGTGTGTTTCCACCACAGGAACCACGAACTAAATAAAGTTCCGGGTGAAAAAATGCCCCTCAGAAAGTCCCTGCTGGCCAGGTGGTACTTCTTCAAAGTTCCGGAACTTTCGGGGGCGGGACTTGGGCGCTAAACATCCTGATTGGTTGAGTTCATGCATTATTGGTTGAGTTCAACCACCATTTATTCGGATCATTTTCAAAATACTACTGTTATTGTGTCATGAAAATTAATTTTAAAAGCATTTCAGGCGAGAATGTAGTCGTTTAAAAGTCGAATCTGTGGTTTATTTATAAAGACAGCGCCTATTTAAAAATGTGTTTCGCCGATCTCAGAGACGGTGAGCTCCATGCGATCAGCGGGAGCTCAGTCCTCATGTATCCCCCGAGAGCAGCCTCACCTCGGCTAGACCTTCTGATATGTGCCGCTGGCTCTGATGTCTCATTAGTTGTTAAACATAAAATATAATTCGTTTGTGGTAAATCTAACAGGTTATCTTTGGTCTGTATTCAATTTATCTATATGTTAAAATGAAAATAAAAAAGGGAAATTTATATAATATTTTGTTTCATTGTAATGGCTCTATATATACACATATCTCTGAACTAAGTACATTTCTGCAGCTGTTATTATGTTTAAATGAAAACGAAAGGAGGCAATGGTATTTGATATCCGATTTCATTTTATTGTAAATATACAGAGAGGAAAATTGCAGTAGCCAAGACGAGCTGACTGAAGTTATCAAGTACGGTGCTGTTTGCAGATTTACCGGATTTGCCTCATCGTGGACATCACACTCCCGAGTTGAATGCACAAAATCTGAACTACCGAGGATGCACGTCCAAAATCAGCGTAATTTGTATTAAGAAATGAGCATAGACCTACATCACCAGTCTATTTGCCTAATCCTCCTGGTACTTTACACCTCTGTGGAAACGCAGAAAGCCACAGGTCTGGGGGGAAAAAAGTTCCTGGTACAAATGTTCCGGATAATTTCAGTGGAAACACGGCAATATAATTTATATTAGAATCTGGCCAGATTATTATTTCCCAATTATATTTATTTACCTGACCATGATGTCTTCAGATAGATGGCATGTCCAGTATGTTCTTTAAAAGGCTTTTCATTTTATAAATAATTAAATAAATAATAATAAAAAAAAGATACAAAAAGAAAATTGAAAGTCAGCTATAGTAACTTTAGTGTTGGGTTGTACTGAGCTGTAAACAAGGATTCAGCTGAGAGTTTCACTATACAGCCTCTTCATTAACACTGTTATAAAACTGGCTTCCTCCTCTTTTCACCTTTCCTTCAGCTCATCCTGTCATCTCATGGATGTTTTTATAGACTGTCCTCTTGCATCTACTGTCTTTTTGTCTGTCACCCATTAATTATTTTTGTACTTTGACTGACTGTATATTGACAAGAGTTAAAAATGAACTAGAATCTGGAGCTGAACTGCCTCTGAAAGTCTCTGCCTCTGATTCTATATAATATATCTGATTCCACATTGTGAATTTTAAAAAAATATTTCAGTCAGCGTAGACATTGTTAATGTGTAAAGAAATTGGCCAAATATTGCCCCTTTAGGAAATATAATTAATCAAATAATTTGACACTGAATTTGAAATACAGATTATGCAAACATGTGGTGAAGAACCTTTAGAACTGTATCCAAATGAATCTGATTAATTAGAGAAAAGAAAAACTAACATGCTCACATGACAGCTAAAAATATCCTTAAGAAACAATGTCTTCAGTTACATGATGAGAAAGAACAGCTGAATATGTTTATGATATTAACAACCTGTCAGTGATGAACACAACATACACGATTCTTCCACATGATCTACAAGACAATAAAATAAATGAGTTATTTTAAGCAGAGCTATGCCATTCGCCAAGAAGTTCAAACATCTTCCCGTACACTGGAAAAAAAATGTTATGTTGACTTTACTTAATTTTATTATGTCAAGGGTTTGCACTAAAATAAATTGATCTAAATCCAGATATATTTTATAAGTTGAGTGTAGGCTACTTATATTTTATAAATTGGTTGTACTTATATTTTATAAGTTGAGTTTTGAAAATACTGAACCATTATTTTTTAAGGAACATCCATTAAATAAGGTTTTAAATGAATTATTGTGTGAATTATTCTTAAATGGACATTGTTTTTGTTGAACATTGTGAGGCAGCTGAAGATGGAATACAAAACCATGAGTTCATCTGCACTTAGAAACAGCTCCTCTGAGAACTCTGATTGCAAAGCCACAAATTGTGTGAGAAACTTTTCAGTTGCCAAAGCTTAAAGTTTATGAATCACTTATCAAGGATTACAGGCCTCGCTTAAAATGAGAAGAAGGCTTGGATTATTTACTGTTACTAGGTTTTGTCATCTCACAGCTTTAACCAGACTCCCTTTTCTCAGGCCTCATGGACTTTTTTTATGTGTCTAGCTTAGCCAGTCTGTTGTACTTTGCAAATGCTGATAAAATAAATGTCATTGACTATAAAATAAACAGAAGATTCTGAAGATTCCAAATGTCGTATTTTAAGTCTGTGAACATTTCATTCAAATGGCAGACTTTGTCTCAAGACCTAACATAACTTAAAGGAATAGTTCACCCAAAAATGAAAATTCTGTCATCATTTTCAAGTTGTTTCAAACCTGTATGAATTTCTGTCTTCTGTTGAACACAACAAAGACATTTTGAAGAATGTGGGTAACTAAACAGCTGCTGGTCCCCGTTGACTTCTATAGTATGAAAAATGGAAGTCAATAGGGACTTCAATAGGTTTGGCTACCCACATATTTCAAAAAAAGTGATGTGACATTCAGCCAAGTATTGTGACCCATACTCGGAATTTGTGCTCTGCATTTAACCCATCCAAGGTGCACACACACACTGTGAACACACACCCGGAGCAGTGGGCAGCCATTTATGCTGTGGCGCCCAGGGAGCAGTTGGGGGTTCGGTGCCTTGCTCAAGGGCACCTAAGTCATCTTATTGCCGGCCCGAGATTCAAACCCACAACCCTAGGTTTAGGAGTCAAACTCTCTAACCACTAGGCCACAACTTCTCCATCAAGGTATTTCAAGGTATCATAGAGGTTTCATTTTAGGGAATTTCATAAAGGTTTGCAATAACTTGAGTGTGAATAAATAATGACAAAATTTTCATTTTTGGGTGAACTACTCTTTTAAGGTCAGGTCATGACTATATTTTTGACCTACAGAGATACAGCTCGACTCCACCTCCTTTCTTACCAGCATCTATTTATCTTTGAGTGGTTGTTGCTTGAATTATCTTCAATGCTGAGGTCTTTTAACTGGCTACCAGTATCTGTTCAGGGTCTGGCGCTTCACTCTTTCAGTATTCTTTCAGGCTATACACCCCAGTTCAGTCACTTCATGATGTACACCCCATTTTGATCTCTTACATGAGGAGCTCTTGCAGAAAAACACTGCTTTGTTGCACTGGTAAGAAAGCACCTTGATCATTCTGATAGATTTGTGCTGGATAATTTTAATTTTAATCATTTCATTTGAAGAGTTTACTGCTGAATTTTCCAGAAATAATTTTTTCCCACTTCAGGTCCAAAGTATTATTAAAAGTGATGTCAGAAAATAGCACTATAATGGGATGGAACAGAACGTGCAGTGACATGGACAAAAATCACATAGACTATATATTGGGTGAAAGTTTGATATTTTATATAAAATTGTGGTTAATCGTCTACAATAGTCATGAATGTAAAAGGCCTAAACAGTGTTGTATTTAAAAAATGCATACTACATTACAGCTTAAATGGTTCGTTCACCCAAAAATGAAAATTAGGCTGCATTTTACTCACCCCTGAGGCATCCTAGGTGTATATGACTTTCTTCTTTAGACAAATCTGTAATAATCACTTGAACTAAGTTCCGGGTTTTTTGTACTTCTAATTAGTGACCGTTTGTTTCGTTTTGATCTCTCTGCTGTGTTTACGTGTACGTCACTTCTGAGCGGCGCATGCACAAAGCTGACCTCATACATCATAGCGAAACTGCTTCCATTTACAACAGAGAGCGCAAGCTAGATTCAAGTGATTATTACGTTTTGAATATGGATATTTTTCTTACAAAAATGCATTGGTTTGCAACAGGCCTTTGTTCACCCCCTGGAGCCGTGTGAAACACTTTTTTTAATGGATGGGCGCTCTTTACTTAACGTCTTTTGGACTGAAGCAATGCAACAACCGCTGGCTACAATGATAGAGCTTGAAAGATGAAAGAAATTTTTTAGCATATCTCCGACTGGATTTGTCTGAAAGAAGAAAGTCATAGGATGCCCCGGGGATGAGTAAAACACAGCCTAATTTTCCATTTCTGGGTGAACTAACCCTTTAAGTATTTTGCATTATACACTAAGCAAAGTCTGTCTAATATAACTGTATCCTGTTAACATATCATATTAGTAGTGAGTCATGATGAGAATATACAGCACAAAATAGCAGCTTGTATAAACCAGACAGACTCTCTCCAATCAGAACTATAGCATGTGTTAAGTACATAATAATTCAGTCCTAACAGAACAGTGCTCATTTTCACCATCCACGTTTGCTCTCTGAAAGGATCCTTTATTCATGTAAGAGCTCTATAAAGTTGTCGGTTCATAAAAGTCCTCTCAGCACAGCTGGTTTACAAAGACTTATCATTTGCAGGAAGTAGACTATACTCTTGGAACAGGAGGGTTTCATTTACACAGGAATATAACATTAGCAGACCTTAAGAGTGAAAAACAGTCACGAAGCGGAAAGGGAGAGCAACTCTGGGAATAGCACGGTCTTATTATGTCTCTGACACAAGAGATACAAGTCATATGCTGAATTGATTGCGCTTAGGGTTCAACAGTGTTTTTAGGATGATGGCCACAAAAACTTAGTAGTAGCCTAGAAATGACCAACCAAGCAGTAAATAGATTCAAAGTCTTTATTAATTGGTTATCAAATGCAGGTATACAAAGTTGTCTCAATACTGCAATTAATTAAATGATTTTGCAAGGACTACAGCTTATCATTGACAGTTTGATTCAAAACCTTGCAAAGCCTGAGACCAAGAAAAAATAAGAACCTCACATATCACATGAGAAATAATGTATATAGAAATCTATATGATTTCCATGTATGTTCAGGAAGGTATATCTTAATATCTATTGTTGGAGTATAAAACAGCCTTCACTCCAATCAGACACTGGCACAGTGTTTTACAAAGACAAATACACAAGTACATGTAATAGAATCAAAAAGCTCCTCAAAAACGTGTTAGTAAAAACAAGACATATTAAAGTTTCATTTAATGCTGGGATCACTTGAGAAGGCCTGCAGAGAAGAAGTGCTGGTTACTGCTTAAAACTGGAAAAATCCTGAAAATCCACAGAAATGAAAATCTGTAGAAATCTCTTTTATTGGATTTTTTGGCATTGAAAAATCAGCCCATTCACTCACGGGAGAAGCACGGTCTTCAGAATTCTAAGCACCATACTAAAAGTGAGAACAACAACTTCATTTCAAAGACCAAACACTGGTCTACACAATTTTGTTCATAAAACAATAAAACCTTATTTAAAACTAAACACTTTAAGTACAATATCAAACAACCGGTTTGAAATCTTGTTAATCAAGAAAACTGGCAAAATGTGGCAACACATTATAAACAGTGAAATACAACAAAGTAAAATACATTCAAATCCACTGGACAACACTTGACAGGTAAGAAATGCCATGGTCAACAAAGCTAAACATGTCTTTAAAAAGTCAAGTAGTGCAATTGCATAATTTTTAAAAGAAAGACCACAGCAGAAAGAGCATTTAGACAGCCTGAGGGCCAATGAGCAGCGGTGCTTCACTGTGACTGAGAGGAGGCTGAGATGATGAGCTTGAGACTGAATCCTTCTTCAGCTTGAGGATGTGCTGCTGTAGGTGCATGACCCAATCCTCCTGAATGGAGAGCGGCCCTCGGAAAATCTCCTCACAAAACCTATCAAATCATGCACAGATGATTGATCACTCTTCTACTCTTCAATGAATGCAATACGACACTACTTTTACATCCTTAAATGCCAGGAGCACATGCACTACTGTAAACTTTATAAAAGCTTATAGATTAGTAAAAAAAAAAATTAAAAAAAAAAAAAAATTGTTAAGTTATTAAAATGTGTTTAAAAATCTTTTTTTTTTTTTTTTTTTTTTTTTTTTTTTAGTACTGCCCTTCAGAAGCATGTTTGATACTTGTTTCCTACAAGACAAATCACTGTACTCAAGAAATAGTTTGTATTAGTTGTGTACGAGTCCTTCAATTGTCCTCTGATTGAAAAGATGGATCTCAATAACATACCATCACTGTTGAAAAGGGTTCAAATATGCAGAAGATGCTGGAAAGCTAAGAATGTGCAGGATCTGAAGGATGTTTTTTGAAGGAAAGTGGGCAGCTAAACTGCTCAGGACGTATAAGGGATTTATGAACTTAACACCAAAAAACTGTTTAAACTGTTATATATATATATATATAAAAAAAAATCAAATCACAAAAGGTATTTTGAAGAATGTTGGTGACCAAACTGTTGACAGTAGCCATGGAGTTGAAAATTATAGCTAGTGTCGATAGTTTGGTTACCAAAAGCTTTTTTATCATCAACAGAAGAAAAAACAATAATACAGGTGTAGGACAAGTGAATATGTAATGGAGTAAATATCCCTTATATTTATAAATACATATTTTTTATGGGTATGTGCAAGGTCAAACATAAGCCAAACAAAACATAGTGTGCATGAACATAGGCAGTCAACCCGTGCTCTAGAAAGATTCATCTTTGTCCAGCATCTGTGCTTTTGCATGATATAAATATCTGGACTCTTTAAACTACATTTATGAATTATGTGCGTACTGTGAGGCCCTGTATGCATCCACTGGCATACGCATAATACCAAAGCATACTTTGGGCTTTAATGTCTAAATGTTTGCAAACCCCTGACCTACAAAATCCTGAGGTGTAGACAGCAAAGTGGAACTGGATCAGGACCTGATTGAAGCTGCTTCTCTGTGAGCAAAATCTGATTAGTGGTTTGAACTCACCTGCACTTAAGGGAGTACATTTTTCCTACTAGCTTTACTAGACTGGTCTCTGGTGGTCTTGGCACCAAGGATGGAATGTTTCCAGCCCGAGAAGGCTTTGAAAGTTCCGTTTCCCCAGATACACTCCCAGAGTGAGACAAATGCTTTGGAGGATGCCGTTCACAGCCTAAAACAAGGACAGTGATTCTTACTATACATATTAATGTTCTTTATTGGTTTAAATTCAGTTAATGCTAATGTGAAGCTTTTGTTCAAACAAGAAATCCATAAATAGCCCTTACCTCGAGGTGAACGAACGTTCAGTTCACTGTGGGCTGTGGGGATCTGGATCATGCTGTTTGAGGATAGTTCACCTGATAAAGGCCGTTTCTTGTGTGATGAGGAGGAGTGGCTCATCCCTGCTTTGCCGTCTCTAGTTGCTTTAGAAAACTGGGATACCTGCAGCCAAGCTACAGAGTCTCGAGCAGCTGATGAACCTTTATGAGGAAGACGGACGGACATAGAGTCTGAGGAAGAGTATGGAGTGGAGGTTCTTCTAGAGGCCTACAACAGAGGGAGACAAAGAAACATTTTGTGAATATCAACGATACAAGAAGTTGCTGACAACTCTGTTTATATGAATCTCATAAAGGAAAACAAATACTGCAAAATAAAACAAATGAATCAGTATTTTTGTAGTAACAGTAGGATCAGTATTTTCCAGAAAAGAATAAATAAATCTCAACATCCTTAGTAAATGCTTCAAGAAATGCTTTGAAATTCACATTTATTTCATTTATATTTATTTCAGTTTTTTTCAATAATTCTTTTTAAAGATATGTAACCATAATTTATTTTAGATTTTTTTACAAGATTCATGTTCAGGTCTTTTTGGAGTACCATTAGGTTTTAAAATTAATATTATGTTGTTATACTGGTGTAAAAATGTTCTTGCCTATTCGCCATATCTAACACACTTCTGTGACTGCATTTTGTTGATAAATATGAATACGTATGCTTACTGATAAACCACTGCTGCACAAAAACAAAAACTTCATCTTTTTTCATTTGAAAGTGCAAGCTTATGCAAGTAACACACATTTGTCTGAAAATATTTGTTTTGATTATTTGTTAAAAATAAATAACAAGGTTTCATACAATATGTTCAAATAAAATTCTCTATGAAAAAAAAATTATATTTTGCTTTGCATCATTTTTTTGGTGTGGTTCATGTGCAGTTGAAAATTTCAAAGAATTTCTCAGTTTTAGTAAAAACATGGTAATTCCATTCAAATGTTCAATCATTGATGAGAAGCTGCTGATCAGATACAATATGGTTTTAGTTGAAAAATATTAAGTAATGACTGTTATATAAAAACATTTTTCAGGTCCAAACGAGCCTGGAATGTGAAAACAGTGTACAGATTTTGAATGCATTATGATGGATAAAGTTTACATTTACCCAAAAAGTAAAATGACCTAAGATATTAACATTTTATTATACATCTTGGATAATATATCTTACACCTTTTTCATGTTTTAAGTGTAAATCTAGCAAACTTTACTGAAGTTTATGCTTCTAACAATTCAGAACACTTTCCTAAAAAAAATAAGAAAAACATATTAAAATGATATTAAGGCAACAGTTTCATCTGGAATCACCTTCTTAACAAGAGGCAAATGCCCCCTCATGTAGCTTTTCTGGAGCTCTGCTACCTTCCCCGGCTCACTCTGTATCCAGGCCGCCAGGGTCTCAATAGGAGAGCCGATGACCTTCCAATCTACTCCCTGCTGCCTCAGGTGGGCTCTTGCGTGGCTGGCCAGTGCCTTTCGATTCTCAAAATCAAAGCCGCAGAGTTCACAGGTGGCATTGCACCCTTCAGCAGAAAGAGTAGAGAGTGAAGAACACAAGACATGAAAGTAGACACTGCAGCAACTTTCAGAATAACGTTTAGATGGAGTCAGCTTTGGTCAGTCTGCCCTGCGACATAATCTGCCTATATGTAAAATCAAATACAAATGGACCTTTAATGATAATTGAGAAATGCACTGAAAGGTATATTATTGATAATCATGTAAAGCCTAGTGTTTATCTTGAAATATTACAAATGTTATTTTATGTCTCCTTTATAAAAACCATTAAAGATTTCACAAGGTGGACATCTTTAGAATTATAGTAAAAGGCTTTTTACTTGATAAAGAAGTATAAACTAACAGATGACAAGCATTGTCAGCAAAGCTTTGATCATGTTGATAATTTAGAGGGCTTAAAAAATATGATCACTGTTGAAGATCAAGTTTTTGTGCATTTTTGGGAGGTTATAAATCGTGCATGTACCTGTAGTCATGCTGTCTGAGGCAGGTCTCTGTTTTTCCCCAGGTGACAGAGATGACGTCTGAGGTGAGGATGTTTTTTTCCACTCCACTGCCGCCCCTGATGCAGGTTCTGATTTGATTTGGGATGCCCGCTCAGTGCCCTCCCTCCTCATGAGCTCATACAGGGCCTCTATGGGTGGGACTTTCAGGGACCACCTTGCTCCCAGCTGCCGTAAGTGACCACGTGCGTGACAGGACAGGGCTTTACGGGTATCAAACATCTCGCCGCAGTAATCGCAGCATACGAACGGTTTGGGGTCCTGCTTCTCGGGCTTAGGGGCTGTGAAAAGCAGACAGAAATCATCATAAACAGAAGTGATTCACAATAAAACACTTGCTGTTGATAGTTACAGTTTCTGCAGGTTTTATGAAGGTACGTTTAAGACTTTTTAAAGACAATATTGCTTTCTTGCAATCTATGCTAAAATGTTACTGCACCAGGTACAATTATGTACTTATCGTTGTTTTTCAAACTTTAATTTCTTAAATGTATACCTTTAATTCAATTATAAATTAACAGCACACCTAAGGCTGGAAAATCTACAGAAAGTTTAAATATGTGACCCTGGACCACAAAGCCAGTCTTAAGTCGCTGGGATATATTTATAGCAATAGCCAAAAAAAAATTATTGATTTTTCTTTTATGCCAAAAATCATTAAGATATTAAGTAAAGATCATGGTCCATGAAGATATTTTGTAAGTTTCTTACTGTAAATATATCAAAACAATTTTTGATTAGTAATATGCATTGCTAATAATTCATTTGGACAAATTCAAAGGAGTTTTTCTCAGTATTTAGATTTTTTTGCACCCTCAGATTCCAGTTTTTCAAATAGTTGTATCTCGGACAAATATTTTCAGATCCTAATAAACCATACATCAATGGAAACACTTAAGACTGGTTTTGTGGTCCAGTGTCACATATAATCCACATATTACCTGGTGTCAGCTGAATTAACTGCAAGAATTTGTGGAGATGAAAAAAAGAAGAACAGAAGTAACACTATTTTTTACGCACCGATCACAGGCGATCTAACGCTGCTGGAATCAGATAGAGGTGACAAAGCGCTGGTGGGAGTGCTTTGTGGCTTAGAAGACTCTATGATAGAGATATCAACTTCCACAGGCTCGTCCTTTGGTTTTGGGATCACAGTCCTGAAGCCTTTCTTGGCCTTTGGAACTTTGTGAGGAACAGGAAGAGGAGAGGAAGGCTGGGTAATGGGTTTAGGGGATGAGAGGAGAGGGAGTGCAGGAGGGAATACAAGTGGGGTCAGCGAGGGTAGAGATGGGGGACTGAGAAATCCCACAGAACTACCACGCTGGGCCATGACCTCTCGCAGAGTAGCTATGGGAGACCCGTGGATGGACCACTCGGTGATGCCCATCTGACGCAGGTGATAGCGGGCATGACTGGCCAGGCTCTGACTCTTCTTAAGCTTCTCGAGACAGAACTCACAGCTGGCATCTTTAGATGACTCACCTTTGTTATAAAAAAGAAAAAAGTATGTCAGGAGGACACCTTTTTTGTATCTGATTTGATAGTTAAAGAAAGACCAAAGACAGTTGGTTTGTTGGTTATTTGATGTAAAATCAGACCTTAATGCCCACTGTGATGAAACTGAAGGTTAACTGTATATTGGATGTATATTAGACAATACTGTTCAACAGAGGTTGGTAAGATTTTTCTCTGTTAAAACAACTTTTAGAACCAAGTTCCCACACTTTTTTTTGACTAATGACTTTCTTGATTTCCTGATTTTCTTGACTGGAAAGACTTTTTAAGATTTAAGACAGCATTCAAAAAGACATTGCAAAAATATTCATATTTACCATAGATAAAGGTATTTCAATTACTAAATCATTTCATGAGTTTTCATACTTTTAAAATGCCCTGATTTCCTTGTTTTCCATAACCGTGTTTTCATATAAATGATCATAAACCCCTAGGTCCACACAAATTCAAGGTATTCAAACATTCTTCAAAACTAAAATTAAACGAATAAAGTCAATAATTGCAAAGAGGGTGATTTAAATTCTGCTGGTTTACCAAGGGGCAAGCTTGCTGAAACATCTAGAGGAATCTTCTGCTTCTTCACTGAGGGAGGTGTTTTCAATTCTGTTTTATCACCGAAAGCCAATTCCTCTGAAACATCTGTAGAAATCTTCTGCTTTTTGTTTGGGGGAGACGATATCAATTCTGAGGGAGGTGATTTCAATTCTATTTGGCCGCTGAGTGGCATGTTCCCTGTACCATCAAGTGAAATCTTGTGCTTTTTGGCTGAAGGAGGGGATTTAAACTCTACTTTGTTGCTGAGGGGCAAGTTTCTTGCAAAGTCATGAGAAATAATCTTCTTTTTGATAGAGGGAGGTGTTAGAGGAATGGATGTCAGCCCATTAAATGACAGAGGAGTAAGAGGGGGATTTTTGCTGATGGCTGACGAGGTGGAAGCAGTGGAGGAAGATGATGTGTATTCCTCAAAACCCGACCCTTCCAGCTGCCCAGCACTGGCCTTTTCCTTGAAGCCTTCACTCTGAATAAATTCATGAAGCAAGTCTATGGGAGCACCTTTAGAGTCCAAATTCACACCAAACTGCCGCAGGTGGGCCCGTGCGTGGCTGGAGAGACCTTTACGGGTCTCGTACCACGCTCCACATAATTCACATACATGGACGTCATCCCTCACTGTAGAATTCATCATAGTTTCTGCTGAAAAAGCACAAAACACATTTAAAAAATAACTTGAATGTTACAAGCAAAGAACTGCTTCATCATTTTAACTAGCTTGCTTTATAGAGTGGTAAAATTTGCTGGTCCAAGTTTTTATTTATTTATTTTTTTTTTTTTAATGTATCCTACTTCCAAGGCACATACCAAAACATTTTTAGTATGGTTACCTAAATTGAGTGGGGCATCTGTTTCCTGAGGGGCCCAGAAGGGCTTGGATGAGGCCAGTGAGAGGGAGGTAGACGGACTGCCATCACTGAGCCTGAATTCCACATCCTTATGAAGAGACAGAGCTGAAATCTTCTTTGAAGATGCTTTACGAGGCTTCCCTACAGCGAAAGGTGAAGAAGAGCGACCGGATGCTGCTGATCCCTTTACAGCAATGGGGGAAGATGAGGAAAGGGCATATTTTTTCTTTACAAGGTTGGATATTTTAATCTTCAGTTTGGGCCCAGAGTCCTTTTTTTTGAGCTTGGGGGACTTTGTTTTGTATTTTTTAACAGGACTGAGCTGTTTTTTGAGCTTGGGTAGAGTTCCACCTCTTTCTTTCATTAGCTGGTACAGGAGGTCTATAGGAGATCCACTGCTGTCAGATACAGCCACTCCCAGCTGCCTGAGATGATACCGTGCATGACTGGAGAGACCTCGCCTGGATTCAAAACTGCTCCCACAAAACTCACAACTATGGTTGCCTACTGTCAAAAAAAAAAAAAAAAAATTATGCATATTGTTATGATGCCTGTTTTTCCTAAAGACAATGCATTGTGTTTTCTAGACTGTAATATAAAGGAATAACTGCTGATTGAAAAATTAAGTGTCAGTGATTTTAAAGGAATAATTCACCCTAGAATAAAAGTTCAATTCCTCATGTTTTTAGTATAACATGAGGTTTAATACAGACAGCATTTTAAAAAGGCCTCATACAATAAATGACTGACGATCACACACTACATAGACTTCCAGGTTATTCTGAACACAACAAAATCACAAAGAAACACAGATGCATGGTGAACGAGAACAATGTGTTCTAAAATCATTCCAAACGTCAAACATGTTTGATATCCTGCAGATAATTATACACTATGTGACTTTCTGTTAAATCTGTCAGTACTGCTCAGTATCTGCAGACTGGCTGACTTTCTTAAATGAGGCAAAAGCCGAGTTGTGTATTCTAGCCCTTAAGCACAGTTTATCATCTAAACTCTGTCTTTGGTATATTTACAGTCAGCGTCATCCAGGTCTTTATCCAAGCCTGCCTCCAGACACTCTTTAGAAACAGTGTCAGTGTTTGTCTTCTTTTCTGTGTCTGGTGCGGTCTTCTCCATGGCTGGAATCTCCTCCTGGCACTTAAGACAAACATGATAAGTTTAGACTAGTTTCTTCAAAAAAATCCAACTTACCTAAAATAAAAAATAAAAAACTTTTTGCATACAGATGAAATATTCTAAATGTAGAGATGTCTGAAAAGCATGTTACCTATTTACATTAACCATTGTTACCAAAATACAATAGTAACTACAAATATTACTACATTAAATAGTATTACACAATTAAGTAACATTTATTAGAAAATATGTATTACCCATAAAATCATGGTTAGAAAAAAAAAGACTCTAAATGCTTCTTACGCTGCTTGAAATAATCATGTATTCACCTTTATTATTTTATTATGATGATGATTTTAAAGTAGCAACTATGAGATTTTTTTTTTTAATCAGGAAGTATAGCGATTGTTTTTTAAAAGGTATTGTTTACATCTCACTGTACAACTGACAAGCGATTCGTTTACTTCTATCGTTAAACATTTCTCGTTCTATTAAAATACCTGGCTGAATGAATCCATGCATAATCATTTATTTTAACGAGTATCACTACTGGACTCTTTAATGCTGTGCGGTGATGATGAACCAAAAACAAACTTCTCATCTCGGATCATTTCGTGCATCAGATCCAACCATTTAGCACAATGCACATACAGCTAGCACAAGCTAATTATCATCCAGTGCAAGTCGATTAAACAGGTTTTCTAAGCGTGGAAAAGGCACTGAACATATGACCTGTTCGGCAACACGTACCAAACCAGATTTACTACAAAATGTTGATGCACATAATGCTCAAAATTACCTTTAAGCGGTGAGGCTTCTATTACAGCAGGGGAAGGTAGGCATTTTAATCAAGCCAGCACAGTCGAGCTGCCATAAACCAGGCAAAGTCAATCGATAGCTCATTTAGAAAACCCCACAGATTGTGCGGTTTTGCATAGTATAGTCATTTCACTGGATTTTTAAACTGGAGATTCATTGAACATTCTTATGTTAAATTTGAAGATTAAATGTCACAAAGAGAAAAAAAAGTGTATGTGAAGGTACAGGTTAGCTGCAGGTGAACCAGGGTAAACAGTATAGCATTTTTTCTTGTATTTTAGGTTCATGTTGAAACACTTTTTGCGCATTCAGTGCTTTGCTGCTGCAGTTATGTAATGTCTTTACCTGTTGTAAATAATTATTATTTGTTTTTGTTTTTTTTTCATTGGTGTGACCAAAAATATAATATAAATTTTATATAGGCTACAAAGGGCTTTGGAAATGAGGAAAAAAACTGGACACATTTCAATCTGATTTATATTGCAGAATAGTAAAAATAACCATAAGTAGTTATTAAGTAGTAAGTAGAATTTTCTAAAATGTGTATAGTGCTGCTTTAGCCAGAAGTAGGTTATCTGTTTTCTAGTTTACACTGTCAGTGACTTTGTGGCAGGATGTTGCCATATCTGGACTGGTTTGCCACTAGTCAGTGTTCCCAGTAATTTAGCATCATGCTTGCAGTTGTAGCACAGTTGAATGTGTAACTGTGGTGCTTTGCTCTGATAATCATTTAGATATACACCAGTTTAAAATTATGTATAATATATCATGTAATACTACCACCCTAAAATGTAGCTAACTATGATTTATGAGTTAATATTTCAAGATATTTATAAAAATACTCTTTATCCTGATAAATATATATGAAACGTTTTTGAAAACAATGATTTTATATACACTCACGTGTATTAATTAGTAAGGAATAGTTTGGTGATAGTTACACCACATTACGTTTTTAGAGTCATCAACATAATTTTTGTTAAAATGGTATACAAGTTCACAAACTTACCAAACGAAACCAACATGAATACAAAGACTACAAAGGACTACTATATGTATGCACATCAAAATACATTTGATCTTTTCTTTATCTTTGACACACATTTGTCATCGACTCGGTAGCTATTATTTTATGTTATCCAGTGCTTTGAGTTTGCCAAATTGGAGTAACATTTACAACAATTACAGTTAAAAGAACAACAGCGATGAATCAGCTTGGTTTATTAATGCACATTTTATTTGTGAAAGTCAACAAAATGGTGAGAAAAAAAGTATTTTGCAGATCCATAGAGTTTTAATTCACAATTATTTTTGTTACTACAGTTTATTATTGCAGTTATAATGGATTTGTTTTAATTGTGATAGGCAGATAGCTATGTAAGCGTTGTAAGTGTTACCAATGAATAAAAGAAATCTGACAAAAGCTAATAGCAATGCAAAATGGCACTATGTAACCAAGCGCACCAGTTTACTTCCTGTCTTGCATCAGGTATTGATGTAAGTTTTTCTTATGCCATCGGCATTAACTGCATAGAGTTGGTGCACATCTTTGAATAACCCAGCAAACTGCTCCTCCTGTTATCAGACACAAATGCAAGTGTTAGCTTAGCCATATTGTATGTACAAACCTGAATTAATTATAATGCATTTGTAAAAGTAGAACAGAGGAGACAACCATGTAACTCACCAAAACATTCATCCGTTCTACTGCAGCCACAGCTACATTCAGCTTTCTTTCGTCTTCCTCTCTTTCTTCTTCTATTACACCCAGTCTGCACAAACAAGTAGGAGAAAGATAAATGATCCCGGAAGTCTTTTGAGTATTTACAAATGAAAACATTTGACTTCCTTTAACTCAAAATTACCTGAAAGTTGCACTTGCCAGCTGTTCCTCCCGGATGGCTAACAGATTCCGAAGATCCTTAACCTCTGCCTGTAGCTGTGTATTCTGATCTTGGGTCAGGACTATGAAGTCTTCTAACCGCTTAGCCATCTCCAGCTCGCGCTCGGTCACCTGCTCCACACCTAAACGCAGCTCAGCCAACTCTTGCACATGCTATAAGACACCAAAACTTGGTCAACATACTGTGGCATTTTATTACACAATTTCCATCATTTATTACACAAGTTATTTCTGAGAAAACATCGAAGTAGTGTTAAAATAGTTTTACTTAGATCAGTATGGTAACACACAGTGTTTTTCATGAGACTGTTATTTAAAAAAAATCATACTATTGTGCTTTATTATACACTTGATGGTCCTGAAACCAGATGCTTTTGGAGTATGCAGAATAGACCCACCCTGTCTAATATGCTTGTCTCCTCTGTCCCTTGCCCTATGTTTTGATAGGCTTCGTTGCTGTTGTTTTGTTTGATCCAGAGTACTTTTGCTGCTGGGGCTTTGGAATTTATGGCCTACACACAAACAGAAAGTACGCATCAAAGGAAATATGTGTTTGAAAGCCCATTATTGACGTTGTCTTACTCACATTGCTAGGGGATGAAATTTCCAAACAGGGATCTTGATCTTGATTGTAGTCCTGACACTGCGTGGGTAGCTCTTCTTTGCTTGTCTGCCTTTTGACTGGTTGCGGCTGATGCCGTGATGGTCTGTTGGGGACACTTAAAGCCCGCTGCACCTGCTTCCGCTGACGTTCTTTGCCTTGTTTGGAATCTATGGGAAGCTGCTGCATGGAGTTTTGTAATGGACTGTACTTGGGGAGATCCTTTGGAGGTAAATATGTAGGCTTCAGTGATCCATGAACACTGTTTCCGCAAGAATGGAGACATAGGTGAGAGGTGTGTTAATACTTTAATTGATTTTAAAGCTTGATACAGCTTCTCTTTGAGCCCCCTTGGAGAGTTTTGTTTATATTTGCAATATAACCTTACCTGCTAATTGGGATCCGTTGCGCTTCCTGGCCAAGGAACTCTGTGATTTGGTTCAGGATTAAAGGCAAGTGATGTAGATTGTCTATTCGGTCCTATAAAAAAAAGATGTAATTTTACCCATGAGCACATCATAGTCTTCTGATCAAAGATGACAGCAGAGGACGTGCTCAGATGAGCCTTGATGTTTTCTGTTACCTGTTTCATTACAGAAATAATATCGACCAGGAGATTGTGTAGGACTGCTAGACGAAGGGGCAGGTCTACATAGCCATCAAATCGAGCCATGGCAATTTCACTGTCTGGATCAGATACTTTCTGTAAGAATCCTCGCATTGGCTCCCAGTGTTGTTCTAGAAACTCATTCATAAAAAACATGTACTCTTCTTTTTCGCCAAACCTGGGGAATATTGAGACAGAATGGTTGTTGCCAATCACTTTTTAATTCCATTGGGATATATATAAAAACATTCTGTAGATTTGATGCAAGTTAACTACAAGATGAATCGGTAATCAGAAAATAAAGGACTAAAATGCAACAGTAAATCTGGCTTTACATACAGGACTTACAGGGTGAAGTTTGCAAGGTTTTGAATGACCTTGGCTGTAAGAGTGAGAGTGCGAAGGGTGTTTGGCTCTGGGTAGGCTTGGGTGAGGCCGAAAAGTGATGGACTGAGGATCGCTGGGCATAAAAATCGAAGAAACAGAGATGCTGATATGAGACGGTGTCCGATGTCTGTTTGACCTCTGTCCTCACATTCTGATAACCAGCTGGAAAAAATCTCATTCAGCTCTGCAGGGAATGAGCTGTTCATATAAAGGAAAGAATTGATAATTTATAAATAATTATGACACCCATTACGAGTTAAGTGAACATAGTATATCTTTTTACTATTATGGATAGTATATTACAATAATTCGGTCAACTTCAATGTGTTTTCTACAGAAAATACTTTGTATTTGAACTTTGTTTTCAAATATGTTTTTGGTAGTGTGTTGATTTAGGTTAACTTACTCTTGCATGTCAGATATTCTCTTTACAACATCTGCACATGTCTCCTTTAGATATCTCTGGTTGATTGGTAAATCAGAGGCAGAGCATTTCTGTGGGTCTACCTCACAGCTCTCTCCTCCACTGTACAGTCTGGCTATGAAGTCACCTGTGGTAAAGTGGGTTAAACAGGAGGTTAGAGGTAAATAAGATAGCACATTCAGTTTTATAACAAGGGTTGCAGTAGAATAGTCCTTACCAAGTGTTTCAATTAGATACTTCTGGCCAACCAATTTCATATATTCATCAATAGCCTTTGTGGCCAGTGTATTCTCTCTGAAAATCAAAGCCTCATTTACTCCTAAGCGCTGAACTTCTGCACTACCGAGATCAATCAGGAACTCCTGCACATTCAAAAACCATTCAGAGATCCAAAGAGCTAATGTCTTTTCCTAAATTTACTGCTGTTGCCACTTACCTTAGCTTTCCCAATGCTCTGGAGCACATGAACCAGTGCTCCTGCAAGTTCTTCTTTCTCCCTTACATTGAGAAGGGGTTCCAGGCTGCTGCACATATCCACATAATTCACTGTGATATACTCTGCAAATTCCTTGTACCGCTCAATAGGCAGAATTTTCAGGATCTTGAATTTGGCTTTGACTCGAAGTGAAGCTTGCAGTCCAATTTGGTCCTTTGTCATACTTGTTCCTGGGGGCTTGTAGGGAACGATGGAATACCACTTTTCTTGATAGGCCCGTCCTTTTATTTCTGCCAGATTGAGAGCCACACTTCCTATAGGATGCAGAGTAGAGTCATCCTTGGAATGCCTTTTCTTTTTAGGGTCTTCGTCTTTAAAGAGGTGCAGGGTGATCTGGTTGACAGGGGGCAAGTTTTCAAGTTCAAAAAATTCGCCCCAGAATAGCTGGCAACCTCCTGAAGCACCACCACCATGACCTGTGCCAGCTGCTCCAGATCCTCCATCTACTGCTTGGCTGGAGCGTTGGACAGACTTCCCAACGGCCCGGCTACTGGTACGAGCAAACAACGTACCATCAATGTGAACCTCACAATAATATCGCTTCTTTGGGGGAAGGTCTTTTGCTTCATTAACCCAAAGGCTTAGTGAGTACTCAGTACGTTCACAGTTGTCCTGAAGGTAGACAGTATAAGACATTGTCATTACTTGTAACAAGTACAAAATTAATGACATATTTTGAGTACCTTTCAGTACCTTATTTGGATGAGCAGCACGACGCAAGTCTTCAATCCAGCGGTCTCTTTCTGCAGCTGAACTGCACCCAAAGCAGTGGTTATTCTCTGAGTTGATGACCTTTTATGATTAAACACAATGAAATGCCCGGAAAATAAATAATTGGTTTGGATTATGGATGGACATAAAGATCGCAAAATTGAAACATAGGGTGTACTTTACAGCGATTTTTACCTGAAAACAGTACTTCTCCCCTAGAATCGAGCTGTGAACTGGCCTGATGACAGTAGTCTGGTCTTCACTAAGATCCAGGCTTTTTGCTGCACTGACTGGAATGGATAAAGATTCTCTGGAACCATACCTTGATAAAAAATGTGACATACTGGTAAATGGCATATCATTTAAAACCATCAGATGATATGTTTGTTCGAGTTGACATTAATCGGTACTACAGAGTCAGTTTTCTAAATTATAAAATTGATCCTCCACCTTCCAGCAACACTTAGTCCTGCAGTATTGAGCTGTGTGTTGCTTTTCCTTTTATCATCACCCTGCAAGCGTCGCTTGATTAAATTCTAGCATGAAAATGAGAGAAAAGGATTGTCATGGGAAAATACATATATGTATGCATGAATTTTGTTCAGCAGCAGTTTCAGATTGTACAGATTTCTTAGAAATATTAATTTATACTAACTCTGACGCCACCATCATGCCCTTTTATTTTGGTACCACTCTGGGGAGCAACAGGATCTGGATTTAGCTCTAAAGAGAGAAAGAGAACACTTTTTTATATTAGATGATCACTTTGATGCCACAGTAGTTCTCTTTTGTCCATAGTGAGCACTGAAGGTGGCCTGTCCCTTTTCTCCTGAAAAATGTTCCATAATGCATTTATTGATAATTTAAGCTTAAATGATCAAATGTATGTATGCATGTCTTCCTGTTTATTTTGTTCTGGTGGGATAAAATACCTCAGAAGAGAAAAATAATCTCAATGCAATCGCAGATTCTGAAACCATGGCAGGAAGCATAGTCATTTCCTTCCTTCTATGTGCATCATATCAATAATTACCAGTTTAACAGAAAATGTAACTATGTTAATGCAGTTAATGCAGAACAGAACAGAAATCTAGGGGCTTATAAAATTGTTATGTCAAAAAATAGCATTTACTTTTTCATCCATGTGCCTTTAAGAAAGCTGGAGACCAGACAAGCATGTCCGTCATGGTATAGTCAACAGTTTTGTTTTAGGAGTTTTTACATTGTATGACGTCTCTGAAACCATGAAATACAAGACTTTTACAAAACTTGACTTACATTTCTCTATGTTCCATCACAATGTACTACAAGGTAGATGTCTTATATGATCTTCTAAATTACCGGATCAAAATGCCATTAGATGTTTATGGATGCAGATAAATTGGTAAGTAAGTTAACCTACAAATAACTACACTCAACTACATTGTATTTGAAAACTACTCATAAGATATCTTTTTGCTTTGCTAAAAAACTGAATTAACTGAAAATTAAGATCAGTATAATGTCAGTTAACTGGATTCTGCCATCTCCTTAGATTTGTTTTAATGCTGATTACATTTCACATGCAAACTCTCCAGCAAAATGATTGCTCTGAATCATTTAAGAAGGTAAATTGAAAATTATTTTGCTTACCTAGTGCCCCTCCACATACAATCCAACGCCTGAAACCCATGCTTTGGAGAACCTTAGAATCAGTTTTTTTCCTTTCAGAACATTAGACTCATAAATGCCCTTTCATGTTTATATTGTTTTTAGTATAAAGGTCCTGCATGCTTATTTTGAGTGAACTAGACAGCACACCCCATCAGTCTCAGTCGTCCTCTGGTATGGAACACCAAGATGTTACGATGATATCTTCAGACACTCAAAGGAAGCAATTTTACAAGCACACGCACACATAATCACGTCAGCTATTTCCTCTGTAAATAATTTATCTAGCTTCACTTTAGTTATTTTCAGGCAGTCACTGGCTAGATAGAGATAGATAATCTCTCTCATCTCTTTAAGTCATCTCCAGCTTTTAAACTGTCAGGAAACAGCGAGCTTTAGGCCGTCACTTCATTCAAGTGTAATGCAACACTCCCCCAATGATCTTCACAAGATAATGCACACATTTGTTCTTATGAGGCCAGTTAGTTAAAAATAAAAGTGGATCAGAAAGTTGTTCTTTGTTTGCAGATGGCACTTTAGATGACATTTAGTCATTTTCAAGTCTGGTTTCATTGTAAAGCCAAACTCTTTGATACTGACCAGTATGACTTCCACTGATGTTCTGGAGGCTCAAGCTGAAGAGACAACTGCTGGCCCGGTTCTGTACCCTCATCAAAGGCTGAAATAAATTCAAAAGATAATGATATAAATGGCATAATGGTTTAACCTAAAATCAGATAGCATTTCCAAACAAACCTGACTGATGCTTCAAAGTCAATTTGAGGGCATACATCCAATACCTTAATCTGCATAGTATAATGTCTCATCAGTTGGCATTGTTGAATGTGTGTGTTGTTTATTACCTCCTCATCACGTGATATAAGGATTTGTCCATCTTGAAGAAAGCAGTTGCTAATGTCCCAAACAGGAACATCTTGTGGAGGGGCCCAGGAGAGGCGAAGATGCTCTTGGAGCACATTCTCAGGATTGCACTTGTCTTTGTCTTCTCGTAAAATGTGAAAGAGTTTACATGCAATGTTTTGTTTTAAAAAGCCTATAAGCTGCAAAGACAAAACCTACTATATGCTAAAAGGAAATTGGAATCCAATTTCAATATCTTAAGGGCTTAGTTAGTTAAAGTAATGATAGCAGTCAATATTAATCCTATCAATATCCAATTACATGTTGAGGTCATTTAGGTACAAAAAAAAAAAAAAATCTTTCTGTAGATTCTATAATCAGTTTATTGTTCCATCTCTTAGATCCATTTAGTGGCATCTGCATGAACAATATTTTATATGTTTAGAAAGTAAGTCTACACTTTATTGGTCTTCTAGGGACCAATAAGCCTTCATAATTGTTTCAACATTATTCAAGCTTATGTTTTGTAGAATATTTAGCATTAGATATAAAGCTCTTACCATGATCTGGAATTGCAGTACTCTGTAGACGCTGTCTCTTGAACTTCTGTGAGACCGTTTGGAGGTACTTCCTAATTTTACCCTTCTGCGTTGTGTCCTGGACAGTGGACCCAGATACCTGTGCGCTGGAGGACCCAGACGCAGAGGAGGAGGGCAGGACCGAAGATAAGAGGGACCCTGGGGGCTCTGAAACAGCTCTGCGGAAAGGGTTTTTCCTTGAAGTTGCCGGCTTGTCCGGTTTGGATGGGCTTTCACTCCCTCGAGTTGCAGTCGAGCACTTTTCCCCTGTGTCTTCACTCAGAGCTTTGCGCCAGCTCTGCATTTTATTCCATTTGTTTGAAGCCCCTTTCTCTAGCCTCTCAATAGCCCCCTGTGTCACCATCTCATTCTTGGGCCCCGTGAGCCACTTGTATGTGTTGAGTAGCTTGCCATCCTCTGGTTGTCGTGGGTCTTGATCAACTGGACTGTTCTGCTCAGGAGACAGTTCCATGTCTTCCTCAATCTGTGGTGCTGATTGCTCAGCACTTTGATCTTTGTTCGTACCCATTTGATTCCTTCTCTGTGACCCAAATTTCTGGATGTGTGTTTTTTTTTATAGAATGCAAAGTCTGTATTTTCTTTTAGTTTCTCAAAGGGTATGGTTTCCTCACCACTTACCAGTTCTAGAGGTCTTTAAACGTCTTGTATCTTCAAATTTGAGTGCTTCGAATCTCATCATCTTCCGCTCACTTCACCTATTGGCTTGTTTGAAATGATGCAACCTCTGTGTCCCTCAGCTCTTCTAGGTGTGAGGCTTTTTTTTCCGGTGCGTACTTGTCGTCCAGTATCCAGGAAGCCAGTCACTTTGTGGGTGGGGATATCAGGTTAGGTTTACAGGTTGAAGGAAGACTGAGAGATGAGGATATATCCCCGACTGACCCAACTAGTGCAAAATTATAGTGCTGTGTTCTTTTCTATGTTCTTTTTTATTAGTGGAAACTCTAGAGAGCATAATCTTTAATTTGATCATGTTTTGTTCTTATTTGTATACATTCTATTTGAGTTTGAACTGAATTGGTAGGGTTGTGACTGGTAAAATACTTATGAATATCATAGCGCAACATGATCAAGATTCAATTTTGTTAATTAAATTTGAACAGAGTTGAAAGTTTAAACTAAATACCTGCTTGTTTTGTACAGTGACGGTTACATTTCCTGTCACAACAGCAGGACATCCTGTTCACTCTGGAGCATGCTATGAAAACCACTTCCTGTTGCGGTAAAGACTAAAGCAATCTTGTCAACCTTTCCTTCATTTTAAACTGACATATATAAAATTCAAGATGTAAGATTAGAGATCACTTTGTTTATTTTGGCACATGTAATTCTCACTTACATATAGTATAATAACATTTCAGTGTTTCATACAGACTCCCAACCAATGTACAAAGTAATGCTAATGTTCTGTTTTATGCTGATAATCGTACATCTATGTGGCAACCTTTTAACTTTTAAATTATATTTAAAATTAAGTGTATTTGTCATGCTAATTAGTGAGTTTCATTGTCGTGGTCATTACAGCTGTCTTGCATTGTCATGTCAGTGTCAGCAGATGTCCACACTGTTACTGAAAAGGATCCGTATCCTGTGAAAAACACGGTACAGACACAGATTGATGTGTTAGGATGACAAGCATTTCTAGCATTAAACTTCTACATGTCTGAGTATAACATCCTACGTACTTTATAGTGCTCCCAGTTTGTTATCTCAGAATACAGTGAATCCCCTGGACAGTTCGTGGTTGCTACTACTTGTCTGTGTCCCAGAATGGTAAAATTCTTCTGCAGAAATCCATTGCTCACTCCACATTTGACCAGATGATGGTGCAATAGCTCCATGTCATATCGGGAGGGTAAATGAGCAGTGTAGTTACCAATGAAAGCAACACCATACCCAACAGTATTCCGTCCTTTAGTATGAGCCCCTACTGACGTCCAGCCTCGACCTTCGTAGATGTAGCCATCCGATCCAACAACAAAGCTTGGAGAGACAGCGACATACAAATACTCTAATACTTACAAAAGATTCTGACTTTCGCATGCAATCTACTCAAAGAAAATAGATACAAATATAAATTGGGGAAAAATATGGTTGTAAATGTTTGTACAAAAACCACAAAGTAGGTAAATTCTTCTTTGAAGCATTTGACATTTTAACATTATAGCTGTTCTAAAACCAGCTGCAGGTTTCTAAGGCAGCATCCTAACTAACATGTAACCTCATAAGGAACTGTTTTGAAATGCTTTACATAGGCAAAAACTTTGTGCTCCTCACTTAAAGGGATAGTTCACCCAACAATTAAGATATTTTGATGAAATCTGAGAGTTTACTGACCCTGCATAGACAGCAATGCAACTACCACGTTCAAGGCCCGGAAACGTAGTATGTACATTGTTAAAATTCTTCTAGAATTCTTCTTTTTTTCTGTGCCAGTCTTTGATGCGTGTTCACGAGTGTACCTCTGCTTGTGAACAAGGTGCAGTGCATGCTTGTTCTACATCCGAACGGTGGCTCCTGCATTAGCAGCACCACACGCATACAGTGAACGCACATCGAAGACTAACATGGAAGGTAAGAAATTGTTGAATAAAGTTAATATTTTTGTTTTCTTTGTGACAAAAAGTATTCTCGATGTCCTAACAACCTAATTTCTGGTCCTTGAATGTTTCAGTTGCTTTGCTGTCTATGCAGGGTCAGAAAGCTCTCGGATCTTATCAACAATATCTTACTTTGTATTCTAAAGATGAACGAAGGTCTTACAGGTTTGGAACATTATATAATACACACAAATAATGGATAAAATGATACATTTTTAATTTAGCTAAGCTATTTCCAGTATTGAATGAAATATAGGATTGCCTTATCTGCCATTTTTGGTTTTATTTTCCACTGAGATTAAGCAAAGCTGTACCGGAGTATTCAAACTTCCCTACTATATAGGCTAAAAATAGTATGTTAAAGAATAGAATGTCTGAATTCGCACATCCAATTGAAATTTTACTATTCCATGAGGCCATGGGGGAGAGGATTTGTAAATTGCACTGAAGCAACACAACTGATGTATAGATACATATATGGATTTATGTATGTGTGTTGTTTTTCTTAAAGGAATAGTTCACCCAAAAATCATAATTATGTCATTATTAACTCACCCTCATGTCGTTCCAAACCAGTAAGACCTCTATTTATCTTCGGAACACAGTTTAAGATATTTTAGATTTAGTCCGAGGGCTCTCAGTCCCTCCATTGAAACTGTGTGTACGGTCTACTGTCCATGTCCAGAAAGGTAAGAAAATCATCATCAAAGTAGTCCATGTGACATCAGAGGGTCAGTTAGAATATTTTTAAGCATCGAAAATACATTTTGGTCCAAAAATAGCAAAAACTATGACTTTATTCAGCATTGTCTTCTCTTATGTGTCTGTTGTGAGAGAGTTCAAATCAAAGCAGTTTGTCATATCCGGTTCTCGAACGAATCATTTGATGTAACCGGATCTTTTTGAACCAGTTCACCAAATCGAACTGAATCGCTTTAAACAGTTCGCGTCTCCAATACGCATTAATCCACAAATGACTTGAGCTGTAAAGTTTTTAAATTTGTCTGACACTCCCTCTGAGTTCAAACAAACCAATATCCCGGAGTAATTCATGCACTCAAACAGTACACTGACTGAACTGCTGTGAAGAGAGAACTGAAGATGAACACCGAGCCGAGCCAGATAATGATTCGTTCACGAGTCAAGAACCGGTTGCATCGTTTTTTGGATCACCAGTAGTTCTTTCGGACAGTTCGATTCAATAAATCGGTTGAAGAAAACGGTTCACCAGTTCTTTTGCGCTCGACATAATGGTGTCATTGGCGATGATTGCCCTTGATTCAAGCCTTCGGTTTACCTGGGCTCTAGCCTGGGAAAACCCAGACTGCTTCCGGCGAATTTCAATTCTCTCTACAGAATAGTCTGGCAAAGAGGACTATCTAGCTCGTTTCTGTGCTGCCGAAATCGCGGCACCAATCAGAAACGTTGAGGCGGGGTTTACACAATGACGACAGCGCAGCGAAGGTAAAGCAGATTTTGTACATTACAAAGATGGATGCTGCAGAGGAACATTCGTTCGAAACTGCTATCGCGTCTGTTTTAAGTGATTTAAACTTTAACTTTGCGTTAAAACCCGAGCAAAGAACAACACTTGAAGCATTCATATCTAAAAAAGATGTTATCGCTGTCTTACGTCATCTCCTTCATCGCTCTGATTGGTTTTAGGTCTATCCAATTGCGCCCAGAGGCATTTGAACGAGGTCCGTTGGTGACGCCCCTTTAGAAACGAGACGTCTAATAGGCTTTGCCAGACCCTAACTCAGTTTCAACTGAAAAGGGTGTGGTTTTAACCAGGCTACCTGGGCTCATAACATTAGCACAGAATCAGTTCAGAATCAATCATCAAAAGAACCAGTTCGGTTCAGACACGCTGTGTGTCGGTCTGCTTCACGCTGAATCACACATGCGCAGTTATCATCAGCTCCTCAGTTCTCGAATCGGACACGTCTGACAGAAACGGTTCTCGTGAACGAGTCAGTCTTTTGTTCGTTATCTGGCTTGGCTTGGTGTTCATCTTCAGTTCTCTCTTCACAGCAGTTCAGTCAGTGTACTGTTTGAGTAAATGAATTAGTCCGGGATATTGGTTTGTTTTAACTCAGAGGGAGTGTCAGCCACGTTAAAGATTTGAGGATCCTTGATGTAGGTTATCATTGTTGAAGAGCACACCAAGTAAATTTCTAAACAACTAGGATGTTATGGCAATCAGTCAAAAAATTTATAATTCATTCGTTTATACGAATGACGAATGGAGTACATACAGATTACATTCATACTACACACATTAATATACTTTTTTAATGGTTGTGAAATAATTACTACTTAGAAAGAGAAGTTCCTACTTAGTAAGTGTCTGGTTTTCTAGAAACAGCAAAAGAGTGAAACAGACTCAATGACTGAATGTAATATTAGCACAACACGTACTACAAAGTATGTACAGTAGCCTGCCTAGTATTTTAAATATATCTGATTTCTTTGCATACTCTGATTTTGATATACACTATAATTGCTTAAATATAATTTCTCAGTATTTCTAAATATTTGTTTAGTTTTATAAAAGTTCTTAAAAAAAGTCTACATTGCAATGCATTCTGGGATTGCTTTCTCCACTAAGAACACCTACTGTTTGGAAAAGCTTTCCCATTACGATGGCCCCCTTTGTAGGCAGCACACTAGGTTGAGAAAAACAGAACATATGTTTGTGACAGAATCATGCAGAAGCAGATGTTACCTGTAGCCGATGTCAAACCAACCCCGCCCCTTCTGGTGGAAATGTTGCATCGCCCTCATATTTTTGGAACACATCTGAAGATTTCGACAGGGTTTGCTAGGAATCTCTGTGTGGTGAACATACAGAAATGGCAATGGTGGAGACAGAGGGCTGAGAGGAACCTGGGGCAGTGCTGCTTCCCACATACATCTTGGAATGATGGCAGGACACTCTGAAGGAGGGTAAGCATGGCAATTGTAGGTGTAACACCAGCATTTTAACATAAGTTTTATTGGTCCAACTGGACGTAACTACACTTACCCATATAACGTAGCATAAACTCTTTAATTCCTTTTTCTATTAGACTCTCAATCCCAAGGTCTCCTTTCTGTGGATGACTATGTAGTGCTTCTGCTACCTTCTCTTGAAGCAGTGATGAATTTGTGATCTTTTTAAAATTCTTTCTGCGATAGCGGCCCCTCAGGTGAGAATCTGAGACATGATCCAACTCTTCCACAGTCCTTAAATAGTAGCTCTTCAGTAGTGTGCTTAAATTTACTTCAGAGCAGTTAACAACAGAAAGATGCTTCCCAAGTATGGCTCCATCCATTCCGCCATGGACCAGAGCATCAGTGGCAAAGGATGGCATGCCTGAAAGAGTAAAAACCATGGGAGCAGATACACTGTCCCAACAACCATCCAGGCTGAATCGCTCAGATGGTGTTGCATTCTCAAACTGCAGAAGTGATGTGGCTAAGTACTTGGCCAGTGAGAGTAGGTAGAAACCATGAGGTTGGTTACTGTCCTTGTTAGCCTGTAGCCCATATTGAAGTCCTAAAAGGAGAGGAGCAAGAGCAACTGTTGTTCCATCGGGAATCAGAACAACTCCCCTCTCTTCATGATCATCTGTTATGAAATGATGAATGAGTTTTTTCAAGAAATGGGAGAGATTGTGGTTTGTATTCAGCTGCTCTGTGATAAAACTGTCATTTCTGCAGTGAATATCATCTTCATTGTCAGATGATCCCATAAAGTCATGTGTGACATTGACACTTCTGTCTGCAATTTTGTTTAGACTTGTCACTAAAGCCAGTGGACTTATTCCTGGGTTTAAATCTTCTAAGTGTGTAACAGCCATTATAAAATGCTCCATGTTCCTCAGATGTACTGCTGTAACCAAAATATATAATTACGTAAGACACATTAATTATTTATGTGGAGTTATAGTCAAGCAACAGAAGGTTTTGGGGTAGTTGAGGTATTCTTCTATTCTGGCAATGAAAATTACAGATTAATTGTCATTTAAGTTAAATTACTGAACTTAAATACGAGCTTGAAAAAAAAAGCTCATGAGAAAATTTCAGATGGCACTTAGAGGCTTTTGCATCTGAACTCTTCATATATACTTGAAACTAGTAGCATAGAAAATGTTTTCAAAACATGCACATTGTGGAATGGTTTCCTTTGCTGCTCTATAAACCTAGTGAATACTAAGGAGACCATGGTTTCTGTGAACTGATTATTTTGTAGACATCTTTTGAAAATGAAACAATTGTGTGAGTTTGAGGAAGATAAAATTAATTAACTTTTTAAATTATTTTTTTTTTAAAGGAAGTCAGAGTTGTGTTAATATATATATATATATATATATATATATATATATATATATATATATATATATATATATATATATATATATATATATATACTTTTTTGTAAAAAAAAAAAAAAAAAAAAACCTAATTATGAGAAGTGCCCTTTATTTCACTTGAGCCCCTGCCCCTCAAAATGTCTGTGCACGTCCCTGGTCCAGCTATAAACAGGCTCTAAAAACTGCCAGGGCCGAGCATATCCACAAACTCATTGAAAATAACCAAAACAATCCAAGGTTCCCTTTCATTGGTCACTTCGATGCTGCGGTGACGTCACCACTATGGGAACATCTTCGGTGTGACGAATGTCTGAAGCCCTATACCATCCCGCCAATCCTATTGGCCAAATAGCGCTTGGCACCGCCCCACGCATGCGTACGCATCATATATCTGTGTGCCGCGCGCCATTTCGCTCAGATTTCATTTCCTTCAGGAAAGCGAATCATCTATGCCCTAGAATTCATCTCGCGTTCTCCAGCGATTTCTACGAGCAGTGTCAACTCCTCTTCGCGGACGCGATGAGTTTTCGGAAATGCAAGGAGCCGTGTACCAGGTACATCACGAAGGGAGACACTCATGACAGGTGCGTAGTATGTCTCGGTTTACATCACGCACAGGCGGCGCTTAGCGGCCTTTCCTCTTGTCCCCATTGTGATGGCCTGCGGCTCAGAGTACTGCACTCGAGGGTGGAAGTATTTTCCGACGTCGCCCCCGTGTCTAACCCCCGCCATGTCACTTCTGCGACTTCCGAGGCACCGCACGAGGTGATAGCTTGGGGTGACACGTGCGACATGGATTTCGAGGACAGCGCAGCACTGGAATATTCTCCACATCGCTCGCTCTCCCCTACCCTGGTGCAGAGTAAAAGTTTTATTGAGCCTGTCGTTTTCTCTAACGAGGATTCACAGCCCACAACGGAGGCATTTAGTACCATCTCCTTTGGTTGTGGACGCTATGAGGATGACGTTTTATCTACCGTGGCCTCGGGGCCTGAGGACTTCGCGACCGACACTAGCCCTCTCCCTCCTAGCGGACAGGAGAGGCATGTTTCCCCCTCCTACAGCGAGCTGTTGGACGTGGTTTCTCGTGCGGTGGGTAAATTGGGGCTGGATTGGGAGGCTGAGAAGGCCGAGGCCCAACCTTCCTCTACGCTGGACGACCGTTTTTTAACCAGTCGGACACCTGCACAGCCCCGGAGGCCTTTACCTTTTTTCCCGGACCTCCACCAAGAGGTTTCGAGGTCCTGGAAAAAGCCGTTCTCAGCTCTGATTACTAATGCTGCGGCCGCGGATTTCGCCACCATCTCTGACATGGCGAACCATGGCTATGCAGCAGTGCCTCCGGTGGAAGAGACTCTCGCCGAACACCTCGCGCCTAATTCGTCCGCGGCATGAAAGTCTCGCCCCCTTCTTCCCTCTAAGGTGTGTCGAGTCACGTCTAGCCTAGTTGGGAAATCCTACATGGCCGCTGGCCAGGCGGCTGCTTCGCTCCACTCTATGGCGGTCCTCCAGGCCTACCAAGCGGAGCTATTAAAGGAACTAGACGAAGGGAAAGGTATCACACCCGAGGCAGTAAAGGAACTGCGGCGGGCAACGGATTTGGCGCTACGTGCTACCATGCATACTGCTCGAGCAGTGGGCCGTTCCATGGCCGGTTTGATTACGGTTGAGCGCCACCTCTGGCTTAATCTCACCGACATTAAGGAAAAGGACAAATCTTTCCTCATGGATGCCCCTGTTTCCAAGGACGGTTTGTTCGGAGGGGCTGTCACTTCAGTGGTGTTCAAAAAATTCAGGGCAGCGAACCAGCAATCAGCCGCTTTCCGCCAGCTGATTCCCCGCAGACCCAGGGAGGTTGAACGCCTACAGGCGCACGCGCGTTCCCGCTCGACCTCCTCTCACCGCCAGCGAGTTGCCTCTCGGTAAGAGCCTTCGCCTATGGCGCTCCCTCGCAAGGACTGGGGCCCTAAGGTTTTCCCATCAGCTCGCCAACATCAGCGCAAGAGGTTAAACCTGAGTTCGACGGCCAATGCCTCTCATTCTCGGGCACCGAATAGCAGCTCCTGATCTTTTCGCTGCTTGCCAGGGACTGTGCCCTCCGCCAGAGAGCGCTCTTGGACCGCTTTCGCGCATCCAACACTCTCATTGCAGTCCCCATGCTCAAACTTTGACTGTCTCGCCGCAAACAGTGCCTCGAGCAGCATTGGATCGAGCTGTAACGCCAAACGCTCCCTCAGACATTCTGCGCAATCCTGCTTTCAGAATTCGAGGGGCGATTCAAGGGTCCCGCACAGACGGCCCGTTTATGACGGCTCGCACAGCCGCCGCTTTTTCGCTAGCGGCAGAGCCCGATGTTCAATCTGTTGGTCTAATTCCTGCCGTGGACACGTTTCAGGATTATACACAACGAGACGCAACG
Source organism: Carassius carassius (assembly GCF_963082965.1). Lineage (NCBI taxonomy): Eukaryota > Metazoa > Chordata > Actinopteri > Cypriniformes > Cyprinidae > Carassius > Carassius carassius. The sequence goes on along the minus strand of NC_081764.1, from coordinate 29,897,766 downwards.
GCTTTTATGCATACACTTCCCCTGTGCACGAACGCCAAGAGCTTTTCGGGCCCGGACGTTTTAACGTGTATGACACCGTTGCAGGAAACGGTGCCGCTTGCCCGGCATTTCTCAATGGGTGTTACGCACAATTTGTCATGGATACACCATTCAGTTTCGAAGAGGCCCTCCTCCTTTCCGCGGAATTCTTTCCACGGTGATGAAACCGATGGAAATAGCGGTGCTGCGACAGGAGATGTCAACTCTGCTGAGCAAAGGGGCTATAGAAGAAGTACACCCCTCTCAGATGGAGTCAGGGTTTTACAGCTGTTATTTTGTGGTACCAAAAAAAGACGGCGGGTTGCGGCCCATTCTGGATTTACGCCGTCTGAATCTTGCACTCAGGCTGAGCAAATTCAAGATGTTGACGGTAAAGTCTATTTTGTCTCAAATTCAACCAAACGACTGGTTTGTCACAATCGATCTGAAGGATGCATACTTTCATATTCAGATCATCAAGAGACACAGGAAGTTCCTCAGATTCGCTTTAGAGGGCAAAGCGTATCAGTACCGCGTTCTTCCCTTTGGCTTAGCTCTGGCTCCCCGCACTTTCTCAAAATGCATGGATGCAGCTCTGGCCCCATTGCGGCTCCAGGGCATTCGTGTTTTAAATTACTTGGACGATTGGCTGGTGTTAGCGCAATCCCAGAATCAAGCACTCTCATCGGGATCTTGTGCTGAATCATTTAAGCAGCCTTGGCTTACGCACAAATTTCCAGAAAAGTGTTTTAATCCCCTCTCAACGGATAACCTTTCTGGGAATAGACTTGGACTCTCGCGCGATGACAGCAAAGCTTTCTCTCCCGCGCGCTCAGTCGATTGCGGCATGCATGCGGCGCTTCAAAGCGGGTCGCACAGTGAAATTGTGCCTCAGACTTTTAGGTCTAATGGCAGTGGCATTTCCCGTAATTCGTCTGGGATTACTTCACATGCGCCCTTTTCAGTGGTAGACGAAAAGACTAAATATTTCACCCCGTTGTCTTCCGCATCAGACGATTTCGATGACACGGAGGTGTGTGATGTCGTTAAAACTATGGATGTCAACCGAGTTTCTCCTGACTAGAGTTCGGCTGGGGATTTGTGCTTCCCAAGAGACTGTCACGACGGATGCGTCTTTGACCGACTGGGGAGCTGTTTGTCAAGGGCGCCCAGCCCACGGAGTGTGGACAGCGGCGCAACGCAGTTGGCACATAAACAGGTTGGAATTACTGGCAGTTTTTCTGGCTCTCCAGTATTTCTCGAACCTGCTGATCGGTCGTCATGTGCTGCTCAGGTCAGACAACACGGCGGTTGTGTCATACCTGAATCATCAAGGAGGATTGCGCTCTCGCCCCCTGTGCAGGCTGGCGAGGCGTGTTCTTCTTTGGTCTCAGAACAAATGCCCTGTTCATGCCCCCGGACGATTGAACTTCGGAGCGGATTTGCTATCCAGACAGACTCTGGAGCAAGGGGAATGGAGATTGCACCCCCAAACAGTGAATCACTTATGGCAGATTTTCGGAGAAGCGAGAGTGGATTTATTCGCGTCGAACATGACTACGCATTGCCCGCTATGGTTCTCCCTATGCCCTCCATTGCCCCTGGGCTTGGATGAGTTAGCTCACAGCTGGCCCAGGACCAGCTTGTATGCTTTTCCCCCTATTCGTTTGTTTCCAGCGGTATTATGCAGAGTACGGCTGGACAAAGTGAAACAGCTGCTGCTGGTGGCTCCGCGGTGGCACACACAGCCGTGGTTTGCGGACCTGATCAGTCTGTTAGCGGGCTCTCCATGGGAGATTCCCCTCAGAAAGGATTTATTATCGCAAGCACAGGGACTGATTTGGCACCCGAGGCCAGATCTGTGGAAACTGTGCGCGTGGCCTAAGTTAGTATGTCCCGGTCTTTCTGTTGATACTACCGAGACTATACTGAATTCCCGTGCAGCCTCTACGAGACGCTTATATGCTTTCAAGTGGAGACTGTTTACGACCTGGTGTGAAACTCATAATGTGGATCCAGTTTACTGCCCAGTGGCTTCAGTACTGGAGTTCCTTCAGGACCGTTTTTCGGATGGAGTGACACCAGCCACTCTAAAGGTTTACGTGGCAGCCATTTCAGCTTACCACGAGTATATAGATGGTGCCTCGGTGGGCCGTCATCCACTGGTTTCTCATTTCATACAGGGTGCGCGGCGGCTGAGGCCTTTCCGCCCCGTGCGAGTTCCTTCATGGGATTTATCCATTGTGTTGCACGGTTTATCAGGGCACCTGTTTGAGCCCTTGGAAACTGTACCTGATAAAATTCTGACTCTGAAGACTATTCTTCTTATGGCTTTATCCTCCCTCAAGAGAGTTGGGGATTTACAGGCTCTCTCTGTTTCACCTTCATGCATGGAATTTGCACCAGGCTCTGTGAAGGTGTTGTTGCGACCGAGGCCTAATTATGTCCCTAAGGTCGCGTCTAATCCCTTTCGCTTTCAGCAGGTGGTCCTGGAGGCTTTATCCCCTGCTAAGGCGGGGTCTGGAGATCTAAGTCTCTGCCATGTAAGAGCTTTAAAGACTTATGTGGATCGTACTGCCCCATGGCGTGAGTCTGACCAGCTGTTTGTCTGTTTTGGACATAAGAATAAAGGCCATAAGGTTACAAAACAGCGCATGTCACATTGGCTGGTGGAGGCAATATCTTTAGCCTATGAGGCGCGCGGGCTCGCTTCGCCCTTAGGAGTTAAAGCTCATTCCACGAGAGGTCATGAAATCTGAGTGAAAAGGCGCGCGGCACCCAGGTATATAATGCGTATGCATGCGTGGGGCGGTGCCAAGCGCTATTTGGCCAATAGGATTGGCGGGATGGTATAGGGCTTCAGAAATTCGTCACACCGAAGGTGTTCCCATAGTGGTGACGTCACCGCAGCATCTCGTTCCCTATTCAGGGAACCATGGTTACTTATGTAACCGAGATGTTTTTATTTAACACAGTGGCTAGATTAACAAATAACCAGATGCCACATGATTCAAATATTCCATCAACATTTAACCTTGATAGTGTGAAGTGGATTGCCCCTCGGGGAAAATCCCTTGGTCTTGAGCCACCACTGTAGGGGTCTCATGTACAGCAGGCCAAGAGGTATCACGTTGGACGCAGCTGCCATCAGACCCAACAATCTCTGAAATTGTTTGACAGTAAGTGACTGGCCTTCTCTGACTCTCTCGACTAAGATGAGGATTGACTCGATACGAGCAGGGGACAATCGTGCCTGCATCACGGTCGAATCCCCCGCTCTTTCATATCAGACAGGGTCAACCATAAGTGCCTCTCCACGGCCACCATAGCTGCACCGATTGCTCGGGCGGTCTCCTTGGTGGCGCGGAGGGAGAGATCAGCGGTCCTTCTTAGCTCTGAAATATCATGGGACTTGATCTCCTCTCCCTCGTCTAGCTCTTTAACCAGGTCGGCTTGGTACGCCTTTAACACCGCCATGGTGTGCAGACACGCACCAGCCTGACCTGTAGCCGCATACCCTTTGCCCACCAAAGCAGATGTTGTTCTGAGTGGCTTTGAGGGCAATGCCGGGGCCTTCAGAGACGATGCCCGCGCCGGGGGACAGATAGCTCGCGAGCGTCTGTTCCACCCGGGGCATCGCTCTATAGCCATGCTCTCCAGTTGGGAGGTGGCTGACTTGCGCGCAGGAAGAGTTCATCAAGCTTGCTTCGCTGCGGTTCGGTCGTTTTTTTGCCGGGCCACTCAATGCTTAATTTGGCCACCATGCGAGTAACCACCTCCAAGAGCTCCTCATATTGCGGCGAATGGGGTGGCGAATCCCTGTCGACAGACTCCACATCGACCTCCTCGGAGGAAGAGAGGCGGATCGTCGATCCCTCTGCCTGATTGGAAGGAACCGCAGAGCGTGCTTCTGACTCCAGAGATTGGGCGCCGGATCTGGCGGAAGTGGAAGGAGATAGGGACTGGCCCGTCTCCATTCCCTCCACCAAATCCACTTGCGAACCCCACGAGTGCAGCCGCCATTCTGCCTCAGCAGAAGCGGGACCAGCTCCGCCGGGAACGCTGTTTCTGATGAAGAAATGTTAGTTGATGCATTCATGACCTCTAGACTGGACTATTGTAATGCACTTCTAGGTGGTTGTCCTGTAGACGTCACTTCCTGTTTGTTGTTGGCGGCTGTACTGCGTTTGAGCTCCATCACTATATTCTTTTCATTGACTATTTTTAACTCAAAAATCAATTTTATACATCATCGTTTCCGTTTATATAACGTGTGAATATATCCTCTATTGTATTCTACAACAAAAACAATCAGAGCGCCTCGCTATCACTAGTTTTATTTTGATCTCCCGGGTCCGCTATTAGCTTTTAGCCCGTTAGCATCAGCGGCGTGGTTGCAGCTAAATGCGCTAACATTGCTAATACTCTATTCACACACATTACCACTGCTGTACTCACTGTTACTTGCTTTAATGGCGGATGAATGTCTCCACTCTGTGCAGCTCGAGCTCGAGGCCGTGGGAAAGCAGATTTGCGACCTGGAGGTGAGGCAGGCCCAGCTGAGAGAGCGGAGAACCGCGCTGGAATCATCCCGGGCTGACGCTCACAAGTCCGGGGTAAGTATACAGCGATCTGCTAACAGTCCCACCACGTCTACTCCGTGTGTTTCTCTGCACAGGCCCGGTGCACCCAGGACGCGATCTTCCCAGATGTCCTTCACTGCGACGCCGGGACACCACGGACCCTGGGTGCATCCACAGCGGAGGACGCGAGCCGGGTCCCGGGCGACGACTTCTCCCCCTCCTGCCTTCGACATCTCCATCCGGAACCGCTTCGCTCCCCTCCGCGAGACAGGACGCGACGCTGTGATCATCGGAGACTCCATCGTCCGACACGTAAGTGCTACGTTAGCCGAAGGTAAAGTGCACACTCATTGTTTGCCTGGTGCTCGTGTTCTCGATGTTTCTGCGCAGATACCCGCGATCCTGAAGGTCGACGAGAGCCCCAGAGCGGTCGTGCTTCACGCCGGGGTTAACGACACCACGCTGCGGCAGACGGAGACGCTGAAGAGGGACTTCAGCAGCCTGATCGAGACGGTTCGCAGCACGACGCCCGCGGCGACGATCGTCGTGTCAGGACCACTGCCCACGTATCGACGAGGACACGAAAGGTTCAGTAGACTTTTTGCTTTAAATGAATGGCTGTTGTCATGGTGTAAAGAACAGAAACTGCTATTTGTTAATAACTGGAATCTTTTCTGGGAGCGTCCTAGGCTGTTTCGCGCTGATGGATTACACCCCAGCAGAATCGGAGCGGAGCTGCTCTCTGACAACATCTCCAGGACACTTCGCTCCATGTGACTAGTAAGACAATTCTCTAATAACTATTATGATGAGTTTTGTTCCACCCGCTTAAATGATAAAAGTACTTGTGCTGTAAAAACTATTAAGACTGTGTCTGTTCCCCGAATAGTGAGGTCAAAATATAATGTAGGATCTAGAAAAAATCTTATCGTAATTAAACCAGAAAAATGTAAAGTAAATGAACAAAAACAATTTTTAAAGTTTGGGCTCATAAATATTAGATCACTCACACCCAAAGCAGTTATTGTAAATGAAATGATCACAGAAAATAGTTTTGATGTACTCTGCTTGACTGAAACCTGGCTAAAACCAAATTATTATTTTGGTCTAAATGAGTCTACTCCACCAAACTACTGTTATAAGCATGAGCCCCGTCAGACTGGTCGTGGAGGAGGTGTTGCAACAATATATAGTGATATTCTCAATGTTACCCAGAAAACAGGATACAGGTTTAACTCTTTTGAAATACTTCTGCTAAATGTTACACTGTCAGACATGCAAAAGAAATCTAATGTATCTCTTGCTCTGGCTACTGTGTATAGACCACCAGGGCCGTATACAGAATTCCTAAAAGAATTTGCAGATTTCCTCTCAGACCTTCAAGTTACAGTTGATAAGGCGCTAATCATGGGAGATTTTAATATTCACGTTGATAATGCAAATGATACATTAGGACTTGCGTTTACTGACCTAATAAACTCCTTTGGAGTCAAGCAAAATGTCACCGGGCCCACTCATCATTTTAATCATACACTAGATCTAATTATATCGCATGGAATCGATCTTACTGCTATAGATATTGTACCCCAATGTGATGATATTACAGACCATTTCCTTGTATCGTGCATGCTGCGTATAACTGATATTAACTATATGTCTCAGCGTTACCGTCTGGGCAGAACTATTGTTCCAGCCACCAAAGACAGATTCGCAAATAACCTGCCTGATCTATCTCAACTGCTATTTGTACCCAAAAATACACATGAATTAGACGAAATTACTGACAACATGGGCACTATTTTCTCTAATACATTAGAAGCTGTTGCCCCCATCAAATTGAAAAAGGTTAGAGAAAAACGTACTGTGCCATGGTATAACAGTACTCGTAGTCTTGAACGCAAATGGAGAAAAACTAACTTGGAAGTTTTTAAAATTGCATGGAAAAACAGTATTTCCAGGTATAGACAGGCTCTAAAAACTGCTAGGGCAGAGCATATCCACAAACTCATTGAAAATAACCAAAACAATCCAAGGTTTTTATTTAGCACAGTGGCTAAATTTACAAATTACCAGACGCCACCTGATTCAAATATTCCACCAACGTTAAATAGTAATGACTTTATGAATTTCTTCACTGATAAAATAGATAACATTAGAAATACAATAGCGAATGTAGATTCTACAGCGTCTAACACTTCAGTTTCATCCATCGCACCCAAAGATAAACTGCAGTGCTTTACAAATATAGGACAGGAAGAGCTAAATAAACTTATCACTGTATCTAAACCAACAACATGTTTATTAGATCCTGTACCCACTAAATTACTAAAAGAGCTGTTACCTGTAGCCGAAGAACCGCTTCTCAATATCATTAACTCGTCGTTATCTTTAGGTCACGTCCCAAAACCATTCAAGCTGGCGGTTATCAAGCCTCTTATTAAGAAACCAAAACTAGATCCTAGTGTACTGGCAAATTATAGGCCTATTTCAAATCTTCCATTTATGTCTAAAATTTTAGAAAAAGTTGTGTCTGCTAAATTGAGCACCTTCCTGCATAAAAATGATCTGTATGAAGAATTTCAGTCAGGTTTTAGGCCCCACCATAGCACAGAAACTGCACTTGTTAAAATTACAAATGACCTGCTTCTTGCGTCAGATCAAGGCTGCATCTCATTTCTAGTCTTACTTGATCTTAGTGCTGCGTTCGACACCATAGATCATGACATACTCATAGATTGATTACAAAACTATACAGGTATTCAAGGGCAGGCTCTAATATGGTTTAGATCCTACCTGTCCGATCGCTACCATTTTGTTTACTTAAATGGGGTGTCATCTCATTTATCATCAGTAAAATATGGAGTGCCATGAGGATCCGTCCTAGGTCCCCTTCTATTTTCAATATACATGTTGCCCCTTGGTAATATTATTAGAAAATACGGAATTAGCTTCCACTGTTATGCTGATGATACTCAGCTATATATTTCAACGAGACCAGATGAAACTTCCCAATTATCTAAGCTAACAGAGTGTGTTAAAAATGTAAAAGATTGGATGACAAATAATTTTCTCCAATTAAATTCGGATAAGACAGAGATATTAATTATTGGACCAAAAAACACCACACAGAATCTTGTAGATTACAATCTGCAACTAGACGGATGTACTGTTACTTCCTCTACAGTCAGAAATCTGGGTGTTATATTGGACAGCAATTTGTCTTTTGAAAATCATATTTCCAATGTTACAAAAACCGCATTCTTCCATCTTAGAAACATTGCCAAGCTACGAAACATGTTATCTGTTTCTGATGCAGAAAAGCTAGTTCATGCTTTCATGACCTCTAGACTGGACTATTGTAATGGACTTCTAGGTGGTTGTCCTGCTTCGTCAATAAACAAGCTACAGGTAGTCCAAAATGCAGCAGCTAGAGTCCTTACCAGGTCAAGAAAATATAATCATATTACCCCAATTTTACAGTCTCTGTACTGGCTACCTATTAAGTTCCGTATCAGTTACAAATTATCATTACTTACCTATAAGGCCCTAAATGGTTTAGCTCCTGCGTACCTAACTAGCCTTCTACCACGCTACAACCCATCACGCACCCTAAGGTCACAAAACGCTGGACTTTTGGTAGTTCCTAGGATAGCAAAGTCCACTAAAGGAGGTAGAGCTTTTTCACATTTGGCTCCCAAACTCTGGAATAGCCTTCCTGATAATGTTCGGGGTTCAGACACACTCTCTCTGTTTAAATCTAGATTAAAAACGCATCTCTTTCGCCAAGCATTCGAATAATGTATCTCTTAAATTGTGAGTGTAGTTGCATCTGCATTTTTATTCTTTAGCTTGGGTTAAACTAATTTTACTTTGTTGGATCAGCAGCTATGCTAATGATGTCTCTATTTTGTTTCTATGTTTTGCCACGGGATTTACATCCCGTGGTAACTAGGATTTACACAAGCTCCAGTCTGGATCCAGAACACCTGAGAAGAGATGATGCTGACCCTCAGAGGACCCCAGATGATGCTAACCTTGAATCAACAAACAGAACTAACAATTATTGCTACATGTGTGACTACATCCTATAATAACTATTAATTAATAATATTGATAGTTCATCATCTAGCTGACTACGTCTTGTATTATTATTATTATTATTTTTATTTTTCTAAAATCCTGTCAAACGTGCACAAACTACTAGCTACTACTAAATATTGTAGAAACATAATTTTCTGTAAAGTTGCTTTGTAACGATTTGTATTGTAAAAAGCGCTATACAAATAAACTTGAATTGAATTGAATTGAATCCTGCATCTTCAATAAACAAGCTACTGGTAGTTCAAAATGCAGCGGCTAGAGTCCTCACCAGGTCAAGAAAATATGATCATATTACTCCAATTTTACAGTCTCTGCACTGGCTACATATTAAGTTCCATATCAGTTACAAATTATCATTACTTACCTATAAGGCCCTAAATGGTTTAGCTCCTGCGTACCTAACTGGCCTTATACCATGTTACAATCCATCATGCTCCCTAAGGTCACAAAACGCTGGACTTTTGGTAATTCCTAGGATAGCAAAGTCTACTAAAGGAGGTAGAGCTTTTTCACATTTGGCTCCCAAACACCATGGTAACTAGGATTTACACGAACTCCAGTCAGGATCCAGAACACTGGAGAAGAGATGATGCTGACCCCTCAGAGGACCTCAGATGATGCTAACATTGAAACAACATACAGAACTAACAAATATTGCTACAAGTGTGACTGCATCATATAATAATTGCTGTTTATAATGTTCATTGTCTAGCTGACTACGACTTGTATTATTTTTTCTGAAAAATCCTGTCATATGTGCACAAACTGACAGTCACCACTTATAAGCTACTAATAAATATTATATAACGTAATTTTCTGTAAAGTTGCTTTGTAATGATTTGTATCGTAAAAAGCACTATACAAATAAACTTGAATTGAATTGTTTTACCTTAGAGCCACCCTGAGTGAGTTGTCATCAGTCCGCCTTTGTGTCACCGCCATTGCAGATGTAGACGAGATAGAGGTCTATAAGGTTTTTTTAATGAATCTTTGCAAATCGTCTTTCCTAATAATGTGTTAATTAGCAAGTTTCCTTATGAATGCGGCTAAAGCAAACAGCCCATCAGTGAGCAGCTCAGAAAAGAGGGGCGGGATCAACAGAGCTTATTAACATTTAAAGGAAAATGCTACAAAACGGCTTGCTCTGAAAATAATTGTTTTTGACAGGGTAAAAAAAAGGTGTTTGAAACTTGAAAGTCTGGTAGTGTGATTCTTAGACTTTTATATATCTCAGTTTTACTCTCTAACCCTTTACAGTGTCAGTGTCAAAGAGTATTTGATGCCTATTGTTTTAAAAAATTGTTTGCATTTTAGTGTAGTATATTCCAGCCTTTCAATTTCACTTAAACTTAGTATTTACATGACATAAAAATACATAAAATATACAAATTATTGCTTTATTTAAACAGAAATCTTAATTTTGGGTACATATAAATGCACTTAATGTGACATAAAATATATTAAATGGAAATCTGAATATAATTAAATAGAACATTTATAACTTACTTACCTGAACTCTGAATAACGACACATATCCCAGACATGGTAATAATCCACAATGCTCCTGGTGTCATTATCAGTACTAATTGCTACTATTCGGTACTAAGTGATTGATACGAATGCAAGGTAAGAGTGCTGAAACACTGAAGGCAGGACAGCCAGTCCAAATTCTGTAATTCAGTGTTAGTCAGGTGGTGTATTCCACCATGAAAAACTTGGTTTCGTGCTGTGTCAGAAGGATTGCATGTATGAGGGTGTATGAGTGTGTACGTTTGTACTCTGATGTGAGTAAAGGTCTTCCCCATAATATGAAACAACAAGTATTGATTTTTGGATGGCAGTGACTGACAGACCTGCCGTTTTGTTTGTTGTATAAGAAGTTCCAGCTAGGTTACTGGAAATAAACGAGGTAAAGGTCATAGCTAGATATAGTGTTATACAATGTAATGACAAAAAAAGTTAGTTATTGAACGTGCATTCAGTTTCCTGAAGAATGACTACAACCGTCTGTTTAGTAACAGCATGTGGAGATACAGTATGTTGATTTCCAAGAACAGCTAAGAAATTCTTCCCTCTTGCGGACAAGAGTATATGCATTAGTGTGAATGCAGCCTGTTAAAAGCTATCACTGTCGATGATCTCATGATAAACAAACAGTAATAATGCTGAGGAAAAAAAAACACTGTAAACCTTTGGACACTTAAAGAACACATTTTAAATAAGTAATTGTTTTAAAAAATAACCATCATGGCTATAGGACAGGAAGAGCTAAATAAACGTATCACTGTATCTAAACCAACAACATGTTTATTAGATCGTCGACTAGCTGACTACGACTTGTATTATTTTTTCTGAAAAATCCTGTCATATGCACACAAACTGACAGTCACCAGTTATAAGCTACTACTAAATATTGTAGAAACGTAATTTTCTGTAAAGTTGCTTTGTAATGATTTTTATCGTAAAAAGCGCTATACAAATAAACTTGAAATGAATTGAACCTGCTGTGTTTATATAAAAATAATAATAAAATGTTAATTTAGCACAAAATAAATTGCTAAAAAGTGTAGGCTATATGAAAATTTAGCCATGTGCAGTAATATTGAAAACTGAGAATGTGACGCATCGTGATATTGAGTTGATAATGATAATCGTAATTGAACTGAATTTTGAAACCAGTGAAGATTCACACAAACGCATATAACTGCAATTTTGTTTAGGATGTAAAGTTGTTAAGATGTATTTGCACAGCAGAAGAATTAATTGGGGAAAAAATGTAGATCAAGAATAATTTTGGATTTGGATCGTGACTCCCAAAATCGGAATCGGATCGTGAAGTGCCTGAAGATTCCCACCCCTAATATACGTACAGGATGTATGACATCATTGTGATGCATTGATGCATCATTAATCGTAATCAAATCGAATCGTGGGCCTCTGAATTGTAATCGAGTCGAATCGAATAGTGAGATTCACGACCCTAGTTAGAATGCTAGCCAAAGTTTTCTACCAATAATGTTCTACTTGGATCCTTTTTGAGGTTTTGCTAATAATACTTACCATTGTTTTGAAAAACACCTTTACTGCTTTTTAGCATGCTATTTGGCGTGCAAGTAATGATTTTATTTTTGTTTCAAATAAATAAATACAAACAAATCATTTGAACTTGTTTTATTAAGTTTTATTTAAAGGGGTTCTTAAGGATTGATTGCGTGCTTTAAGATGAAAAATCCCCAGACAGCAACATGGTGTTGGCCCAGATCCGTGAAATCCATGTGGGTGTGGGCCGGTTCTGGGTGTCACCAAACAAATTATTTTGATTTGCATATTATCATGTAAAAATGATTTAAAGACACAAAAAATTTTTTTTTCCCAGACTTTATTTCATGTGCATGTGGTTTCACAAAAGAATAGATAAAGTGAATAAATCCAAAGACATGCCATTCCCAACATACTGTAAATTGTGAAAAAGTGAAATAAATGGAAAAATAAAATTTTATATATATATATATATATATATATATATATATATATATATATATATATATATATATATTCAAAACTTCAAAGTTCTTTTACAGGCATTTTCTGTCAATAGAAATCTATTTGACAGGTTAGATTTTAATTGCTTTTAGTGTGTCTATTTAAAATATTAAAATATTTGTAGGAGAATGAAATTAATTCCACAGTATTTGTCTGTTGAAAAGGCTTGTTTTACTTTTAGTAAACATTCAGAAGGAACATAAAACACTTTAGAAAATTACAGAGATTTCCAAGGTACCTGACTGTATAAAAAGGAATGAATGTTTTGCAAGTTTTATAAATATGTTTCTGGCATGACACACACCTTAACTGATAAAATTTCAATTTAGGACGCTTTCTTGAGGCTGCTGTCTTAATCACATTTACCTGGTGTATCTATGGCAATGAAAATTAAGTAAACTTGACATCATGACACACTAGTTATTGGTGTTCCAAAAAAATACAAAAGATAATAATAATCTGTCAAAGTGTCCTCCAGAATTGCTCCACAAATTTTATCAGAAAATGTCCAAGCTGTATGTAATATAGTAATATATACCAAATAAATGAGAAAGTGCAGTATATTTAGGGACAGTTATGCAGTAAAAAACAGTGAACAGCCATTTACCGACAGATGGTCTTTTACCCAAGACCTGAGTGAGGGCAAATACTAGGTCTTAGGACCACCGGGTTTCATTCAAATGTTTAAGAATAATTAAAGAATCTGGAAAAAGGAATAGCAGATCTCATGATGCTTTACTGGAATATGAGCAGATCTGCACCCACGAAATAAAAATTGAGGGTTGTTGTAAATGAAATAATAATAATAATAATAATAATAAACTATAAAATCATGACTGGCCAAACAGCAGTGCTTTGTTGCAGTCAAACAAAACATAATTATGATCTAAATAATGACCATTGTAAAATTAAATTGTAGTTCTTTAATAAGAAGGTCTTTAAGACAGTATGGTGAGAGGCATCTATTCATTAGATCTGGTTCCATTGTAGTCGCCCTGCATGTCCGCATCATCCTCTGCAGCGTCTGAGTTGTCAATCATTCCCCGTCTGCCGCCACCTGTGCGCCTCGGTGTACTGCTGAAAGATGATGGCTCGTTGCCTCGTCTGAAATGATACAACAAATCTTAGCATAAAATCACATGGACTTTCACTGAATGTTGCTTGGTACCTGGTACAGTACATTTGTGTTAGCCCTTAAATAGCATCTTAATTTTTATAACCATTTTAAACTAAGGAAACCTTCCATAATCCCAAACTGTTTGCAAAGCCTACAATAAGTCATTTTGAGTGAAGTTAATAAAAAGAAAAAAATAATTAATTGCAGAACTTTTAGTGAACTAGTAGTCACAATCCTAAAGTGTGATTTATCAATAAGCAATTGTATGGAAAAAGTTTCCCAACACGTTCAATTTGGCAGTCTTTCAGTTTTAAATAGAAATGATTTATATATTTGAATCTTCCTCCTAGCTTCCTCGCTCAGCTGGGACACAAACCAGAGACCTTTTTACTGTGAGATGACAATGTTACCTAGGGCTGCACAGTTTGGATAAATAATAACAATTAAAACTTTTCAGTAAAAAATTGTGCAAAAATATGATTGTAAAAAAATACCAGGTTCTTGTTTGTAGGGCTGCATAATTTGGCCAATTATCTATATGAAAAAATAAATATATAAAACGAAAGAAATAAAACTAAATAAAACATTTATTTTATTTGTGTAATATTTCGCCATGTAATAAAAAAATATTATTTAATAAAAAACTATAATAATAATCATTGTTTTACATTACAACTAAAAACGTTCGATATTAATATTTATGGTTGTCTTAATTAATTCATTTATTTTTTCAAATGTTAAACCATCAAATTTTTATTTTCATTAAAAAACTGCAGGGAGCCCTTAAAGATATCTATTTTGTGTTGCACTTCTCATTATAAGTAAGCTATGGGAAGATGGTGCATGTTGTGTTCCTTAATACTAATTTTAATAATAAAAAAAAAAAAAAAAAAAGATTTCAGTAGACTCAGGTTTGAGAGAAACACTGTATTATTAAGAGTATACTATACCAAAAAGTAGTGATATAAAAGTGAGAAATATGAAATACATGATAAAACTACAGTCAAATAACTTTCTGCTTTTGTTTCATTGATGAATGATTGGTGTGGAGTTCTCACAGTACAAATGTGCATCTGAAATACACAGCTTTAAATCACACCAGCATCCTAATGTGTATGTCACCAGAATACAGCCACAAGCATCCTTTACAGTGAAAAGCGATAGACATCAGATTTGTAAGAGGTTAAAGGCATCGTTAAAACCTAATTTGTTAACTGTAAACAGGCTAAATGAGGTTGGTTCAGATAACAGAACCATGCTTTGAGAGGGAATAGGGAAATATGGTCAAATATAGGATGATAAATATTAAAATGAAGTCTAGTTGTGCAAGAATGAGCTCTCCATCAAGCATATTCAATTAGGATTTAGTGGGGCAATCATTAATGATGGAAGCACTCATAAACACTGAATAGCTAATATATAGACTATGTCTAAAATGGATAGTTATGGTCATGGATGTTGATTGGTCAATAAAGTGTTCATGTCATGCTATAAAATGTATTTAAACTATATGAATTCAGTAGTTTATTTCAAGAAACACTGAACTGATTTCAGTTTATAAATATGCTTGTCACTCTTCAAGCAAGTTTTTTTTTAATTATTGTCATCAATTGTGTTTTGAAAATGAACAAAACTAAAATGAGTAAATGATGACAGAATAAGCATACCTTATGTGCACACTCTGCAAAACCTAAGTCTATGTAATCAACCATATTTCACTCTCACATGCAAGAAATATATGTGTGACAAGTGAAAGGAAATATTTGTGAGGAGTACATTTTCTGTGTCAACTTTTGAGCACAGAGGTACCTGCCTAGTCACTGTGTGGGTTCAGGATTGCCTCTGCAACAGAGATAGACAATCTTCCGTTTGCAGTTTATAAAGGGAAGGTATCTGGGTTGCGTTAACAAGTGCTGAGAATTTGCTCAAAGCTCAAAAGCTAGTTATTAGTAGTAGTTATTGCCCAAAGATTTCGGGACTTTCTGGGGTGCTGAACCAGGTCTTGGGAGCACTATGCGCACCTGAGTTTGCTCTTGAGTGAAGAGACCTCACGACTCATGGCATCATTGGCCTCTGTGGCCTCGTCCAGCTCTCTCTGAAGCTTCCTGCGGGCTGCAGTAATTCGCTGGGACTCCTCCTCACTCTCTTCCAACTGCCTCTTCAGCTGTTTGACACGCGAATTCGCCTTATCTGCCTGTGAAAGAGAAACACTGCTCAGAGCCAGGTGCAAACTACATTCTAGTTTAGTCAAATACATGATCCCTTTCCTTCTGAATTTACGAATGATCCCTAAACTTTGTATGAGAAATATAGAAAAAAAGAGAAGAAAGAGTATGGAAGAGTAGCTGCTTTATGGCGTACCTGGTCTTTATATTGTTCTGCTTGTTTTCGTTCATCTTCCACTTGGGTCATCAACTCCTTTAGTTTCTTATCCTTCTGGCGAACCGTCTTTGCCGTGTTCTGCTTTTCTCTGCATTAGAAAGAAACATCTGTCACAACCGAACTCCATCAAACAGGATGAAATGATAGCATCACGTCTTCTGTGACATAAAATCATGTGCTTTAAAAAGCTTTGACTATTCAGTTGGCTGTTATGAGATCTACAGTGCATAATCTACCATACAAAATTTTGGGGTCAGTAATATATAAAAATACAGTAAAAACAGCAATACTATGAAATATTATTAATATCATTACTCCAATCTTTAGTATCACACAATCCTTCAGAAATCATTCTAATGCTGATTTGCCAAATATGTCTTAATATCAATGTTAAAATTGTTTTTGTGGATAGCAAGTTTTATTAATTCATTTGAAACAGAAGTATTTTGAAACATTATAAAGGTATTTACTTGTATATGAGTCGTGAATTGGTTTATTTTGTGTAGTATTAAGTGAATATTTTTGTTCAGCATTATAAGTCTTTAATAAAAAAGGCTTTTTGTTTATTATTGTACTCGTTTAAAATTAATTATTAAATAATATCTGGAAAACATTTATATTGTAAAAATAAAAATGTAAATCTTATAAAAAAAGAATTATACACAGTATCACAACACAAAAGAGACATTTGAAATTAAATTTGTATAGCACTTTTTAAGATGATAAATTTTTTTTTTTCACTGAAGATTTAAAAAAATTATTCTACTACCATAGCAAGCTAAGAACAAACACATGAACAAATTATGTATGAATGAGGGAGAGATGAATACATATTTTTATCTCGCAAAAACTTGGCCAATATTTCTTAGGTAATATGATTTGTGACATTTTTTTTAAATTTCTGTTATGTTTTTTCTGGTCCCCCTTGCCACTCCTTGGGAATCGAAATCCTTTGCTATAGTAAAAGACTTACCTGCTCTCCTGATCAAGTTGTTCCTCTAATTGTGCCACTTTGGCCTCAAGAGCAGTGATGGAGGACTTAAATTTGGATTTGACATGGTTCTCCATCTCCTGGAGTTTAGCTTTCAGCTCTTTATTCTGCCTCTCCATCAACTGTCTAGCGCTCTCGTTCTTTTGGGATGTGGTGCGTTCGGCCTGGAGCTCGTTGGTAAGTTGGTCAACCTGAAGGATGAAGAAAATTTTTGAGAAAATGACATGGTTTTCATACAAATCACAAAGTTCTGTCTCCGTAATGGCATTTCCATTGATGAGTGTTTTTATGGCTACAAACTGTAAACCTTAATTTAAGATAAGATTTAAATGCTTTAAATCAAATTCTTTTAGAATTTTCTTGATATTTGCCACGAATGGTCAGGGCTCCATTTAAAATATGTACCTGCTGGGAACTCTTCCTCAGCTTGTCATTAAGCATCTCCATATTGCCCTGCTCCTCCTCCAGCTCTTCCTCCAGCTGTTGGATCTTTGCTTCCAGCCGTCTCTTCTCATCAGCCAGTGCAGACCTTTGAGGTTCAGTCAAACCACATATTAGCTTATAGCACATTTTTGCTGTAATTTGCAGTACACAAGCTGTGCTGGTATGTCTTAAAGTGAAATGTTTTCCATAACTGAAATCTAGAACTACACTCCCATACAAACAGTCATAATAAAGTATGTCTACCATTAATTGTAACAGTGAACCACATGTTCCAACGGAAGTCAATCTATCAGAGGATTATAATGAATTCTGCAGGATTTAAATATTTCTATGATATTTTATTTGTCATACTCACTTTCCAGATGCATGGCTGGCCAGCTCATCAGCCAATTCATCTCTCTCAGCTTCAGCTTGCTTTTTAGCCCTCTCAATTGCAGCCAAGTCCTACATTTTAAGAGAATTAAATTAATTCTTTACTAATAAAGGTGAGACAAGCAAGCACTCAATCTTTTAAGAATTAAGATTACTTAAGAGTTTAAGTAATGCAAGCATTCCTATAAACATAATACATTTCATAAATATCAATTACAATATCTATATCAATTTATTTTATAATTTTAAACGTAATCCTGTATGTGTATTTGTATTTCTATCACTATCAAACCCCTGCAGTTCCATCATGAACCCATAAGGGTTCTGTGAGCCCTAATTTAGCCAATTCATATAAGACAGAATTGTACTATTTTGGAAACAATATATATATATATATATATATATATATATATATATTTTAACAAATAGCCCCATACACACCTCTTTTCGGGAGAAACTACCTCAATATGTTATTCATAGTAGCCTCACCTCATGCATCTGTAGAAGTTCAGCCTCTAGAGTCTTGGCCTTCCTCTCATTCTCCTTGGCACTGGATAAAACTTCCTCCCTGGCAGCTCGAGCATCATCAAGCTCTCTTTGGAAGTCTTTCATTTGAGCCTAAGTTATAAAAACACACTAGCACAATTACTAAAAGTATTACATTTATAATTGGAGTTCAGTGAATTCATCCAGTTATAAAATGTTGTTTTCACCTGGAGCTTACGGAGCTGCTTGATCGCCTCCTCACGTCCCTTGTTAGATGTCTCAACCTGGCCCTCAAGGTCTTTTATGTCTCCCTCCAGTTTCTTCTTGGAAGCAGCTATTAGAGTTCTTTGCTTACGCTCATCTTCAAGTTCAGTTTCCAGCTCACGCACCTATTATTTCAAATGTTTATCGTAACCCATATATACACATGGTTGTGGATGTCACAGTTTGAGAGAAGAAGCAATACTGCACCTGCTTGACCAACTGCCTCTTCTTCTCCTCCCCTTGCTCATCTCTGCCCTGGAGATCTCGCTCAAACTGGGCCTTCAGAGCCTGCATGTTGACTTCCAGACGCAGTTTGGCATCCTCTGCAGCTTGTAATTCATCCTCCAGCTCTTCCAATTGAGTCTTCATCTCTTCTACCTGAGCCTCCAAGCCACGTTTGGACTTCTCAAGCTCATGCACCTAAAATTTGGAAATTACTTTATTGAAATGTTTCTGACTTTAATGACCTGATGGAAGGTTTGTTTATGATTGACATTTTTTTAGTGGTCTGCTCTACACTATTTGAACTTACGCTCTTGCCCACATCATCTTTGGAGCTGACCAGGTCCTCCATCTCAGCACGAAGGGCTTTATTGGCTCTTTCAAGCTCCTCACGAGCTTCTTGAGCTTCTTCTAGAGCTCTAGCTAAAGACAGTGTTTTGGTCTCCTTCTCTCTGGCCTCAGCCTCTGCACGATCTCGCTCATCTGCATACTTATTAGAGATGCTCTTCTCTTCTGCAAGCATCTGAAAGGAAATAGCAGAAGTGAAGATACACCCACATCCAAAACATTGATTCAGTGTGTAATATTTTGAGAAATCATCAGAAACCTGATCAAACTTCTTCTGTTTCTTCTCAAGGTTGGACACCAGCTGTCTCTGGTTGTCCAAATCCATGAGTGTATCCTCAAGCTCCTGCTGCAGTCTGTTCTTGGTCTTCTCAAGCTTGTCATAGGCTGCTGCCTTCTCCTCAAACTGAGTATTAGCTGCCTCCAGGTCTCTCTGCAGCCGCTTCTTACCTTCCTCTAAAAGTTCTACGTTACCCGACACCTCTTCCAGCTTCTTCTTGTAGTCTGAGAGCTGTGGACACAAGGGATATTCACAATGTAAATATTAAGGTTTTAATGTTGCAAGACCACAGATTATTCATCTTATTGTTAACCTTACCTGAATGTTCAGTGTGGAAACATGTCTCTCCACATTCCTCTTTGCTTCCGATTCTTCCTCAAGCTGCTCCTGAAGGGCATTGCGGTCATCCTCCATTTGACGTAGTTTGGTGGAGAACTGGAGCTTTTGTCTTGTCTCTTCAGCCAGCAACTCCTAAAAATGTCAAAATGCAAGTCGGCCAACAACTCAAATCCCGTTCACGTTGCTAAATTATGCTTCTGTTTTGAGGCTGTAAATCAAAGAACACTACATAACATTGCACAAACCTGTGTATCTTGAACTTGAGAAGTTAAGCTAGCCACATCCTTGCTAAGTTTTATGTTCTTCCCCTCTGCTTCATTAAGAAGGTTGGTAACACTCTCTAGTTCCACCTGCCAGGGCAAGAACTGCATGTTAAATACACTGTTTCCTCAAAGATGTTTGAAGTAACAAACATGTTGTAGGTTCTCCCAACCGTGGCATAATTATATCTAATAATACATCCTCCACCATCACTCACAGTGATTTTAGAAACCCGATCCCCCAGCTCGGCTTTCTGCCTCTCGGTGTCATTGAAACGAGACTGCAGGTCAGCAAGCTGTCCTTCCACCTTCTTCCTCTTGTGTTCCACATCCTGTTTGCTCTGAGTAAGAGAACGGATCTCCACGTGGAGCTCTGTTGTTTCCTTCTCCAGAGCTTGCTTGGCTTTCTCCAGGCTTGACTTCACCTAAGAAGCATTTCATATATATTTTACATTAGCAATCGGAGTTCTTCTGAAAATTAAACATATGAACAGAAATAACGTTGATACTGGATATAGTTGCCTACTCTCTTGGACTGCTCCAGCTGCTCTGTAAGCTCCTCCAAAGCTTGGGTATGTTTCTGTCTCATCTCCTGCACTTGAGCCTCGTGGAGACAGCTCTCCTCCTCCATGGCTCTCTTCAAAAGTGTGACCTCCTGCTCACGTTTGGCCCTAAAAAATATGCATCCTGACGATCAGGTCAATGGTGTCTAGTAAAGCCTCTCTCAGTGTGTACTATATTAAATCAGTACAATCCACATCAGAATAAAATGTAGATCTTTGTATCTACACACACCTGAGCTCCTGCTGAGTAGCTGTGGTGTCCAATGTGTCCTCCAGCTCTGATTTGAGAGCTTCGAGCTCTTCTCCCAAGTCTCTCTTGGTTTTTTCAGCCTTGTTCCGGGCAGCCCGCTCTGATTCTACGTCCTCCTGAAGATCTGAGATGTGTCCCTCCAGTTCTCTGATCTTCTTCAATGCATTGTTTTTCTGAGCTGTCTCATCCTCCAATCTGAAACAGAAATTGAGAGAGATTACAAAGGTTACTGTAGGTTTCTGTGTGAATTGTGACACAAAAGTATCTTCAATTTAGCTTCTTTTCTAAAATATTTGTCAAAAATCATGCATTTTACATTTTATATTAAAGATATTTTTACCTTGCCAGCGCAGCCTGAAGTTCCTCCTCTTTTTTAGCAAGCTGGGCTTTCAGATCAGCAATCTGAGCTTGGAGGTCAGCAATCTGCTCCTGAAGATCATTTGATTCACCCTCTAACTTTCTCTTGGCTTTTTCCAGCTCCTGTCGAGTCTTTTCCTCTTTTTTCAAGCGCACTGCAGATTATAAAAAAAATATGATAACTTGTGACTGAATTAACTGAATTTCCAAACAAACATTATCATCATGTATCAGAAGTAAATAATGGACAAACCCTCCAGTTCGGAGATCATTGACTCATGCTTATTCTTCAGCTTTGTCAGGTTTTTGGATTTTTCTTCTTCTTCAGCTAGGTTTGAGCTAAAATCTGCTATCCTTTCTTCTAGAAGCTTTCTCTCCTGCAGATATAGCACTTCAAAATGAACTCTCTGATTGTTACCAAAATACGTCATCTTTAAAAAAGTTGAAATGAAACCTTCTGTAATTTGTTGTTTTGGTCGTCCATCACCAGGATATCATCCTCTAACTTCTTGATCTTGGCTTCACAGGTAACCTTCTCCAGTTGCAACTTCTGACGAGCATCCTCTTCCTCCTCAAGATGTTCCTCAAGATCCTGAGAATGTTCATTTAGAGACAAGATAGTGCCATGAACTAAATAGCATCGTTTAAATAGATATAAGGACTGAATTTGAAAAAGTGTTTGTTGACTGTGAATAAAAAACATTAAATGAAAACATACTTTGATCTGATCATGCATTTTCTTCTTTTCCATTTGTAGTGCTGCACCACGATCCTCCTCCTCCTCCAACCTGGCCTCCATCTCATGCAAGATCTCTTCAAGTTCTTGTTTCTTGGCAGCTAACCGTACTCTCATTTCCTCTGCCTCAGCGTAGAGCTCTGTCTCAGCCTGCAACTTCTCCTGGAGCTGGTTCCTTTCATCCATAAGCTACAGATGGAAGGATTATATCATTTATATTCAGTGTTTGTCCTCCTTGCTTTTGAATGCAATAAGACAATGTCAGGATTTCGTCATACCTGTGTGTGTTTCACTGAAATGTCTTTTAGCTCTATCTCAAATTTTTGTGCAGATTCTTTAGCCCTATGGAGCTCCTCCTCCTTCAGACTCATCTCCTCTTCTTGGCGTGTCACCTGGAGGAGAGGCTTCACCTGTGGGCATTAATGGAAACATGTTTAGATGAATACTAACAGAAACCCTTAATGTATTCAAGGGAGACACAATTTTAATCTTTGTACCATGCTCAACCAGTTACATAAACTATAAAACTTTGTTTATAGTCACATTATTCAATAGAAATACAGAAAAGTTTAACCTTGGTGAAGAGTCTCCACCACTGCCAGTTCCTGAGTTTCAGATAAGCAGCACAGTTCCTCTGGATCACCTTCATAGCTGTTAGTTGTTGCTGCCTCTTAGCAAAAGCCCTGCACATAGTTTAAATTAAGAATAACTCAAATTGCAAATTACTATTTTTAAAAATACTGTATTTATAAACTCTACCCACTTTCTAGCTAGGAATCCCCTGGCTTGTGCCTGGAAGGCAATGATAATGACTGTGATCTTAAGGTCACGCTCCTCTTCAAGCTGGGCCAAAACTCCTGTGCGGAAGAAGATTTTGCTCTGACCAATACGGTACAGGTTTGGGTCCAAATCCAGGTGCTTGATCTACAGAGAGGGTTAGGTATGAGAAAGAAGCACTTACAATATCACTTTCAATTGGCTTTGATTATACATGTATTAGTCAGTGTCTCTAATTGTATGAAGGAATAATAGGTGAAAGCATGGTTCAGCATTTTTTTTTAAATAAACCATGGATGCCACAATTAGATACAAATTAGCAGATTAATGAAATAACTGTGGCGGGATTACTGGTAAAATTCCATAAAGAAAAGAGGAGTAAAATGTGATGATTCGATCATTATTGAGACTATATAAAAATGTGACTTGCAAGTGTAAGCTTTAGATGTTTTTGTTCAACGACATGCTCTTTAACAAGATTTAATTGGATAACATCTTACCATCAGACAGCAGGCCTGCTTGCCATCCATGAAGCCCTTTGGAATAGCATTTGGTGCCAAGATCTCATATCTGTATGCCAAGGTAAAACGAAGAGAATAGCATTACGACTGAAAACCTGTACCATTTATATTTGGCACAACATATGTAATCACACTTGTATTCAACTGCAAACTGGAGTTCTGAAATGATTCTGGAATTCTGGATAATTTTTTATATTGTTACACTTGATATGCAGTTAGAAAAAGCCAATAGGACAGTTAGTCTCATTAAATGAAAAGCTCAAACTAAAAAATAAATTAAGCTACCCACCGCTGTCTGAACTCTTGGAAGACAATTCTGTTGGGAAATCCTTGTCGGCAGATACGAATACCCTCCAGCACACCATTACATCTCAACTGTTCGAGCACCAGGTAGGCATCCAGCTTTCCTGCCTGAAGGTGAAAAAAGTACCTTCAACATGCATATAGAATGATACAAAACTTGACTAAAAATACAGTTTATGCCAAGCCAACAGCAATGGTCCCACTGATTTTAACATGGAATGCAGCAGTGACGTACCCGTTTCTCATGGTTAGGTATAATGCAGCGGACAAAGTTTGGCTGCGTGTTGTGCAGTGTGGTCATTAGTTTGGCCAAAGACTCTTTGTAAAGCTGGCCCACAGTACGGAACATGCCCTTCTTGGTCTTAGAGGCACCAGGTGCAAGGCTGTCTGACATCTTGGCAATGGTTTCCAATCCAACCACACGGTCAGCTGAGGATTAAAAAAAGTTAGATGTCAGCCATTATTATTATCTCAATTAAAATTTGCAATATTGACCAAACAAAAAAGGTGGGAACATGTAAATCATGTTTATTTTTGTGACACCAACTATGAACATTGATCAGTGGTCTCAACTGACTGGTTTTGCAACAATTTTGATCTGTAAATGTAGTGTTTGAGAAATTAGATGCATGTATAGCTAATACTGACCATCCTTCCACAGATCTTGTATAAATGGATTGGAGGAATTATTGAGCAGTGCTGTAACATTGTCATTTAAAGGGTCCATGTTCTTGGTCAGCCATGCTATGGCATTGTAGTCCACCTAATTGAGAAAGGGTAGGTTTGGCTCATGATATTCAATACAGAGCAAACAATCCACTAAGAATGAACTGTGCACATCTGAATTTTTTCCACACAGTATCTTGCAGGCCAGTTATGAGTTCTGAACGTGCTTCAGAAACTGTATTTCTTGGGATATTATTGTCTGGATCACGGTAATCTCTACATGTAAATCAATAAATCAATCTTTCCTTCAAATCAGAACTTACCCGTCCAGCATAGTGAAGCACAGAGAATTCTGTTTTGTCCTTCAGTTGCTTTGGTTTAGCAAACTTAGTATGATTAACATGAGTGTTGCAAAGTTTCTCCACGAAGGAGACATCTGTTGCCTTTGGAAACCAACACTCTTCATCCAACAGAGCCAGGATGCCTGGAGGATTGTTCTGTGGAGGAGTTTCAGGAAAGTGAGAGATATTACATTCTGTAACAATAAGAAATCATTACTTGTAAAACTACCATCAAAAGTGTGTGTTACAGCAATTATGATAAATTTACTGAATCAAAAGACACTGATTACCTTATAGCTTTCTGCTGGAAGAAGTTTGATTAGTTCAAAACTTCAAAGAACAAGAATCGTTATATTCCTGCAAATCTACACACACTCAAACTTACCGGCCTTTCAATAAGCTCAATGCAAGGTTGCAAATCCAGCCCAAAGTCGATGAAGTTCCATTCGATGCCTTCACGCTGGTACTCTTCTTGCTCCAGGATGAACATGGTGTGGTTGAACAGCTGCTGAAGCTTCTCGTTGGTGTAGTTGATGCAGAGCTGCTCAAAAGAATTGTCCTGAAAGAGAAAAACAGTAAATGCCATTACCCTTAATCTTTTTTTTAACTAAATTTAATTACTTTCTTTCAGTTTTTCCAAACCTCGAAGATCTCAAAGCCAGCAATGTCCAAGATCCCCAGGAATGAGGCACCCTGACGTTTCGTCTTGTCCAGTGCCTTATTAACTCTTAGAAGGATCCAACGGAACAAACGTTCATACATGGCTTTAGCTAAAGCTTCAATGGCAAAATCAGCCTGTTGGGAGAAAAGTATCTTATTGGTAATACTGTACGTATTTCCATAAAGACAATCATGCAGGGGTTTTTCAGTTTCATCACAGAATCTGAGCGACATTACACACATTCCACATCTTTACACTTGCAGCACAACTATACACTCTCTTCACCTGTTCTTTGGTTTGGGCCTTTTGCACAACCTCACGACCCACTTTAATTCGTGGCGTCAGAATGGCTCTAGTGAAGTCTGTCACATTAATGCCTTGGAGATGGCAAACTTTCTGAGCAGCTGAGAATGAGACACATTTAAGCTGTCATTTCAATCTGAATTGGTTTATATTAGCCTGAGAAGTCTTTTCATTAAGTTTCTGACCTGTATTGTCTGGCATGGTAGCCTGTTCCTGGTTCCTCTCTTTCTTGAACTCAATGTTACCCAACTGAAGCACAGTTGAGACAACTTTGAGGACATCTGAAAAAAATATTAATATTAATATTAATTATCTTACTAAAGAACTCAAACCTCTTAATAAGTAGAAAATGTCTCTTGTTGTAAGGACACCATATGTATATTTAATTGCATTTAATACCCGTTCTTTCTTCGACAGTGAAGCCCATGATATCCATGGCCTCCATTGTTTCTTCATACATTTCATCATCTTGGTTGCCTGGAATCTGGACGTGGCCAGCCGAGAGGAAACGGTAGTTGTTGAAGTTTTCAAGCAAAAGCTCCTCTACAAGTAGAGAATAAAAATCACAACAGTGCCATTTATGCTAGAACATCACTGCATTTACAAATTTCTCATAAGGTAAACATCCTGTCAAAAATGGTCACCATATTCGAATATGTTTTCATATACTGAGTGTCTCCACCTACCGCGTAATTTGTCATTTACTCCAGCTACCATGTAGTAGAAGATGTGGAAAGCTCTTTCAGTTTTTGCTTGTCGGATACAACGAGATTTCTCCAAAAGATCTTAAGTGGTTTGGTCATTAAGGCTTAAACTCTGCATAGGTAAAATGTTTAAATTGATAATCTACTTCAAGATGTGAGATTGTGCTGCATCTGTATATGGCTTATGTAAAATCTTCAAGGATACAGGTCTCTATGTTGGCTCCAACTATGAAACCTGTCACATCAAAGTTAATGCGGATGAATTTGCCCTGTGAAGAAATTATTATGAAACCATGCATTAGTTACAGTCTTGATGTTTCCTGTAACATCTGCTATCATACAGCATTTGTAAACTTACGAATCGGGAAGAGTTGTCATTCTTGATGGTCTTGGCATTACCAAAGGCCTCTAGAATTGGATTGGCCTGCAGTAGTTGCTTTTCCAGCTCACCCTACAGTACCAAGGTTAGAGAGTAATGTGAATAATTCTATAGAAAACAAGTCAAGGAGTAAAAAGGCAGAATGGCACATGCCAGAAAACTGGAATAAAAAAATAAATAAAAATAAAAAAAGTAAAAAACAAAACAAAAAAGGCCCTCTTTTAGAGGGTACAATGCAACTTTATAAATGTTTGTCAGAACAAATTTGCGAAGTTTAATAAATGTAAAACAAATAGTTTCTTGACGTGTGTCTCAAAAGCCCGAATCAATACTTAAGATGCAAGTATCATAAACAGTGCACAAAAAATTAGGTCATGTCCATTTAGATGGGCATAATCCCCTTAGTTTAAAAGAGTGCCTCTATTTGCTGCCAAATTTCAAGCAATGAGAAGCCCTGCCAAGCATGTCCACCTTATACAAGGATATCAAAAGGAGTGGTTGAGGTCATACTTGTGGAGCATGTGGAGAGAGGACATATTAATGGGGATAATGAAATGGATCTCAATTATAGATCTTAAAGCGTTCACTTAACAAGATAAAAGTTACTCAGTGGGATGAAACACAGAGTCATTAGAAAGCATAATGTTGCCTTTGCAATACAAAGCCTCTGGTGTCATGTGATCACATAATTAGATTCTCATTTTTAGACTTAAACGTCGCAGAAAAACCTTTCAACGGTAACACAGACTCTCAATTACTTTCTTACTGAGCATCAAAAAAAGAAAATATCTATAAAAAGAAGATATCTACCAGAGATAACTTGCTGCTGAGAAGGAAAGAAGATCGCTGATAGCTTCAGACACTGACAAAGAAAAATAAAGTAAACTAGAAAAAAAGGAGAAGAAGCAACATTTAGAATGGAGACAGAGAGACTGTTGACAGAGAGATTGTTGGGAAGAAAGAGGACGGAGTTGGCAGAATGTAAGACTGTATTAACATTCATTAAGCACTTGGCTGAATTCAGCAGCTTTTCTCTGTGTTCTCAGGGCAAAGCATATCAGCTAACAGATGACAGCTTCACTGACCTATGAAATTGCATTCATAGTATGTGAGCGGAGTGGAATGGAAGAGGAATGGGGAGCAGAGATGTCTTACTTTGGAAAGTCACAACTGTCACAGTTTTGGAAATATTAGTGTTTTCTCTTGCGCTCCATAGCGAATACAACAAGTTAATTACCCGTAGTGATTAAAGTGAGTGTGACATGTGGCCAAGTATGGAAACCCAGACTCGGAATTAGTGTTCTGCATTTATCCCATCCTAAGTGCACACACACAGCTCACACACACCATGAACTCGTGTTGTCAGGGTACCAAAATTTCAATATTCTGTACCGATACCAGTGAAAATCCACGGTTCTCGGTATCAATTTCGGTACCAAAGCAAAACACAAAAATATGATAAGAAAAAAAAACTTTTTATCACTACAAATAAAACCGATTCCATTCTTTATACTTATTTACAATTGTGTTTAAAGTTTTTCTACAAGTAATATAATTATGATAAACAGTAAACAAGTTTCACCCAAATTTAATTAGTCTTTTAATTAATGAAATTTAAACACATTTTCTTTTTTGGTAAATAAAGGGGATTTGCTATTAAAATTAAAACATGGAAGAAATATTGCGTGATTTAAGTTTTATACATTTTCTCAACAGTAGTACCAGTATCACATACATTCAACTAAATAATAATAATATTTCTAGCACAAAGCTTTTATGTAAAATTGAACTTTTATTTTGATGGGCTACCATGAATACCTTTAAATTGACACTGGTTTTACTCAAATGAAACAGTAAAATGCTTGTAAAGTGACTCAGAACAGTTCTGGTGATGTTGTTTATGTATTTATGTCCTCATTGAAACGGCAGATGCTGAAATTACTGCAAGCGTCACGCGCTTCAGTCTATGTAGTAAACAAACCCGCACGTCTCTGCCATTCATTCATTCACACAGAGATGCGCAGAACATGCAGGATTCATATTTCAAGCAACTTTTGCAGCTTAACATTTACAAATACTGGTCCGTATAGAGATTTGATTTGATTAATTTATTCCACGACTGTCCATATTAAAATGTAAGTTTCATTTTCATGACTGGATTTTGAGATTCCGTCTGCGTTTTCTGCTTCGCAGAAAATCATAGCGCTGTATGCATCAAGATCCGGGTTGACCGGGTAATCAGTACCACCGGTACTTAAGAAACTTGGTACTGTGAAATTTTAATTTTTTTTAGTACCAACTTGGTACCGAAATACCAGGTCTTTTGACAACACTACCGTGAACACACCCAGATCAGTGGACAGCCATTTTTGCTGCAACACCTGGGGAGCAGTTGTGGGTTTGTGCCTTGCTCAAGGGCACCTCAGTCGTGGTATTGAAGGATGGAGAGAGCACTGTACATTCACTCCCCCCACCTTTAATCCATGCCGGTACCGAGACTTCTTAGAGTTAGTGAGTCAGACTTCGATTCGAGTCTCAAGTCCAGCAGGGAATGTCGGTGTGGAGTGTGAATGACCAGCGCTCTCTTCCTCCCGTAATACCACAACTGAGGTGAGACCCTTGAGCAAGCCACCTGCTTCCAGGGCACCTCAGCACATGGCTGCCTACTGCTCCAGATATGTGTTAACAATGTGTGTGTGTATGTTTTCACTACTTTGTGTGTGCACTTGGATGGCACAAATTCTGAGTATGGGTCACCGTACTTGGCCACACGTCACTTCACTCTAACTTTCACTTTCAAAAAAAAAAAAGGTTGGGAAAGACAAAAAATCTAAAATGTTTGGTAAAAATTAATGACAAAGAGTAAATATGAGTGTAGACTTCTAAATGTGGACTAAAGGGGCATTTACACGACAATGTTTTCAACTAAAACTGTAAAACTTTTGTGTTTTTAGGGGCTTGAAAATAGGGGCTTTTGAAACACAGCTGCGTCTTGTTTCTTTACAAAGTGAATCTACAACTACTGTGCTGGCGTGCATTGTAGAGCTTTTATAGTCATTTTCGCTGATCTGTGTGAAAATTTTTCATGTACAGACGACAGTGAAACAAACTAAATTTTCAAAAAACTTTTCAGTTTTTAGTGCATTATTGTCGTGTAAACGTGCCATAAGTGTTCCTTTTACATTAAACTACAATCTCATCTTTCAGATCAGTAGTCTGTTCAAACTTTTGAACGCTCATTTGATCATGCTAATGGATCACTGTTTTAACAACATTCATGAAGTTAGAAAATAGAGTAGGAAAAAATAATTGGGTGCAAACACTGAGGTTTCTCATACCAGTCAGTAGAGATCGAACGACAAGAGGGAAATTAAAAACCCGGAGTGGAGTCTGACTGAAAGTAATTGATGATTCACTCCACTTACATACTCTGATGTTCTCTCTCACTTGTACACAATTAACCTTATTTAAGTTTAACTGAAAAATAAATATATAAACACAAACAACCTTGAACTTTTCAGAGCAATAATAAATACATTTTTCTTACATGATAAAAAAAAGGATATCAGAAAAAGTGTTTAGTAAATTTCAAAGTAGTGCATTCAAGTGTAACAAAACTACTTTAGGAACCAAGAACATAACTATTATGGACATCCCTTTTAAGCTCATATGCATGGCAGATCTGCATAAAATGTCATAAAAACAGCTATAATGTGTGCATATTTTTTGGTTTCCATGCATATCTCATATGTCGTACCGTGTAAGTACACATTAGCACAGATCTACACTGAGGTGGTATTTATATTCCTAATGCACACACATATGAGCTTGACAGATGATGCACATTAACCTGTGGTAGATTAATAGGTGATCAAGGAAAAACAATATGATATATGAAACCATCAATTCAAAAGGCTCAACATTGGCATGCACACACACACTGTGCTCAGACAGACTGTTTCAATGCCAGGCGTCCACTCTGGTAAAGAAAATGTTAACTACACCTCAGATGGGGGAATGGCACACACGTGATCTAACGGCATAATCTTGATTTTGTTATTTGTATCTAATAATTTTTTTTTTTAAATCATGCGAACACTGGGGCTCTTTGGTACATTATTTGTCTACGGTCCCTCAATGTAAGACTTGTCAAATGTCACTCTCAGTGAGAAACTCAAGCATGCAGACTCTCAAACCCACACAAGAAGGAGTTTTGTACAATCCTTTTTACTCACATAGGCAAACTGTTGTCTTGTATGTTGCTATTTAAAGGAAATTCATTAAGGACATTGTCATTAGATACGTGTAAACTAAGAACATTCTGTTGCATTCACTGGTTTTTCCTTTAGCATATGCAGAAGTCTTGATTTCCTTGGGATACAAATGGCTCAGCAGCATATAATCTATAATATTATATAATAAAGCATGTAAAATAATATGTTGGTATCAGGCAAAATCAGAGCCAGCATTAACTTGTGCTAAATGGGATATGATATCAAACATAAAAGACTGAAAGGAGTTTTCTTATCTGTTCACAGTTTGACCTTTGCACCCTAATTTAAAGGAATGGGGTCAAAGCAAGGGCAAAAACTGATGACTGAACCAATAAGTATTGGCTTGAGAAGAAGACAGCGACTATCAAACAGAAAAAGTTTTTTTTTTGACTTTACTCACAGCACTTGATTCTTTCTTGCCTTTGTGGGACGAGGCCACTACAGCCAAATACTGGATGACTTTCTTGGTGTTTTCTGTCTTCCCAGCACCTGATTCACCACTAGGAAGAACACAACAGTGAATGACAAAACTGTGTTTTCTATTATTCAGTAATACCAATGATGGAAATACCAGTGTCTGCAAGGCATCACGGTTTTAAGTGAGTCTAGGTTTTAGGTTTTGTTTTTGTGTTAATGAAATGCCACATTAATCAGTGCATGTGGCATCAAAATCAGTACACGAGAATTTTTTTTAAATAACTGTTAACGACTGACATTTGAATTATGTAACGTTGTAAAATGTTTTTGAAATAAGTCACAAGTCACTGAAATAAGACTCACTAAGGCTACATTAAAATATACAGGAAAACGGTAATATTGTGAAATATTACTAAAATGTAAACTAACTGTTATCTGTTTTTTGAAAAGTAAATTATTCCTGTGATGCAAAGCTGAACTGTCAGCATTACTCCAGTCTTCAGTGTCACATGATCCTTCAGAAATCATTCTAATATAATGATTTTCTGCTCAAGAAAAGTTTCCTTATTTTTAAAGTTGACATTTTTGCGGCTGAATATTTTTGCGGAAATTGTGATTTCTCTGATTAATGGAAACTTCAAAAGAATAGCATTTATTTGAAATAGGTTTTCATTTTTAACAATTTAAAAGTCTGCCCTGTCAGTT
Source organism: Carassius carassius (assembly GCF_963082965.1). Classification (NCBI taxonomy): domain Eukaryota; kingdom Metazoa; phylum Chordata; class Actinopteri; order Cypriniformes; family Cyprinidae; genus Carassius; species Carassius carassius. The sequence continues at coordinate 29,866,062 of NC_081764.1, read as the reverse complement.
AAGATCTATGTAATGCATCATTGCTGAATAAAAGTTAATTTTATTACAAATATTTTGGATTATCATATATAATTTACTTTGTTGCAAGGGGTTACAGAGCATTATCACCTTCTATGATACAAAAGAGATATTACAGAACAATCATGCTGACATTTCCATATTAGGAAAACTGAGTCTGGGATCCACAGGCCCTGCTGCAGCCGAAGGGCTGGTTCTTTGGCAGGAGCAGGATGCCCTCAGATCAGTTCACAGTTTTTGACCATTTATGACACAGTATAGTAAAATTCATCATGATTATGATTGCTGTTGCCAAGTGGTGATTAAAGTATTGGACTATTCCCATACACCACATTAAATAAGATGTATGGGAAAACACATGCAGATTCAGATTCAGATCAGTGGTTTTTAACAATCCATGTGTTTTTAACAGTTCATTTTTAATAATACTCTTTGGGTGGTCATTTCCAATCTCCCAAAATCTATTTGAGACAGCTTAAAAAAAAACAAACAAAAAAAAAAACAAACGACTCCATGAGAGAGTTGAAGCCATACAGAAACATCCTGATGTCATTAGGGAATTCTGTGCCCTAGCAACGGTTGCCCCAGAGCAGTTTAAATGGCTTCAATTTCCTATTGCACATTCAGAGGAAGTTTGCAGACAGTATCTATGGGTGCCTCCCACACTGACACATCAAATCAACACCGTTTTATTTCAACACCTCCTCATATTTCACAGCTGTTTTATTATAGCACAGACATAAAACAATGATATTGCCCGCGAACATCAATATATGTCTTCAGCAACAGCTATTTTTGCATTATTATTATTTTTTTCAGGACAGGCCATGTTTTGTAATGGGGCCTGCACAGATGCAATCCACATCCCCAGTAATGACTCAAAAACAAACATAAATGAAGCCAGCATGCTTGATCTGGATTTAGAATCAGGACGGGGGCACATTTCCTGAGTAGGCCGATTCTGAAGAGACATGATACTCAGGGTTCATCTGCCTTGTTCCCACTGCTGAGGACTTTTTGAAAAACATGTCCTAGTAGAAGGACTCTATTAGTTTTAAATTATGTCTACTACTCATGATTTGGTTACTGTCATCTTTTTAACTGTTAAATATTATATTAGAAGGTACTTGAAGTGTTTATCATTAGTCTAAATTTGTCAAAATGTAACTTTTTTTCAGGAATGTAAACAGTAAACCGACATGGATGACATGGCATTAACCACTGTCAGATAACACTGAATAACATCTTTTGGCTTCATCTGCCTTCTAAAATGTGATTACAATGCTATGTGTTTTTTAAAAAATGCAGGAAAATGAACATTTTGAACATTACAAGACACTGATGTTAACACAATTTTTGATTCTCAATGCGCTTATTTGTAATGGTGTTTTTAGCTATTTAAGACATTACCTTTGTATTTATGACAAAGCTGGTTGTTTTAAAACTTTTTCTTTTTCGGAAGTATTGATATATTTAACTAACCATGATTCATTTCGTGATTCCAATAATTTCAAGAACTAGATGTTCTTCAAATAGAACAAATGTGGCTTGATTGTATGTTTTTCTTTTTTTTTTTGTTATTTTATTTTATTTATTTGACCAATTTAACACTTTTAATTATTCCTACTGCGAGTCCTTTTTGAGAAGCAGTGCTTTAATAATAATATGTTTAATTTATATAGCGCCTTTCCATAGCTCAAGGATATCAAGGACGTAGCTTAAGCTAATTTAATTGATGCAAAAAACAATGAAAAGAACTCACGTGCAAAGAATAGACTGGTCCTCTCGATCTGTAGAAAGAAATGACAGACATTACAGGGGCCCAAGGAAACTTTTAAGATGGTGCTCATGGAAACGGCAAGATAGTATACCTTTGTCATTTTTGAACATAATGAAACACATAAAGGCTCCATTAAAGCCTGGAGGTGGGGTGGGGGGGAGGTCTTGACAGAAAGTGAACTGGTATATGAACAATTACCATTGTTATTACAGCATCCAATAATGCACATAATCTAATAATCTTTCATTTGCAGTGCAACAATTTGATTTGCTGAAAAAGAAACTGACTCCACTCTTCTCTTGAGAGATGCAACACAATTCTTACTGAGTTCAGCAATGGGACAGTCGTTGATTCATACTGCGAAAATTAGAATAATCAGATGATCTTGGCTCCATGTAAGGTTTTTAATATCAACCATACGCCAATAATTGTCCAGAAGGCAGCATCAAAATAAAAACCCATATATTATTGGATATTTATTAAATAAGTAGTTGATCAGGTCAAACAAAATATGTTGCTCTCTGAACAATTCCAAGCCAATGAATTTGCACTTTAAATTCAAACAGAGCTTGGTTCTTATATATGGTCCTGGAGGCTCGCCGAAACCCCAACAAGCTAATCAGTTGAATGTGAGCTCGCCTGTTCTGCTCAAGTACTATAGAACGTCTTCTGTTGTAAACACAATGAATGACTGCTGCTCATTTTGGATATGACTTAAGCTGGGCAGGTTTCCACATACAACATGAAGTCTGTTCCCTTGTTTCTTCCTAATTAAGGCACAAATCGAGGCATTCGGGACGCAGAAAACCAAGTCTAAACACACCGACGGGGAAACTGCAGACTGTTTGATGAAAAGCAAAAAGTCAAATACATTTATTATAATGAATATACTTGTAAGATGTTTTCCTTTCCATTCAATCCTGTATGGAATCCTGATGTTTTAAATTACAAAAAAGGCTACACCACTCGGTCAAGCATGAAAACCGTGCTGGACTTCAAAGGGAAATCAGTGTAAGCCCGAGCAGGAATGTGAACACTGATGCTCATGGCTGATCATGTTTTTACTCGTCATCAACTCGTCATCAACCATCAATGGTTCAGGATATACAGTAGCTGTAGGAATCCCTCAAAGCATGTTAACGATGTCTTGTCATTAGATGTTTAGGTGCTATTGGACTACATTTGTGCTATATGTCTTGTCTAATGTAAACAGTTTAATAAGAAGTGAACTGAGCAGAATTACTCTTGACGAACAGCGTAACAAGGCATCTTCCTACTTCTGCTTTATGAAAGCAATTTTTTGCGTGTTTCACATAAGATAACAGTTTCTGAGATATTCCCATGCAAACTTTGCAGAAAGGTTTGTTCAGCTTAGGTGCTTAACTTTTCTTCATAACATGAGCTAATGTATCAAGTTCATTAGCAAAACAACAACTTCACAGAGGTGTAAAATATCTTGTGGTTCTTCTTCTCTTTATTTAGCACCTAATTTCACTCTATTATACAGCTTCAAACCTCTGTGGGTAACATTAGCTGTTTAAATTGGTTGAAAGTTTCAAAGTGTTTGAGATGGCATTAGATGTGTGACCTTCTGAGGCATGTGTGTATGCGCCCCTCACACCACTGACTGACCTGCTAATACACACACTTCATTTCAACAAATACGGATGACATTCAAAGAGCTCACTGGTGTATGGAGATTCTACACTGTTCTGTTGCCAATTAGTGAAATAAAATGCCTTTTGGATCCACTTGAGTTTGAAGTTTCAAAGACAATGGCTATTTTAAAATCCAAACATACAGATCTTGTAATCAAGATATGAGTGAGTGTGTCAACATCCAGCAGACCAGGCCTCACCTTGCATCATGTTCCTGTAGGCGTTGTCCGAGATGGAGTAGATATGGGGAGGAACCTCATGGCGCTTTTTGCCTTTGTACATTTCAATGATCTTCTCAGAGTAGATTGGCAGCATTTTATAGGGGTTCACCACCACGCAAAACAGCCCGGAGTATGTCTGAAGAAAGATAACATCTCGGTTTTCCACTGTATATGAAGTGTTATGAATCCATCAAGTAAAGAACAACAAGGAGACAGGGCAGCACAGTAACGAGTTGTACAATGTCGTAAAATATAAATTGAAGGAAGTTTGGCTTGAGTCTGTATATTTTAACTCATTATATTTGAAAGCTTAGGTGATGCATATTCCATATGGAAGACTCCTGTTCCCAAATCCTTAGAGCAAAACTTTTTTTAATTTATGTTTTGTTATCTGAGTGCAAACATAGTTTGGTGGCCTGTGGATGTTACAGCTTATTACCCCTCACTCTTGGGAAATGTATAGTTTCTCTTCCTTAAGCTTTAGTACTTGCAAATCATCATCATTTAAGCTAAATGGCCGTCAATGTATTTTTTGCTTCTTTTTGCTTCGGTTTGGCCACAACAGAGTTATTTATAAATGTTATGCATTTGCTGATAATAATATGTTATGCACTGTAGTATGTAATGTTAGCAGTGGGTCAATGACAAATATGAGCATCCAAGATAATAAAGATCAAGTTCTTAAAAATGTACTCTTCCCATTTATCTTGGTTTCATTTGATTTTGAAAAAAAGTTTGCATTTAATGACTTTTAAAAATGTCTTGGTGCAATGAACTTAAATGTAAAAACATTTTTCCTGTCACGATGAATAAATACTAGTGTACAAAAAAATAAAACCTTTATTATTATTATTATACAAATATCAAATTATTAAATATCATTACATTTTTGGTGAGTCACACCACCTTTTTAAAGTATTTTATATATATATATATATATATATTTATTTTTTTTAATTACAAGTATTTCATCCTTTTAAATCAGTCTTTTATGATATCTGGACATATAACCTTGACAATTGACCTTGACTTTTTAATTCTTAAATTTAAAACATGCTCATCATAGAAAAGATGTATTCAAATCACGTTTTAAAGCATTTTTGAAGAAATCAACAGTTTCTGACCAAAAATGCATGTCATTGACCTTAATTAATCTGTATAAATTGCACATTTGTTATTATTTATTAACTTGTTATTTTATGTCAAATATAATTTAAACACTCTATGGCATACTTACATAGATGAGTCCGGAGTAGTATCTTTCCCTCAGGTTATGGAGAACAGATGCTTCATTAAGGCAGGTCAGTTCTGCCATATCCTCCACCTTGCTGAACTTGGGTGGGTTCATCTTCTGGATGTCATCTTTGTTGACCGTGATTTTCTTTCCATTGTCCGCCAGCTCCACCAGTACCTCATCGCCACGTTCCTCTTTGATGCTGGCCGACTCAAAACCATGTTTCTCAGAGGGGACCCATACTAGCTTTTTGGCTGACCAATCTGCCTGGGCGATAGTGCTGTTAATGAGGTCTCTGTCTGTGAAAAGGAATTTCTCGTCCTCACTCAGGGTTTTTTCCGTCATCTTGGTGTTGGGTTATGACAACTACAAATTTAAGAGAAAAACAGTTTTTTAAACAATGTTTTTTGTCAATAAAATTATCTGATCTGCATGACCTTTCAGCATTCCCATAATGTATTCAAAACATTATTGGCCACAATACTGGATCTGTGCAATTGACTTTAATTAAATACAAGTTGCTAAAGGTGGAAAACTATGCATTTTAACACCATAGACACTGAGGTCTCCCAAAACAATTAGAAAAAGCCAAATTTTCCCTCAAATATTTGGTATTTGATAATTTTTTTTTATTTTACTTTCATACATTTTGATGGTCAAATTGTTGCCCCCAATATTAGATACAAGAAGCAGATTTAGGTTTAGCATTTTTGACATTTTAGGCATATGAATTAGACTGAATGGGTGCATATTTTGAAATAAAAATATTATTTGCAAACATTTAAAATAATAAATAAATAAAACAATATTGTCCATTACTGTTCTTTTTTCTTTCTTTCTCATTATTCCCCTAAATCCATTTAAACCCTTTACCTATTTAATTAAAAAAGAAAAAAAAAGAAGAAAAATCATTACCAGTGGGGTTTTTAAACACACACACACATCCCATTATTCAAGGCTTAATATCAATGGAATACTGAATTTAGGGTGTGTTTGCAATTGACTAAAACTGAAGTATAGCTTCTGCAAAGTTCGCTAATCAAACCACAATGTTCCTTGACAAACACTGCGCAGGTCACATGGGGCCCACTATTGTCACCAGTTTAGATGAAAGGATGAGAAAAATGCTTGGGAAATATAAAGAATGTTAGGCAAAACATATATAATCATGTGATAATCTCCACAGCAAATGCTGTTTTTCTTGTTTCTTTTAGAGTTCAGCTGTGGTCCCGTGCTGTGATGACCATATAAGGCTGCCTTTGAGTCAGTGGACGCTCTGTCGACCTAAACAGCAGAAGCAAATGAACTCCCAAACAAAGCCCTAATAGGGAATAGTATGTCTCTAGCCAGACTCGCAGTTTACTCCAAAATGATAACATTAGGCAGGGACAGTCAGAGACTGGAGGGCTCTGATTTTCCTGCCACTTTCTCCCACCCTTCTCTTCCTCTGGTGGGCTGATATAGGGAAGTTTACTCAAGTATATTCAAGTGCGGTAGAGTTTGCAAACAGCAGGTGCAGCTTCGTGCAGCCACAGAGCTTAAAAAAGCAATTTGGGGAAACAATTCCAAAGCTACGACTTATATATAAACCAATTTCCTCTGAAATTTATAACTATCCATTGTTAGTATATTGTATGGTTTAACGGCTCAGCGGAAAAAAAATTCCCACCTACTTACTTAACATAAGTTACAATTAAAATTTTATTTTAAATTATAAAATTGTATCAAGCAGGCAGGACAGGCTGTTTGCTAGGAATTTACCTAGATTACCTCAAGCAGAAATTTGCATAATATCTTAAACCATAGTGTTGCACTTGCTCATGCGACCATGGAGAATGACTTAAACTTCTTGTTGTTGTCTGCCTTAATATCTCATCTTTTGTGTTTCTTCAGAGTCTGTGTTGTAAAAAGAAGACTAGATGAATTTAACATGCTGACAAATTCTGACAGGTTAAAATACTGAGCGTCTCAAAAACATGAATCTGTAAATGCTAATTTTTCAAACAAGGTTATGAATCCGTGTTCTTTTGTCAAAATGATGACAAAACCATGCTAAAATCACCCATTGAAAACATGATGGATGGAAAATGGAAAATAGTTTAAATGCCCTATGATCATTTGGAGGCGAGACAAACAAACAACATTTTTCTATGATAAGCAGATTTAATTAAATGAGGGAATTTCCTGTGTCATGTACGTAGATTCATAGCCATTTCTTTGGGAAGTCCTTTCATTTCAGTACTCGAAAACCATTGAGTTTCTACCCAAGATTTTTATGGATCAGCAGTTTCACTCCACAAACATATACTATCCGAAATCCAACCTAAATAAGCAGTGGCTAGGTTTTATTTCTAAGAAATTCTGCATTTTTTAACATGACAGATACCATATAAAAGTTAGCACGAATGAGCCTTGGCCTGTATTCAAGTGGGCCTGAAGCCAAGAAGATCATGTGACCATGTTTTGTGCGGATGGATTTTTGTGACCCCTGGTCCTGTGAAAGGTTTTCTCCTCTCTTCTCTACTCCTCCTCCTCCTCCTTTTCTTATTCCAGCCATATAGTTTTCTTTTTCTCGTGAGCAGCTGTGTCATTTCAGTTTCTTCTGTTAACAATTTTTAAGCTCAGGCTTTAAAGCTGTTGCTATAGCAGTAGATACTGAATATAATGCTTCATAGATCAGTTGCAATAAGCTTTATTTAGTCATGAATGACCATAAAGACATTCTTTCACCAAAACTGAATCTGTGATTAGAGTGGTTTAAACTATTAGACATTAGTCCAGCTACCATTTCTAAGAAATCAACAACAGTTCCAGCGGGAGTCTGTCAGGTGATGCAGAATTGTGTTAAATCATTAGAGGAACAATCAGGTAAGCAGCCTAAAGATATCCCACAAATGTGATAAAGTCGAAAACACAGCTAAACTAATTCACTATTGAAGAGCTTGCTAGGTCTTCTAATCTTACCAATAAAACTGTTAAAGTTCCTTTTTCTACCAAGCCTGATTAAAATAAACTTCAGCCTCATGCACATACCTTTTACCGTCATTATGAAAGATGTTCTGAAAAAGCTGTCAGAAATTTCTCAAAAATATTAAAATAGTTTAGATTTACACAGCTACACATAAATTACATGTCAGTTATTATTTATTTTTGCATGTAGTTCTGAACCCAATGTGTTTTTCTTTGGAACACAAAAGCTGAATTTCAGCCACACAAAGATCAAAGATTGGGAAAATGGGTTGTATGGGCCACTTTTATAATATTTTTTAAGATGCATTTTGCATCCTTTTTGAAGCTTGGCAGTTTAGTTGCTTTAATTTTACTAAAAAAGTTGTCAGATCATTCTCAAAAAAATTCCACAAGAAAAAGAAAGCCAAAAATGTTTGGAAAGACATGGGGGTGAGCATGCAGAATGCGTCATAAGGATGTTTAAACGCTACTGATCATGTCATTAATTGATAAATGATGATATACTGACTTTACTTCCCCTACACTTTGCTCTTGATCTTTTTGTCTAGACTTTCTCACACTAGTGTCTATGCTTAATTGTCTATGCATCTCATCACTACAATGGGAAACGGAGAGGACAGTCAGTTGACACTCTTCTGTTCACCACAGCGTGCAGCAGAAAGCTGCATTGACAACCATATTTGGAGAACAGGAAACGCTTTGGTTTGTCAGGCTCACTGCTTCTCTCATTCTACTCACTTTCCTCAACCATTTCCTATGACAGACTCTGCTGAAGTCAAACTTTTGCATGAAAGGGCAGATAGAATGACATGCTTTCTATCTTAACAGGTTAGAAGGTCAGAGATGCGTGATGTGTTGAAAGCTTTTGTTCTGTGCAACAAAGTACAAAGATAATTTAATTCTGTTTATTAAATAAAATATGTCATCATTTTCTCATCCTCATGCTCTTCCAAACCAGCGGAGCACAGAATATGTTAGGCAGAATGACAGTCACCATTCACTTTTACTGTATGGAAAGCAGATGCAATGAAAGCGAATGGTGACTAAGACTGTTAAGCCACTAACATCGGACAATCGTGTACTATTATCTTTCACGTAAGAAATGTGAACATTTGGATTAAAATGAGGGTAAGTAGGCTGAATGCTTACAGAATTTCCATTTGGGGAAAATATTACTTGAATGGCAACATAAAATAACTTAATGAACAGCTGTCAAACACTTTCAAAGCAACTGAACGTTTACAGCTTCAGGTTTCAATATTCAGTGAAAGATTACAGTTTTTCTCACACATCTCTGCCATTATTTTGCACATGACACTGTATAATCAACATAATGAAATACTTTCACAATTATTTACATATCTGAGCCTCCGTGGGTCACGCGTGCAAAACTAAAAGAGCAGAATGTTACACTTTTTATTACCAAAAAAAAAAAAAAAAAAAAAAAAATATATAGATGCATACTCACAAGGATGATGAAAACTTGCCGCGATTTGGAAAGTTAGGGTTTGGAGAGTCCTGTGACAGTGAGGTACTCCAAAGACGAACAGTCCAAATTAGACAGAAAAGCATGAGAACATCATTTAAACTGTGATGCTGATCAGTGGGCGGGGCCGAACAGTCGATTTGCAATGTGATTGGTCAGCAAGTTTTGACAGTTCAGGTGATCTACAGTCTCCTCGCGAGCATCCTTTAAAATGTGAAACATTTAAATGTTGCAAGAATACCACTACAGCAAGTGCTTCTATTTCAGAAGTCGGTAATGATAAAAGTGGAAAATGAAAGTTAACAGGAATTCATTACTGCACAGTTCCTCTTATATTTCATAATCCTTCGTTTTTGCTTCAAGAGACAGTTGACAGTAGTCCATTGTATGAGTAATTTGGAATAAAATTACTCATTTGACTTGGCAAATTTCATAGCTAGCATTTTATTTTTCCTTAATACATAATTAAAGATGTCTGATATTTACACACTTCTTCATAATTTGACAAAATCAAAGATGTATTGGGAAAAATGCTCACAGGTGATATTTACCTTATTTTTTTTTCTTTTCTGTTTTCTTCACACACTGAGTTTCATATTTCATATCTACAAGCATGCTCGTCATGTTGTCTCTTTGTAAAAAAACAAAACAAAAATATTATATATATAAAAGGATTTTCATACTGCTTTAGTAGCAGAACCCAAGAATTTGTCGCTGAATCTGGAATATGGAAAAGTGTCAGCTTTAAAAGGATGGTTCACTTAGAAAGTTAAATTGTCATTAATTTTGCATGCCCATGTCATTCCAAAACTTATTTCTTGTGTGAGCCCCCGAAGGAGACATTTTGCAGTATGTTCCCACTTCTCTCTTCCATACAGCGAAAGTGAATGGGGACCAGGAATATCAAGGAATACACAAGGAATCCTTAATATACAGAACAGATGAAAGAAACAGAAAGAGCCCAAGTAAGAAAGAATACATGCTACATCTGGATGAGACGAATCCCCTGAGATCCTGTTTAAGACCCTTATCATTACGCAAATCACATTCCGTCCCCTCAATTCCCACAGCAGGCTCCTGCTATCTAATGGAACTTCCTATATAAGGACAACCTCCTATTGCATCCAGTAAATCGAGTCTGTGATGTTTCCAGGGAACAGGACCAAGGCTGGTATGCTCTGAGGCCTTGCTCCACTCCAAAAGAGAGATGGGGGAGAAAACAAAGCCTGTAGGGAAAGAAGCGCCTCTGTCACTGGTCAGCATCAAGCTCTCTTGGATGTGCGAAGGGAATGAAGGGAGGTAGAGAGAGTGTCTTGGAGACGGATGGAGGATGGGGGTGTGTAGTCAGAGTGAAAGTGAGAGGTTGCGAGAGAGAGGCAGAGATGCACGACCCTACTAGGTCTCTGTTGTGCCATATAAGGACACTGGGGTCTGCCTGGAATCTCGGCTGTATTCTGTGTTTAGAAGGGTACACAAAAAGACTTGGACCGAGTGACTAAATATGGTACAACAGCAGTGTCATTGTTAAGACAAATAGGTATTCATTGGGATATATTTTGACTGTTTGCTCACCAACAATAAATGTCAGAGTTGCTACAGACACTCATTCCAGCAAAGACTAACACCAATTAAGGAATCTGAGGTATTGCACCTGCCCATGATCTATGGTGCTTTAAAAATAGGAACATAAATGTTAACGCAGTTTGTATCAGAGACAGTAATATTGAACACAGTACATATATATATATATATATATATATATATATATATATATATATATATATATATATATATATATATATATATATATATATATATATATATATATATATATATATATATATATATATATATATATATATATATATATATTTGATACTATAATGCTACATTAAAAACCTGTTAATTATTAACTATAATGTACCTTATAAAATCAAATCATTTTTCAAATATGTACATTTTTTAAATAAAATAATATTTCAGTATTTCTACTTAAAAATTTCTAGAAATTTCTGAGTGAGAACTGTTTCAAAGGAAATCCTACACCAATTTATGTCAGTGTATACAGTGAAAAACTGTAAATGTAATTATATGTAATTACGAATTATATGTAATTTTACAATACAATACTGTTATATTTATGTACTGTCAAAAACTATTCCCAGTAGTTCCCGCATGCATCACATGATTATATTTGATATAAATAACATTTTTAAGGACATGTTATTAACAGTGTTATAAACTTTTCAGTTTATCAAAATAAAAATGATTTCATCATTTAACCTTAATGGTAATTTCTTTTACAAAATCAAAGTAGATATTTTGAGATATGTCCAAGCTGCTTTTTTCCTTAATGAAAAAATTCCTTAATGACTCAGGCACTATACTTCAATTGTTCTAAAAATATTCTGAAAATCTCAGTCAAAGATTTCAGATACGTGCATATTCAACTTTGGTTGTTATGAGACATGTAAGAAATAATGATTGGCATCAGTGACGTTAAACCTGGTGTGAACTCTTGAATTGTATATTTTTTTATTTAAAGGAGATTTGAAAACTATGGGCAAGATTAACAATGAATAATAACAATGCTCACAAAGACATTGTAGGCCTATATCTTGAAATGCACAAGTCCTGAATTCTTACTATGCCTAAAAACTTAGTTGTTCCCTTAGTAGAAGTACACTATCTCGGGAATTAGTCCTGACAGGAGAGGAGGGAGCGGGAAATATGTGCTAGATTTAAAGCTGAGTGAAGCACAGGCTAGATAGTTTCCTAAGACTCATCCAAAAACTCATTTGGAGTGAAGCCGTTCAGCGTAACTGGAGTATTAAGATTAGCCTACATTAGCAAGAGAATTTCAACACCTTACTAGACAAAATCTTACTACAATGTGTGTACAGTATGGTAGGCCTACCTCTCTGTGTCACAAGCACAGTGGCTTTGCTTAAAGTGCCCCTACTATGGATTTTTGGAAATTACCTTTCACGCGGTGTGTAACACAGCTCTAAGTGAATGAAAAACATCCTGCGAAGTTTTAAAACTGAAAGTGCACTGAGTATAAAGTAATTGTCTCTCAAAAGAAAGAGTCGGCCCTGAATCATTGAAAGGAGTTGTTTTTAAAACGAATCCCAAGCCGTTCCATGTCGACGTCAACATGAAACACTAGCATATTGCCTGTCTAATTGTTGGTCTTTTCGCGTTAGTCTGAATGAAAAAGCAAATTCATTCTTTGCCACTAGGTTCCGCTTTTGGAGCGGTGAAACAGCGGTTTCCCTGGTAACGCTGTATACAAAGCAGCACTGCTCACAAACACTGCTTTATCAGGTTTTAAAGGCATGATTAAATGAAATTAGTGAAATTAGACCAATTAGATCAATCACCGCTGATTAGGATCACGCAAAAGAGGGCTTTAGAAAAATGAATCGTTGAGCGAATCGTTTGGGAGTTGTTGATAAAGTAATGTCAAAATAAATACATATTATAAGACAATGAAAGTGCTTTTGACCTTGCATGCATGTCAGCATGTTGTTGGAGACTCCCAAAACCAAAATATGAAACCTTTCATAACCAATAATTGGGGCACTTTAATCATGGACATGAAAAAACAGGAAACTACAGTACATGCATAGTGAATTAAACATTACGAAAGAAGAACAAAATGTCTCTTATCTTTAATTTACATGTATATTCAGTTCTAATAAAAATCCTGAGTAGATATATAAGTACACATTATTTTAGAGGGTCACATGTGTTTGGATATATTTGTCCTCATTGGAACGCAGTTCTAACTTAGCAGCAGGAGAGCAAGCTAATATTTGTTTCACATGATCTATCTGTTGATGATAACCTTTTCCTGAAAGAAAATGTACCCTGACAATGCTCTGGGACAATGCTCTGGGAACCTTCAACATCAACCTTTAAACAAAATGCTTTATTACCCTTGATCTATGATCATATTCTGGGCGAAATATCAGTTGAAGTATTGAGTGAGTATGAAGTGACTTAACTTTAAAGGAAAATTGGGATATTTAAAGAACTTGGCAATGGATGATGTTGACATTGTTTGTGAGCTAGGCTGATTTAAGGTGAAAGAGAACCAAACATGTATCAACACAATTTAGATTCTCAATGAGAAGTACTTGGAAACTAAAGTAAGAATAATTATAACATGTCTTCTTTATAAAGTGCTTTGTTTAGAAACAGACAATTCATTAGACAGTTCAAGGTCTGACTTGAGAACAGCTCAAGTAAGAAAGTGTAGTTCAAATGTCATTTCTAGACAGATTCAAAATTCAGGGCCCTATAATACACCCGGCGCAATGCGACGCAAGGTGCAGCGCAAGTGTGTTTGCTAGTTTCAGTCCGGCACTGTTCACATTTTCCCGTCCAGCACCACATCGTGTAATTAGCAAATGCATTTGCAACCATGGGCTTGCTGGTCTTAAAAAGAGGTGTGTTCAGGCGCATTGCTATTTTTAGGAGTTGGAAAATAGACTGCGCCATAGACCAACTGGTCTAACGCCTGTTTCACACATACTCCGTCTGCAGTGCGTATGCAGTCTGTGTGTGGAGCAGAAGTAGCACGGACTCATTGTGCTTTCACACAGGACGCGTTTGCAGTCCGCTACTGATCCGCGGCTGTTTAAGCCACAAACTCAACATTTGTTCGTTATTTAGATTTCAAATCATGTGAAAAATTCAATGCTGATCATTTTCAGCATTGTGACTCTTTTATCACAGAACAGTAACAATCTTTCATAATCATAGACATAGTTTAAACTCAATAAATATATACAATATATTATTCATGCATTTGACTTCTGCTCAAGCAAGCGGCAAAAAATTTAAACACAACAATTAGCCTACTTTTCTTGTTAGGATATTGCAAATATTAAAATTAAAACACCACTGACAGAAACGGTCGACTCTCATGCCTTTTGCATTTAAATCTTTATTACAAGCAATCCCACGGGTTCTTAATGAACTCTGTTTTTCTGCTTCCATAAAAGTGCATAAGGTATATTATGTTGCCTCGTTTATCTAAAGGTGCTCTTTTTCTTGTTTTAAATCTAGCCAAAACCCACGTGTTGAGTGTGAAACACAGTAGGCTTTAATTAGTATACATGTATCGTGAAATTACTGCATTTCCGTGTCAATCCATTTTCATTTTTACCGCGAACAATGCGCTGTCACTTTAATTCAGCGCGTGCAGCATAGCAAAAATAGACTCGGTACGTAAACGATCGCTTCACTGCTGCAGACGCACCGCTCCTTGAACACACTGACGGACCGCAACCGCGTTCAGTGTGAACGCTGGGATCCTTTAACATGGGTGCATAAAAAAATACGCAACGCATACACACTGCAGACGGAGTATGTGTGAAACAGGCGTAAAGTCTAAAGTCAATGCTGCAATATTTTTTTGTTATTTAAAGAGCGCGTTGGTAGAAAATGCGCCTCTGGGCGGGTCCACAGAGCACGTTGACTTTGCTTATTACACACAGGGATGGGCATCACACAAACATGCCAGATATTAAAACAAAAGGATTACAGTGTAAAAGAATATTATTGTGTAGGCTACATAAATATGTAATGATGGATAGTCATTGGGTGTATTAGAATTAGGTTACCTATTTACAATTCAGCCTATTACTAGTCTACTTATAATGACGAATGAAATTCTACTTCATCCCACGCATCCCACTCAGAGTTCAAAGACCTGGGCCTTCACCAGAAAGACTCACTTCAGAAGCTAGCCAACAATCCAGGCTTGTTTTTGTAATTTTTGCCACTTAAGATAAACAATCAAAGCACTTATCTTAACTTTATCAATTCAGACTGCGGGAATTACAACAATTTGCATACTTTATCATTGTTGACATAAGTTAAAAATAAACAGTTGCACGAAAAAATAAAGCTACTGCTATTTTACGGCACATGTAAATTTAATAGTGCACATAACATATTTTAAAAGCAAAATTCAAAATCAGTTAACTGGATGTCAGGACTATTTAAATTAAATATATATATAGGAGGTGTTGAAAAACCCATGACAAAGTGATTGTAGCTCCACCCACTGTTGACAGCTTCACCCGGTTCTGACTCCAATTAAGGGCCTTTAAGAAGAGTTGCTTCAGAGCAGCAATCAGTTCACTCCTTGTTTACTGCTCTGGATTCATTCATATGGTGTTGTGGCTGTGTATAGATGTAAGTTTATTGTTTGTTTTAGATTCTTGTTTCTAATTCCTTTTTGATTGTTTAACTTGTCTATCTTAAGTTCAGAAACCAGTCTGATATGCACGTGAAAAGAATTATGTACTGGCATTGGTGAAATAAAACCTGCAAATGGATGTTGTCTCAAGATGTTTTAACTGACATCCCATTGTGATGCTCCCCCTACGAATAAGTAGTATCCTAAGAGTCTTTTACATGAGGACTCTGACTATACAGTATATTGTAATATACTGCATTGCTTGCTCAGCTTAGAAGAACAATCACAATGGTTTTATTCATAAAACTTACTAGGAGTAAAAAAAGTAACATCAAAGTATAAAAGAAAATACATTCAGTTTCTATACCCAGAGTAAGCTGGACAGAATATTTTGGGCTCTTCATGGCAAATTGTTTTAATTGTGATCACATGACTTCCTCTTGAGATGGGTGCAGAGCTGGGAAAAACAACAGAAACCGCTGAATGAATTGCAAGGTTTTCAAATTTTCAAATTGTTATGACTCTGCATTACGATGGCCGTGTGGTTCTTGTGAAGACACTGCCGCTGAGCCCCTTAGGAAGAGCTTTCCTTTGTGCTCCCCTTTACTGCTAAGGAAATGATGGAGCAATCCATACAACAATGGCCTAAAAAACATACAAAAAAAAGCATAAGAATGGTTCACCCCCCCAAAAAAAATCTGTTTTTAGAGCTTGAAAGAACCTGGTCACCATTCACTTTCACTGCATGGAAAAGAGCAGCTTGGACATTCTTCCTAAATATCTCTTTTTATATTTGACATAAAAAAAGGGTCAAAGGCTGAGTAAATGATGACAGAATTTTGGGTTGAACTATCTCTTTAAGTTTAGATAAAATGGTAAGAGTGATTATTCAGGTAAAAAAAAAATACAACAGCGATTGCTCTGATCAAGCAGCTTTTTAGTTATGTTAGGATCAAGAAACTCTTTCATTTTGACTCGACTGCTGGAGTAGTGTTTTGGCTGACTTACCAGAGAGCTCTATCCAACACTTACAATGAGTTACGAATGCAGCAGCAAGAGTGCTTCCTCGTACCAGACTGTAGAATCACATTCAGCACTTAAATCGCTTCACTGCCTACACTTGTGTCTCCCAAAATGGATTTAAAAGCCTCTTATTACATTTTTTAAAAGTCTTCATAATATTGCATCAACATTCCTTGCTGGTTTTAGTTAAAACCAGGCTGAAAGCGTATAATATAATAGTTCATATATTTGATATCTATATTTGGTTAAGTGTTAGTAAGTGTTAACGGGCCACAGTGACCCTGGGCTGTCTTCATTGTTGTGCCTCGTGCTTACAGTAATGCATGTTCAATAAATGTTCAAACCTTCTCTCATGTTCTCAATCAGTAAAAACGTGTACTTGTTACAAATAATACTTACACTGCTTTGGCACTTGAATCTTCTGCGACATTGAGCTCACTGGCCACGAACTCCCGAACTAGGGGAACTTCAGACTGACCTGATTCTGAGATCCATTTTTTTAAACAATTTAACCTTCAAACGTTTGCCTTTATAATATATTTCAGTTGTTAGGTGTAATAGAGCACCTGCGGTCAGCACAGATGCAGTGTATCGATACTTGTTGAACTCCAGGTATTCTCGGATCAGTTCATTGGTCAGCAGGTTCTCGTGGGACAGCGGCGGGCGCGGCGCGCTCTCATCGTCCAGCGCGCGGAACACCTCCGCCCGGATCCTCGCCTTCAGCTGCCCGAGCACCCCACGGGCCTCCAGCGTCTCTCTCAAAGCTACAGATCGTTCACTTGAAAGCCAGAGAGCGAAAGTGAGTTGGGCTAAGCTGCACAAATATGCCCCCGGTTTCACAGACAAGACTTAAGCCTAGTCCTAGACTAAAAGGCAAGTCTGAGTTGTTTCAAATGAAAGAAACTTGTACTGATTGATCTTAAAATATATCAATGCCTTTGTTTTGTCTCAAGATGCACACCAGTAATGTTTTTTTCTAAGGCATGTTTATAAAAATTACTTAAATGTCCTAATTGAACTATGGCCTAATCCTGGTTTAGGCTAAGCCCTGTCTATGAAACCAGGCCATAGAATAACGTTACACAACTGTGGAGAGACTTGGTGGTTAGGTTTAAACATCTAACATCATTAATAACAAACCTGACGGCTGTAGATTTGTTCTAAAACAAACACGCAAAATAATCATAACCTTGGCCCAACGGCATGATGCAATTTTGTCACTTTATGAGAATTAGCTCACCGCTTTTCAACTCTCTGATGGTTGCCATTGAAACAGTTTTGCACTTCTCAGACGCTTCCGCTAGAGGTCAGTGTGGCTCTTACTACATATAATTGTACTAATGCCTAGTCATTCCACTCTAGTACGGGACCAAGTGCACATTTATTTATTATTGTATAATCATCATCATCATCGTCATCATCATCATCATCAATGTAATTATGTAAATATTTGATAAATGATCAATCTTCATATTCTTAAAACCAAACAATATATTTGGATTAAAAACGAACTTTATTAAACTCTATTTACACACAGAAAAACAAATAAATATTAAATACACTTAATACACATTTATTAAACATTTATTGTGCAATTTATTTAAAGAGTTTTAGGAAATTCCTTTAAAGATTAGACTAAAACAAAAATTAATCTTCATATTTTGTTTTTCATTAGAGAAATATAATCACAATAATAGTTTTGATTAAAAAATAACTATAATACAATATAATAATAATAATACCAGACATTATAACTGTTAAACACAAATCCAAGCAGCATACATAAAAAAGATAAAATAAAGAAATAAATACATGCATATTATTACAATTACAAATGATGAATATTAAATGAGCTTTATGTATATATTTAATCAATAAATATTGTGCAAGTAATTCAGATAGTTTAAGGGCAATCCGGTTTTCAGCTCAACAAATTATTTTTCTGAAATAAAATTAAACAATTTATTATTTTTAAATGATCAGTTTCAGTGGAAAAATTAAGGCAAAATAAAAGCACGTGACGTATCACGTAACGTCAGGCGGAAGTGAAGATCGAATGGAAAATTCTCCGCTCGCGAAGTTCTTTGCTCCTTTGTCCCGGTAGAACAAGATTTCTCGTCGTGTCAGTTGTCGTCACCCATCGTGCCAAAGCATTTCCTTTTTTAGAGCAGGCTGTACAATGGCTGGAACAGCTTTAAAAAGACTCATGGCTGAATACAAACGTAAGTCATGTCTTTGATTACAGTAATGCCGTCCAATGCTTGTTCTTGTGAACGGTGTATTTTACACTATTTTTGGTAACAACAGTTTGGCAGCTGTAGATACTTCCAGAACTTCTCAAACATATGCTGACAGAGTGAATTATTACAACGATTTTAGTCAGTAAATTAACAGAAGTTTCAGTCAGTAAATTAACAGAAGTTTCACCAAACACGCTAAAACTGACGGTGTAACTCCTAATTCATGCTCATATTTCATTTCTATATAACGTTACTCGTCGTAACGTTACTGTACTCTAGTGTAATGCTTATCTTTCCTTATATAACGTTACATTTTCTGTTGAACATAATTTTAAGGATACAGTTTGTTCAACGCATTTCTGTCTTTCCAGAATTAACCCTCAACCCTCCAGAGGGGATTGTAGCAGGTAAGAGTTAGGGCAGTTAATGAACTGCTCCATTTACCTGTTTTTACAGTAGATTATTTAGAGTCTCAATAGTATTTTTTCTTATGCCATGTACTGATTTATCTGTATAAGAAGGTATTTAATTAATTAGACTCATTTTATCCCTACAGGGCCTGTAAACGAAGAGAATTTCTTTGAATGGGAGGCTCTTATTATGTAAGTATTACCCATAGACTGTAAAAAAAGACTTCGTTTAGTGAGCGTTTTCTTCTTCTTTCTGATTGATTTCCTCCACAAGGTAAAAAAAAAAACGTAATTGTGACTTAATCTCAGTTGAATTTTTTATTTTTTTTTATCTTGCATAAAGTCTGAAATCTGAGGTTATACCGGTATCTCACGACTCTGTTTCTTAGAATTCTAGAGTTTGCTTCGCACAATTCTTACAAAAGTTACAATAATGTCTGCAAAGCCTCAAAACCTATTATGGAATGCCATTCATATTCTAAGCTTAGAATCCAATAGAACACCTTTTATATATTTATATTAAAAAGGGAACACATTTCTTATGGGGAAATTTTTGCGGTCACTTTTTACGGTTCTGCAATTTGCAGCTTTCTTTTTATTCATTCACAGTTGAAGGGACATTGAGTGATGATATCTGATTTTAGATAAGACCAAACAATTTGACCTCCGGTAATGCAAACTGGTGGTTTGATCAGTGGTTTTAACCGATAAGTTTTTAAGTGAAACTAAGAGCCAAGCAAAATAAGGAACAGTGTCCCTAGTACGTTCATTTGTGCACTCATCATGATTTACCGATCAATATCTGCCCATAGAAACAGAATTTGATAGACAGCTGGATATGGCAAGTAAACAGAAAGAGATTTGCATGTGAGATGATTCCATGAAGTTCTGCCACGGCTGTCAGTGCTGGATGAATTTCTGTGATTTAATGATTAAGATAAGATGAAGTGTACAGGAGTTTTTTATGCTAATGGCTGCGAATCATATTCCAGTTATTCTTATAAATAGATGCATTTAGACTGAAGTTTGTGTATAATCCAGATATATACTTTGAACAGAAGTTATTTCAATGTCTGAGAAACGTCCTGTGCATCTCCCATGTAGGTTAATATAATTCCTGATGCTAAAGATTTTATTATATTCTGAAAAACTGATTGGAGTGAATCATTATTTAAGTCTTTAATGTGCTTTAAAAATGTTGTAATAAAACTCTAAGTGCTTAGGATTTGTGGGTAATACAATAATAACCTATCCAGCTTTATAACCCCTTGTAAGAGGGCTTTGAGAGTCACTCCTGGAATGCTTTTGATTACTTTGTTTCATTATTAGCTTTTTGTTGCAGCACAGAGATTCATAACAAAGCATAAAATGTTACAAATGATTTAAGAGGTTGTATGCTAATGCTTTCATTATTTTTCCTCATTTTTTTATTGTAGGGGACCAGAGGACACATGTTTTGAGGGCGGTGTGTTCCCTGCCATCCTCAGTTTCCCTTCAGATTACCCCCTCAGCCCTCCCAAGATGAAGTTCACCTGTGACATGTTTCATCCGAACAGTGAGTGCTTCAAACATTCAGCATTCACACAGTGTGTGTGTGTGTGTGAGGTGACACATGAATGTTAGACTGCTATGATGTACTCTAATTCATTTATATTTTAACCAATTGTAATGTCAAGTTTCTTGATGCAGTTATTTATGCAAGATATTCATATTTAGATGAGAGATTGTTTTATTATTTTATAAGTAATTAGTATAGTAATTGGATAATATAGAATGTTCATAATTCAGTGTTTTTGATTTCCAGTTGTTACGCTTATAACATGCATTGAAAACACAATATTTTCACAATTAATTCGAATCATTGTAAACCCTGCAAGTTATTATATAGAAATCAAATAAAGCAACACCGAAAAGGAAATGACAGCTTTTGGGGTGCACATTAAACAGTCTCTACATTTTAAGTCTACTTTTAGTTTTTCACCAGAACAAATGCTTGAAATTTTTAATTTCAATTAGGGATATTAGTTTAAAAATTACATCATATTATATTATATTATAGACTTACTATATATATGTGTGTGTGTGTGTGTATAAAAAATGCTGTTCTTTTCAACTTTCTATTCATTAAAAATGCTGAAAAGTATTATAGTTTCCACAGAAATATTAAGCAGCACAACTGTTTTCAACATTGATAATAATAAAAATGCTTCTTGAGCAACAAATCAGCATATTGGAATGATTTTTGAAGGATCACGTGACACTGAAGACTGGAGTAACGATGTGGAAAATTCTGCTTTTCCCTCATAGGAATACATTACATATTTAGAAAAAAATTTATATATATTATGAAAATAGAAAACTTTTTTTTTAATCATAATAATATGTCACAAAAAATACTATTTTAAGCTGTATTTTTGATCAAATATATGCAGCCTCGGTGAGCATAATAATAAAATTAAAAATGATCATTGGTAGTGCACAAGGGTGCAATAAAAGATCTGGCATGTAAGAAATTGTATAAAACCTGCCGTGCATATATTGGATATTTAAAAATCACTCTGCAGATGAAACTATCCACTTTATGATTTGCAGTGTTAGGGGAGCCTCCAGGAGCAGGAACACTTTTCTAATGCATTTCTAGTCCTTAGACATAGAGGAGCTTACACTAAGAATCAGAGTTCTAAAGTGTCTTTACGATCTGCTGGTGGATGTGTGGACACGGTGTTCAGGGAAGTGGGCCCAGATAAAGGTCTTCCTGCAGGCCACAGATAGCAGCAGAGCAGCCTACAGTCCTCTGATGGTGCCGGGGCTCTGGAGGCGGTTATCAGAGCTGGACGCTTCAGATTCTGATCACTGTCCGTTGTGGAGATAACATCAGCCGTGCTGTTGGGTGGCTGATATCATGCAAGGGTGGAGTCATTCAGCCCTTGATCCAGGGTTAATAAAGTTGTGTCCCATACACTCCCTCTTCCAAAGGATTGCTTTGTGTGTCTTTAGAAGGGAAACCAATCACGGCTCAGTGCTCATGGAACTAATGGAACTAACACTTTAATTGATTAATTGAATTAGCAGATTAATCAGTATGTTCTTTTGATACTTTAAGGATCCCAACATCTGTTCGTAATGGCTGAGTCAACTGTTTTTAATCAAATTTGGGCCTTTTTTAACTTATTGGGAGAGTAGTTCATTCTGTGGGATGAAATGCAGTGAACTGAACCAGCCAGTTCATTCCCGATCTCGACATAAGAGACGCATTAAAAATGCATATGTAATCAAATCCTAAGTTTATTCAAATGTATTCAGTCAACCGGCAATTAAAACGGACCGTAAAAATGTGTTAAGGGTAAATAAAAAGGGCAACAGAAATTAACATAACTATTGCAGAACTTTATAAATAGCATTTATGGTGTGTTTTCTGCAGTCTACCCAGACGGCCGTGTGTGTATCTCAATCCTGCACGCTCCTGGTGACGACCCCATGGGCTATGAGAGCAGTGCTGAGAGGTGGAGTCCTGTGCAGAGCGTGGAGAAGATCCTGCTGTCTGTGGTCAGCATGCTCGCTGGTCAGTCGCCATACACTTCATCATCACTGAACTGTCCCTGTTGATCCTGCTTGACTAAAAATGGCTTCTGGAATCAAAAAGCATCAATATTATATTGTAACATTTGGATTTTATTATTGTTTATTAATAATTTTCTCTCTGAAATGGGGAAAATTCAGTTAGTCTATTTCGTTTTTCAAAGTTTGGGGTCTGTAAGACTTTTATTGGATTTTAATTATAAAAAATATATTTTTTTTTATGAAATTAAAGGGGTCATATCATGCAATTTCATGTTTTCCTTTGTCTTTGAAGTGTTAAAAGCTGTTTGTGCATACAGAAGATCCATAAAGTGGCAAAGATTAAAAATAATGATAGAGTATTTGGAAAATAATGCGTTTTTGAACCTTAACAACGTAAACACATTGCATTACACCAAATGCACAAAATAATGCTCTTTTTAGCAACATCATATGACCCCTTTAATACTTTTATTTAGCAAGGACGCATCAAAGTAAATGCATTTTTTTTTTCAAAACTAATAAAAATACATTTTGAGCACCAAACTAGCATATTAGAATGATTCTGAAGGATCATGTGTCACTGAAGACTGGAGTAATTTTTGCTCAAATTCAGCTTTACATAAGAAGATTAAAATCAATAGCAGGTATTGGAATAATATTTTACCATATAACTTTTTCTGATCAAATATCTATATTTTATGTGTAATTTTAAATTACATTTTATTTTTTGAAAAATTGTTTTTTGTTAGTTTTAAGCCTATCAGTTCATTTATATATATATATATATATATATATATATATATATATATATATATATATATATATATATATATATATATATATATATATATATATATATATATTAAAACATTTACTTTTAATTTATAAATGCCAGTTTATCCTACTTTTCTAGTGTCTGTTTTCTTTTTTATTGCAGTAAGGCAGTCTAGTGCCAGTTAAAGCCAATAGAAGATATTTTTATGTCTATAATGCTATGTGGCACTCATTTTTGTCCAATGAGTTTCCACTGTCGGTGGAATTACCCAGCATGGCAAAAGTAAGGACGGTCATGTCTGATTTTCTTTATCACTGTGTCCACATTGGATCCTAAAATGACACTGACATCATTTACATGTTCCACGTTCTGCCTAAAAACTATTTTGGCTTTTTAACAACAAAAGTAATATATAGTCTGATTGCTGTGGCAGTGATGAATTTTTGAGAACTAGTGTGGTAGTAAATCCTAAATTTGGAACGTTTTAATGCCTTGTATAATTTACATCCTGTGCATGCTTGTCTTTAAATAATTGTAAATATCATCTACTCCAACAGAGCCCAACGATGAGAGCGGAGCAAACGTGGACGCCTCGAAGATGTGGCGTGAGGACAGAGAGCAGTTCAACCAACTAGCTAAGCAGATCGTGCGCAAATCTCTGGACCTCTGACTCTCCTGTGTACAGACACACTCTCACACTCCAGGAGAGTGATTGACATTTACAAGGATTCAGAACTCCTGACGGAAGAGAAGAGTGTCTGTGCTAAAAGTTGTAGTGTACTACCCCCCCCTACCTCCACAAGAATGAGCACTTTATTCCCATTCAGGCTTTCATACTCTCATCACAGTCCTCCCCTCTCCTGTGATTGGGTGGATGCATTGGACAAATGAGTTTTGAAGAAAAAGGCAAAATGTTATACATTCACCCACCGGACAGTGTTCTATAAGAGATCCAAGCATTAGTCACTGAAGAAGTTCACGAAACTGTTATTCACAGCCGTTTTGAGCTGCCAGTTTCTTTGTCATGCCTGTTACCTATCCATAGACCCATGAGTTAAGCAATGGAATGCAGCTTTGGTTTGCTGACTGTATGCCGATGCATGCTTTAATGCCTCATTCTAATAAAATGTATTGTGAGGCAGTGACTGAGACTATCACATCCACTTACTTTTTTATTAACAGATAAGGGATAAGAAAAAAATATTTTTTCTATGGATGCAAATTCAATAAATGTTCTTATGAAAAAACATTTGATCACATTTAATATGAAAATGTTTTGAAATTTGGTGATGCACAGATAGGTCAGTGGTTTTCTTCAATTTCACTTTTTGCTTTTATGGAGGTTTTTAGATTTAGTAGTAACAAGCTGGAATTGTCCAGCCCCAGCAGACACCACCATTATTTAATTAAAGAATCTTTAAATTCTGTATTTTTTGCCTTTCATCTCTTCTTAAGGATTGTTAAGCCAATACAATCAATAAATGTTTGTGATTTATGAACCCCTTCTGTTATTTTTATATCAATGCGTACAAATCCGTTATTGTTTCCAGTACACATCTGATGTGACAAATATGTGGGGAAAAAATTGCAGTGTTGATTAATTCATACAGGATAATATTGATGTAGGGTAGAGTGGGGTAAGCTGCGAATTAGTAAAATGAATTTTTTTATAATTTAATTTCAGATTAGTGTGCTTTGACCTAAAAAAGAAAAATAATTTGACCTGCCATTTTTTTTTTTTTTTTTGGACACAAAGCAGTATATAAAACTATTTTAATCATTTAACTTTTACTGTTCAAAGGCTTATAAGATCTTTGGTTTTGGAAAGAATGCTCACCAAGGCTGAGTTTATTTAAATGAATCAAAATAGTAAACGATAATATGAAATATTTTTACAATTTAAAATTATTTTCTATTTTAATATATTTTAAAATGTTATTTATTCCTGTGTTGCAAACTGCATCAAAGCCTGGATTAACTCTTGTTTTTCTTAATGCCATATCAGCTGATGGGGCTCATTATAGGACAGCTATGTTTATCTGATTCACTATCTGCATACTACAGACCGCAGGTTGCCTTTATTGACAGGACTATGGCGATCACCTCCCACACATTACTGAAATTGAATGTCAAATATGAGTTTGCTGTCATCGCTGACAAACCAGCTATGCCTCTGATCAGCTCACATACATGCACCTATTCCCACATCTGCTTTCTTCAGATCTAAACTAAGTTAAAATGAACAATGATAGGCTTAAAACAAAAACAAAAAACCAATAAAAAATAAATAAAATTTAATTTAAAATTACACATGAAATATTTATTCAGGATAAAAAAAATAAATAAAACTACACTGAACAAAATTATAAACACTTTTGTTTTTGCCCCCATTTTTCATGAACTGAACTCAAAGATCTAAGACCTTTTTCTATGTACACAAAAGGCCTATTTCTCTCAAATATTGTTTACAAATCTGTCTAAATCTGTGTTATGGCGCGTTTCCACCGAGTGGTACGGTACGGTACGGGTCGGTACGGGTCGGGTCTGTTAACCATGATTTGGCTAGCGTTTCCACCGCCAACAGTACCCTTACTTGATAGGCGTGGTGTATTCCAGAAAGTAGTGATAACGTCACTTGATAGGCGTGGTGTATGACGGAAAGTAGATTGACGTCATTCGATCGCGCGGGAAGAGGAAAGTTCACCGCAAACAACAATGGAGGACATACAGCAGATCCTATTCTTGCTTCTCGGTGTGTGGCTGTTTATCGCGCAAATGACGATTCTCTGTCAACCAATCAACGTTCTGCAGTGAGTCTAGCTCCACCCTTTAGTACCGTTCCACTGTGCTAGGTACCCCAACGGAAGGGTACCCAAAAAGTGGTACGGTACGGTTCGGCTTTTTGGTACCATTCTCAACTTTTGGCAGTGGAAACGCAAATAAAAGGGTACCGACCCGACCCGTACCGTACCGTACCACTCGGTGGAAACGCGCCATTAGTGAGCACTACTCCTTTGCTGAGTTGATCCATCCACCTGACAGGTGTGGCATATCAAGATGCTGATTAGACAGCGTGATTATTGCACAGGTGTGCCTTAGGCTGGCCACACTGAAAGGCCACTCTAAAATGTGCAGTTTTATCACACACCACAATGCCACAGATGTCGCAAGTTTTGAGGCATCATGAATTTGGCATGCTGACTGCAGGAATGTCCACCAGAGCTGTTGCCCGTGTGTTTAATGTTCATTTCTCTACCATAAGCCGTCTCCAAAGGCGTTTCATAGAATTTGGCAGTACATCCAACCAGTCTCACAACCGCAGACCACGTGTAACCACATCAGCCCAGGACCTCCACATCCAGCATCTACACCTCCAAGATCATTTGAGACCAGCCACCCGGACAGCTGCTGCTACAATCGGTTTGCATAACTAAAGAATATCTGCACAAACTGTCAGAAACTGTCTCAGGGAAGCTAATCCGCATGGTCGTCGTCCTCATCGGTGTCTCGACCTGACTGCAGTTTGTTGCCGTAACTGACATTCAATGGCGTCTGGCACTTTGAAGAGGAGTTCTCTTCAATGAGCATTGAGCATGTGTGGGAGCTATCAATCTGCGTATATGACAGCATGTTCCAGTTCTTGCCAATATCCAGTAACTTTGCGCAGCCATTGAAGAGGAGTGGACCAACATGCCACAGGCCACAATCAACAACCTAATCAACTCTATGCGAATGATCAACTCTAGGCAAATGGTGGTCACACCAGATACTGACTGGTTTTCGGACCGGTTAGGGTTAGAGTCCCCCCCGGACCCCCAAATACAGTAAAACTGTACATTTCAGAGTAGCCTTTTATTGTGGCCAGCCTAAGGCATACCTGTGCAATAATCATTTACCAAATGCCTTTATCCAAAGCTAACATTTATAATTTGTATTTTTTTTTTTTACCTAAGGTGTTTCCCTGGGAATCAAACCCACAACCTTTTGCTCTACTAACGCAATGCTCTACCACTGAGCCACAGGAACAGGAACCTTCTGCAAAGGTCTTTTTGTGAGGAGGATGGATTATTTCGGCAAAGAAGAAGTGCTCACTAACACAGATTTAGACAAATTTGTAAACAATATTTGAGAGAAATAGGCCTTTTGTGTACATAGAAAAAGTCTTAGATCTTTGAGTTCCCTTTCAGTCGGTCACGTTCGACGTTACGAATGGGATCTCGCCCGAGAGCCCAATCACCTTCGAGTGGTACAAAACGAGCCAATGGTACACAAAGTAACTTGTTCTGCGGGATTTGCATTGCGAGCTCCGCCCCGCAGAACAGGTATATAAGGAGCAACGGTGAGCAACTCGCATTCAAGCTCTTGCTTCGGAGCCGAGCACATCGCGTGCTGCTTTCACCGGAGTGCTACAAGCAAGAGCTGGTGTTGGTGTGACGCGCGATTCAGCGGTTCGTCTGGGTTTCCTGCGACAGCTCCCGTGTTCCCCTGAGCGCTTCAACACCTCTGAAAGAGCAAATTTCTTTCAAAAAAGAAAGAATACGGGCCGATTGCTTCTTTTTAAAGATGTCATTTCGCCCGTGTGTTTCTGGGTGCGGTCGATACATCGCTTCTCGTGACGGCCGCGATCGTGTCACGTGTCTGTGCTTCCAGCATGCTGAGACTGCATTCGTGGATGTTCTCATTGCGGAGACATGACCATCTCGGCATTGAGATCGAGACTCGATTACCTTAAAAGGTATAGAGTCCCCTCTGCCACACCCCGTTCTAGCTCTTCTTGTAAGAGGGCTACTTCGGCTGGTGGCCAGGGTGATCTGAGGGTTACTGTGTGGGCTGCCCCGACGAGCCAACCTCCTCGGGCCACACCCCCCTCACATACGCCGCAGCCGGTTGAGTTTCCGGATGAGTTTGCTGGACCCTCTAAGGCTCCTGACATCTCATTCGGGGCCCGCGAAGAGGACCGTGTGTCGATCGCCGCATCCCAAGGCGGGCTTGAGTCTTTGGGAGATGAGGATTCGGCTGCGTTGCCTCCCTCGGGAGTGCCAGCGTTGGGCGAGTCTGATCCCGAGCTGACAGCTGTGCTTTCCCGGGCAGCGGAGAGCATCGGGCTTTAGTGGAATCCTCCGCCCTGTCCCGAGCGTTCGAGGCTGGATGATTGGTTCCTGGAGGCTGCTTATGCGGATCGCCAGCACCCCCCTCTGGTTCCTTTCTTCCCGGAAGTGCACCAGGAAGTAACCAGTTCATGGAAGGCACCTTTAACTGCCTGAAACCGTTTTGGTGCTTCCTCCGCCTTCACTGCCCTCGATGGCGGGGCGGCCAAGGGGTATGCTGGGATTCCCCTTGTGGAGCGTTCTGTTGCGATGCAACTGTGTCCACAGAGCGCCTCCGCTTGGCGTGGCGGTCCCAAGCTGCCCTCCAAGGCCTGTAAGTTCTCATCCACGCTTGTGGCCAAGGTTTACAGAGCTGCGGGCCAGGCCGCTTCTGCCCTGCATGCCATGGCCTCACTTCAGGTCTATCAGGCCAAGCTGCTCCGGCAGTTGCACGAGGGCAGTGCTGACCCAGCGGTTTTGCAAGAGGCGCGCACTGCTACCGACCTCGCTCCCCAGGCGACGAAGGTCACTGCACGCTCCTTGGGTCAGATGATGTCCACTTTGGTGGTCCAGGAGTGCCACCTATGGCTGAACCTGGCAGACATGAGGGAGTCTGATCGGGCTCAGCTCCTCAACTCCCCGGTCTCCCAGAATGGCCTCTTCGGCGACGCGGTAGAGAGCTTTGCCCAGCAGTTCTCTGCCGCCCAGAAGCAGTCTGAGGCCATCAGACACATCCTGCCCCGGCAGCCCACTGCTGCCTCCACCCCGCCGCCGGCGCAGCCGCCTCAGCCTGCTCGTCGCCGAGGGCGCCCCCCTGCGGCCTCCTCCACTCCCGCTCGGCCACAGCAGCAGCCTTCACCCCGGCCGCAGCGAGGAGATGGCCGCAGAAGGGCGGCGCAACCTGTCTCTGCCCCTAAGCCTGCCAAACGCCAGGCCAAGCGGCATTCTTGAGACGGGCGACCCGGAGTTGGAGACGTCAGCTCATCAGGAGATGGTAGCAGGACCACTCCTTCCCCCGGAGGAGGGCTGGGGGAGAATCCTTTGTTCTCGTTTTCTTTTTGTTCCGCCACTGGCCCTGCGGCCGGTGGTACCCAAACCTTCACTAAAAGAGCTGTTTCCTCTACCTCTGGGTCCCAAGAGGCCACGAATGACAGTTGGCGACGTGCTTCCTCGCCGCTCTCGTTCTCCTCTCCCCTTGCCAGTTTCCATGCAAAGCCGGCTCAAGAACGCTTCACCTTCTCATGCCCTCTTTGCTACTTGGAGTAAGACGAGTGCCCGCACTCTGCCCCCGCTAAGGGACGCAATACCTCCCATGCCAGGGCTGTCTGCTCCACCACGCTGCCCCACTGTGGGTACGCCTGTAGTCCCCTTGACCCCGCTGGTTCGGTTCCTGGGAGCCTGGCTAGAGCTCCCCAGGCCTTCCCGCTGGCTCATATGGATGCTCTGGCTCGGCTACGCGATTCAGTTCACCCGGCGTCCCCCGAAGGTTTGTGGGGTGTCCATGCGACGATGGTGGGCAAAGATGCCCGTCATGCGCGCGGAGGTCGCGACCCTGCTGGCTAAGGGCCGGTCCCTCCAGCCAACATGAAGTCCGGCTTTTACAGCCCTTACTTCATAGTACCCAAGAAGACAGGTGGGTTACGGCCAATCCTGGACTTGCGTGCCTTGAACCGAGCTCTGCACAGACTCCCGTTCAAGATGCTAACGCCCAACAAATTTTCGAATGCATTCGTCCGATGGGTTGGTTTGCAGCGATCGACCTGAAGGACGCTTACTTTCATGTCTCCATTCTTCCTCGACATAGACTGTTTCTTTGGTTTGCTTTTAAGGGGCAGGCATATCAGTACAAGGTTCTCCCATTCGGGTTGGCCCTGTCTCCCCGTGTCTTTACGAAGGTCGCGGAAGGAGCCCTGGCTCCTCTCAGGGAACAAGGTGTCCGTATCCTCAACTACCTCGACGACTGGCTGATCCTAGCTCACTCTCAAGAGCGATTGTGCAAGCACAGGGATCTGGTGCTCAGACACCTTGCCCGACTGGGTCTTCAGGTCAACTGGGAAAAGAGCAAGCTCTCCCCTGTGCAGAGGATCTCTTTTCTCGGTATGGAAATAGACTCGGTCGCCATGTTCGCGCGGCTTACGAACGAGCGCGCGCAGTCACTGCTGAATTGCCTGAGACAATTCGAGTCTCTGAAACTGTTTCAGAGGCTCCTGGGGCATATGGCTGTCTCCTTCCACCCTTAAGGTCTATGTGGCCGCCATTTCGGCTCACCATGACCCTGTTGCAGGTAAGTCTCTGGGGAGGCACGATCTGATCATCAGGTTCCTGAGAGGAGCAAGGAGGCTCAATCCGCCTCACCCTCAGCAAGTCCCCTCTTGGGACCTCGCAGTGGTTCTATCAGCACTGCAGAGGGCTCCCTTCGAAGCCTTGCTCTCAGTTGAGCTAAAGTTTTTATCTTTGAAAACTGCGCTCCTGACGGCTTTGGCTTCGGTGAAGAGGGTCGGGGACCTGCAGGCATTTTCAGTTGACGAAGCGTGCCTGGAATTCGGGCTGGCTAACTCTCACGTTATCTTGAGACCCTGCTTGAGACCACCACTCCTTTTAGGGATCAGGTGGTAAACTTGCAAGCGCTGCCCCTGGAGGAGGCAGACCCAGCCCTGGCGCCCCTGTGCGCTCCGCACCTACGTGGACAGAACTCAGTGCCTTAGGACATCAGACCAGCTCTTTGTCTGTTACGGAGGCCAGCAGAAGGGAAAGGCTGTCTCCAAGCAGAGGTTATCCCACTGGATAGTAGATGCTATTGTCCTAGCTTATCAGGCCCAAGACCTGCCATGCCCCCTAGGGGTGAGAGCTCACTCAACTAGGAGTGTAGCTACCTCCTGGGCGCTGGTGCATGGCGCCTCACTAACAGAAATCTGTAGAGCTGCGGGCTGGGCGACACCTAACACATTCGCGAGATTTTATAATCTCCGTGTAGAGCCTGTGTCCTCCCGGGTACTCCCCCTTCGGGCCAGTAAGGACCTGCTCGGTGTCAATACACTTGCTGCGCCATTCCACTCCGCGGACTGGATGCGTGCGCTATTCATCTCAGGTGAGTTCCTCAGTCAGAACCCTGGGTTCCTCCAGCACTGTTTGTCCAACACTTGTGTACATGCCCTTTGGTCAACCCTGTGTGGGACTAGATGCCTCCATGTGTTGTGATTCCCCTTTCTGGGCAATCCCACGTGTGTATGTCCACAGTAAGTCTCTCCACAGCATTTGTCTTTCCCTTGGCAAGCCCCTTGCCAGCTCAGTTGTTGAAACTTCCACCCTGCGGGCTGGGTACCTCAGAGTTCTTATTTATCACCACCTTGTTAGATACCTGCCTTCTGTAAGTCCTCCCACGGGCAGGCAGCCTGCTAGCATACGTCAGGCTGGAATATGCTACCCAGTGTATTCTGTGTAAGTTATGGGCCCTCACTCGTGCTGGCCTCACAACAGGGTGCTATCACTCACACGGGTCGCTGGAAGACAGCCATGTGGCATTTTGTAAGGGACCCCATTCATAACGTCGAACGTGACCGACTGAAAGGGAACGTCTTGGTTACGTATGTAACCCTCATTCCCTGAAGGAGGGAACGGAGACATATGTCCCCTTGCCACATTGCTGTTCCGCTGAACGGCCGGGTCACTGGCTCGGCTCCTCAGCGAAGACTTGAATGCGAGTTGTTCGCGTTGCTCCTTATATACCCGCTCTGCGGGGCGGAGCTCGCGATGCAAATCCCGCAGACCAAGGTACTTTGTGGACCATTGGCTCGTTTTGTACCACTCGAAGGTGATTGGGCTCTCGGGCGAGATCCTATTCGTAGCGTCTCCATTCCCTCCTTCAGGGAACGAGGGTTACATACGTAACCAAGATGTTATATTTATTATTTACGTTTTATCTCTTCTGTCCACAATCCTATCAAAACAGATTTGTAACTTATAATCAGACTCACTGAACATATCAAATTCATAAGAACAAGACTGCGTCCATCTCTTCTGGAATCTCATCAATGAGAACTCAAACCCTGCAGGTAGGTGATGAGTTTCCCTGTCTAAACATGTCTGATACTTCACACACAGTGCTGATAATGAAACATAAATGGAGCTCAAAGCACAGCTCAGCCTCAGGGTCAGACATGAGACCATAACAACTTTCAAAGAAGAACGAATATGACACACACCTCTTTCTATCACTCCCTCCTCTCTCCATCATGCGTCAAACCATTCCTGAAAAAAATAATCTGAAACAGGTTCACCAGAGTCCATTTTGTTGTTCACACAACCCTTAGACTGACATCAAGACTGACCTGCATCAACCGGCAGAACTCTGGATAATTTGTAATGAGCGTCTGACTTGTTTACACTGGATTTAGCTTTTTTTTGTTGTTGATTTTTTTGGGGGGTTGGGGGGTATATTTAAAAGACTTCAAAGGTCTTTTTTTAATTAAACTAATGAATTAAAAGATTTAAATGGATTTGGGGGGTGTAAAGAAAATGAAATAAGAACAGTAAAAGTACAACAAGATTTTTTTTTTATCAAAATGAATTGATTGTAAATAATATTTTCTATGTCTAATATTTTATCAATGGATAAATGCTTCTTGTCTTATTACATTCAATTATTAGTTCCATTAATCACATATGATGCCATATATTTCTAACCAAAAACTTTGACCAAAAGGTCAAATCAAGTAGTTTGTTGTTCAGCTACTCACATCTTATCGTAGCCTTTCACCATTAAAAAACTTACGTTTTGTGCCATTAGGTAGATAAAAATATACCTTTATCAAATATTGACAGTATTAAATATTGGGCATGGCAATTTGGACATTAATACTGTAAAAATATTATTTTATAATGCTTATTATTTATTATTAACTTATTATTTTTTTTTATTTTTTATTTTTTTTTGGCAAATATTAAACTGGGTGTGAAAATGTATTTATTATTAGTATAATAATATTTATTATTCTTTATTTTTTTTGTTAAAATACTGTTGAATATTAAATATTGGGGAAAATTATTTGGCCATCAATATATCTTTCAAAATATTGTCAAACATCAGATATTCGGGGTGACAATCTGGCCATAATACATTTAAAATTATCTTTTAATACTTTGTCAAATGTTGTCAAATATCAATTTGACAATTTGGCCATGAAAATATGAAAAATTAAAGATGTAACTTAAAATTATTTTTCAAA